>NC_141694.1:1641271017-1641707517 GCF_964263255.1 Lissotriton vulgaris
TGAATGCCTTCTTGATGGAACCAAAGTAAACAAGCATTGAAAATGCACTAGATCTCGCCCTCGTTTAAGTTAAAGCCATTCTGTTTGTAATGAGGTGGCTTTTTAGCTTTGCTTTTATTAGTGTTTTTTCAACTTTCATGTAAATAACATGCATCTGTATGCATATAAGTATATGTATGCATGCATTTATGTTTGTATTTATATAGATATACAGATGATATATGTTTATATATGTATGTATATATATATATTCACTGAAAAAACCATAGGCTATAGACCATATATAGTTAGGAATTAGCATTTACAAAACCTTGAAAATTCACTGAAAAAACCATAGGTTATAGACCATATATAGTTAGGAATTAGCATTTACAAAACCTTGAAAATTCACTGAAAAAAACATAGGTTATAGACCATATATAGTTAGGAATTCGCATTTACAAAACCTTATTTTACTCACACAAAACCATTGAAATACCATATATAGTTAGTTGCACTAACTATATATCGCGCACCCGCAATCCACTGCTGATGATGTCACATATTACATCATTCATGACATGGTCAGTGACATCACTGATGACATCACTGATGACATCTCAAATGACATCACTGATGACATCACTGATGACAACATCCAGTGACTGTATGTTTCTGTAAAGTTAAAATATGTCTTACATATTGAAGAATGAGTGGATGTATAAGTGTCTGGATGAAGGATTTAGTAGGTGCATGACTGACTGTATGAGTGAGTGATTAAATGTGTCTCACTGAGTGCATGGGTTAGTGACTAAACTGTCTTAATTTGTGCATCATTATGTCTGTTGTTCTGTAAACTGTTGCATGTGTTGATAAGTAGCTATATGAGTAACTATATGGGTTATTGATTGGTTGCCCAAGTATTTGTATGGGAGACTGAGTGTGTGTGGGTGGCTGGGAGGTGTATGACTCTGTGCATAGATGTGTGAGCAGTTGATTCACTAGATGTATGGTTTCAAAAGTGCATGTGGAAACAGCTGTATGGGCGGATGACTGTGTGCATGAGTGTATTGGTGAGTGAATGGATATCTCAGTGCTACATGTCAAAGTAAGTACATATGTAAAACACAGTACATGTGAGAGTTGACATATATAAATAACTGTGCATAAGAGCCAGTGAATGTGTGAGTGGCTGTATGGATCATTGTGAACTTGTATCAGGGATTGTATAAGAGAGTAAATATGTGTTAGTATGTGTTTGAATAAGTAAAGTTTGTATAACTGTATAGTTGAGGAAATGGAGGTGTGATTGATTCTTTGCATGACTGACTAGGTGTGTGAGTAACTCCATGGATTAGTGACAGTCTGTGAGTGTCTGTTTACACTGATTGTATCTAAGGTTATATTAGAGTCTGAAGAGGTTCATCGTATTATCACATGAATGATATCATCAGTGATGTGATCAGTAATGTCAAATGAGATGTCATCAGTGATGTCATCAGTGATGTCATTTGAGATGTCATCAGTGATGTCATTTGAGATGTCATCAGTGATGTCATCAGTGATGTCACTGACCATGTCATGAATGATGTAATATGTGACATCATCAGCAGTGGATTGCGGGTGCGCGATATATAGTTAGTGCAACTAACTATATATGGTATTTCAATGGTTTTGTGTGAGTAAAATAAGGTTTTGTAAATGCGAATTCCTAACTATATATGGTCTATAACCTATGTTTTTTTCAGTGAATATATATATATACACATATTTATAGGTATACATATATACATACCACTAGGCCCCCATTTCATAAACAGGGGGGCAAGCCATTGTAGGCCCTGGGGAGCCCACTCAAAGGGCTAGATTTGATAATTTGAAGAGGGCACACAGCCTCTCCTAGTGATTACAGGAGCCCATCCCTGCAGCCCCATTCTTTATGGGAAGGGGATGCAGGGCCCCACTCCTGAGCAATTAAAGGCCCTGGGGAGCACACCCCTGGGGCTGACTTGTTCAGAGAAGGAGAGTGGGCCGTGTGTTCACCCTACCTAAGCCTTCTATGGCCCCAGTGAGCTCAGCCCCAGGGTTTACTCCACATGCTGTGACCCAGGGAGCCCACCCTGGGACACAGTGCCTTCCCTGACAGCACTGGCATGGACAGGCAATCCTCTACTTGCTCCCACCTGGAACTAGCGTTTTTTTAATCTCCCACCACCTCAACATATGCTCCCAGATGGCAGGAGCTTTGGAAATATTCCTGCAACTGGTAGCAGACTTTTGATATCCTCATATGCCCAAATGGATGTGGGCAGGAAGACAGATCAAGAGATGGCTCCCTTCCAGAAGGAGCAGCATAAATAGCTGCTCCCTGTGGGTGGTAGCAATGCCGGCTCCCTCTGTAGGGAGCCGGCTGGGGCCCCTTACAGATCCCATTGGGTATATGTTGGGTGCCCTGGATGGGCACCTGGGCACCCAGCTATATTACATACAGGCCTAGGGGATGGGGGGGGGGTCCCTGGGCCAGAATAGGCACAAGGAGAGAGGCTGCACGGCCCCCTCCCCTACAACTTAATTACTGGCCCTGGAGGATGATGTCCCCAGAACCTTTAAATAAAAAAAGAAGACCCTGGGGTTGGGTCCCCAGGGCCTAATAAGGCTCAGGAATGAGGGGCCATACATCTCCCTCCTCTTTAAAATATATATGACACTGGGAGACTGGATTCCACAGGGCCATAGTAGTATCAGGGAGGGGGCCACATGGCCCCTTCCCTCATATTAAAACAGCCCTGGGGATGGGTTCAGCAGGGTCTAAAGAGGCCTAGGGAAAGGGGGTCACATGGCCTTTCTTCCCTGTACAATATATATGGCACTGGGGGAAGGGGTCCCAGGGCCATAATAGGAAGGGGAGGGGGCCACTCGGCCTGCCTCCTCTTTTTAAAAAAAGACCCTGAGGGATGGTGTCCCAAGGGCCTAAAGAGGCTCGGGAAGGGGGTGAGACACAGACACCTCCACTTTTAATATATATATATATATTATATATTATATATGACCTTGGGGGATGTGGTACTCAGGGCCTAATGATACATGGTTTACGGTGCTACCGTGACCTAAAGAGACTCGGGAAGGGTTCCCACTCATCATGTGGAGAAGTGTGGCTCACGGTGTAGAGCAGGCAGACCCGGAAGCTGAGGTCAGACCCGGGACCAGGGTTCAATTCCCGACGCGGCAGGGTCTTGAGCTCAAATGTCCACGGTGCCTGCTCTAATCATGGGTTCTCACTCTGCAACTCTGGGCATTAAGCTTGCTTAATCTCCACAACGGCCCCCCTGCGGCGGGATGCCTGGCTTTCACCTTGGGGATGCCCTCTAGGGGCTATCTCACAGGGTAAAAGCCAGGACGGGTTCCCAAGGCAAGCGCCGGGAAACCTCCGGGTAGCTGTGCGCTCAATAAATGCAATAATAATAATAATAATAATAATAATAATAATCCCCTCCCCTATAAAAAGTATATATATATATAATGGCATTAGGGAGAGGGTCTCCAGGGCCATAATAGACTCATGAGGGGGCCACTCTACATTAAAATAAAATAAGCACTGGGGGATGGGGTTCCTAGTGTCTAAAGAGGCTTAGGGAGGGGGGCTTGGCCCCCAATTTGAAATATGTATCCCCCTGAGCGATGGGATCCCCAGGGTCTAATCAGACTCAGGGCAGGGGCGCAGGGTTGCCCTCCCTTCCCCTTTCAAATCATTAGGCCCTATGGCATGCGGTCCCCAGGGCCTAATGAATCATGAGCTGGGGAGCTAACACAGCTCCCTCCCCTTTATAAAATGATTGAGGGAGATGGAGTTTCCAGGGCCTAATAAGGCTTGGGGAGGAGGGTCCTCCTGTGGTCCCTCCTACCCCTTTAAATACATAGGACCTTGGGAGATGGAGTCCCCAGGGTCTAATAAGGCTTGGTATAGCCCTGAGGGATGAGATTCTCTCGGAACTAATAAGGCTCAAAAGGCAATTAGGCCCTGAAAGGCAATTGCAGCATGGGGTTGGCTGCCTGCTAGGGATTTGGCTGCAGGCCTGGTCGCAGGGCATGCATAGAGGGGAGTTGGCTTTGAGTATGGTAATAAAATATTACTTTATGTTAAAAAAACAAGAAATACACAAAACACATTTAAAATAATGTTATAGTTAGGTGTGATTATAAGATCTGTTTGTGGTACAAAAAAAACTTAGAAATTCACTGAGAAAATAATAGGTTCAGGGATGTTATATTTAGGTGACTATGTCAGTAACAACATTAACGTTTTGAACTTAAAAAAACACATGATTTCTCCAGATATAGTTAGCAGAGCTACCTATACCTAGTGCCCCTGCCATGCACTGTCTATAACCTCACATATTACATCACTAATGACATGTTCTATGACATTATTTATGACATCACTGATGACATCTCAAATTACATCATTAATGACATCATTGATGCAGAGCATGGTGGGTCGCGAGTTATAGTTAGCTCAGCTAACTATAACTGGTGGATTGCTGTGGCTTTCTTTAGTTCAAAACATTAAGGTTGTCACTTACATATTAACCTAAGTATAACATCCCTGCAACCTTTGTTTTTTCAGTGAATATATATGTATATATCACGGTGATCAAGCCTGCTGGTCAGGCGAAACGCGTCCGAAACAGCGGACACAATAAACTACCTTTGGCCAGTACGAGGTGTCGTAAATCCTTGTTTTATTACGAGGGATCGGAGAAATTTGTGAGGACCTGTCTTTGGTGGTCCAGTGACGATGACAAACCCGCTGTCCAGGCGGGCGGCGGCTTCACCAAAGGATTGAGGACAGATATATATATATATATATATCTTTCACCAAAATAAAGAATAATGTCTGCACACATCCATTGCTTTATGCTTGGGTTTTATTCAAGAGACTCAAGGAGCCCCATTTCAAGGCACAAAGAACAAAGGAAGGGGCCAACAAATCCAGAAAAAAAATGAAGGAAAACCAGAAGAGGTTCCGGAAAAAACCAAGGGATACACCCTACGAAACAGAGTCACGACCAAATAATGGCCAATAAGGAACCAGACCCCTACCTGATAATAAACCTATCTAAGCATGTACTAACAAGAGCTGAGGAGAACTTGCTTAATAAAGGCCTAACCTTTTGCCCGGAAAAACATTTTGATCCAGTAGAAACAAAAATAGACTTGTATAAGTATACAAGAAAACTTAAACTGGCAAAATTCTTCAAAAAGAAAAACATTCAAGCAGATAATGAACCAATATCAAACAATAATGTTGAAAAATCAATTGGCATTAATATTGCTGAAATCCCAGCTATGAGAACTGCTTTTGAATTAGCGAATGAAATGGATGATTCAACAATCACAGACAGCCAACTACTGTCCAACATGGGACAGATCACTAATAAACATTTGAAAACTAACTTCAAGAAACAAACTAGATTCTGCCCCATATTACATCCTGGAAATAAAATTGATGTTTTCTTTGAACTAGTTAATGCAGAGCTAGAAAAAATGCAAAAGACTATGCATAAAGGGAAAAAAGAGAACATGACAATATTGGAAAGAAAAGCCCTTTGCTCTTTAATGGAAAATGAATCACTAGAAATCAAACCAGCCGACAAGGGCGGGAATATAGTCCTCATGGATAAGTCTGACTATATACAGGAGGCTATGCGTCAACTTAATGAAACTAAAAACTATGAAAAATTGAAAAAAAATCCGATCAATGATTTGATCACTGAACTAAACACCAAGTTGACAAAATGGGAAAATCAAGGACTACTTACTAACCAAGAAGTACAATTTTTGAAGAATGAAGATCCTGTCATGCCCACTATGTACTTTCTGCCGAAAGTGCATAAAACACTAAGGAAACCTCCGGGCCGACCCATTATAGCGAGCTGTGGTTCTTTATATGAAAATCTTTCCATTTACGTGGATTCCTTTCTGGCTCCTTTTGTCCCCACACTTACATCGTATCTGAAAGATACGGGAGACTTCTTACGCAATCTAATGAACATTGCTTGGGTAGATGGATACAAACTGGCCACCATTGATGTAGTCTCCCTATATACATCCATCACTCATGAAATGGGATTGACTGCATTGGATTACTTCCTAAAACAGAAACCATTGGAAGAATACCAGCACTGGCAAATGATTAAAGAAATGACGGAATTATGTCTCAACAACAACGTCTTTCTTTTTAACAAAGTATACTATGCCCAACGATGTGGAACTGCAATGGGCGTGGCTTTTTCACCGAGCTACGCTAATCTGGCAATGGGTTTTTGGGAAAGAACCATTGCTTGGGATGAAGAAAATGACTACTATACATCAAAAGTAGTAACATGGCTTCGTTTCATCGACGACCTGTTCCTTATTTGGAACGGCACTGAACTTGAATTCTCTGAATACTTGAACAAACTCAACAATAACGATCTGGGATTGAGATTTACATCAGTCATCAGTGAAAATGAAATTGTATTTCAAGACACAAAGGTATACATTGATAATGGACAATTGGAAACCACTGTCCACAGAAAAAATACAGCAACAAACAGTATTTTACATGGAGATAGTTTTCATCCTACAGTTTTAAAAAAAAGTATACCCTATGGTGAATTTATCCGGATGAAAAGAAATTGCTCAAATCCAGAGGAAATTAATCTTAAATACAAAGAGACAACGAAAAGATTCCTGAAACGAGGATACAATTACAAAGATGTAAGAAAAGGAGAATTAAAAGCCAGAGAACTTACAAGAACACAAACTCTAATCAATAAAAAACGAACTGAACCAACATCCAAATCTGAACCAATCAGAATGATTATGACCTACAGTAAGGAGAGTCAAAACATAAGAAGGATCCTTAATAAATATTGGAACATAATCAAAAGAGACCCAGACATTGGTGACCAAATGAGTGAACATCCCTTGGTCACATTCAGAAAACCTCCCTCCCTACAAGACAAACTTGTCAACAGTCACTTTAAACTGAACAGGAAAAAAGGCTGGTTAACCTCCAAACAAAAAGGCTTCACCAAATGCTTTAATTGCAAAGCTTGTACAGTAGGACTATCTCGGAAATCCTTAAAAGATCCACAAGGCAGGATCTTTAAAATAGAGGACACCATAACCTGTAAAACTACTCATGTTGTTTATATCTTAACATGTGCATGTGGAAAGAACTACATTGGTATGACCACTTGTCCACTACACAAAAGAATTTTGGAGCACATCCGAGCAATTCAGAATGGAGACATGTCCTATGCAATTGCTAAACATATGTCATCACACCCTGGAAAAAGTTGGAAGGATATACGCTACAGTGGCATAGCAGCTATACTTCCTAATGAAAGAGGAGGTAACCGGAAATTACAACTGAGGAGACTGGAGTCGCGTTTGATTATACGTTTCCAAACTAAGACTCCGAGAGGATTGAACATGGACGATGAGATGCATGTGCATCTCTAATGTTAACATTTGGGGACTTCAACAGTTATGAATGGCCTTGACCTCTTGAATATGTGTAGATTATCACGACATTTATTGTGGGCACTGAGCCCTACATAATAAAGATTTGGGGACTGGACCTTTCCAAAGGGGTAAAATGGCACTAAGCCAATACTAGAACTCTCACTAGCATAGACATTATATCCAAAGAATTTGGTAAAAAATGTACTATGTGTCGGTATAACTAATACATTAGTTATATGGAATTATTTCCATGCATAAAAACCGATATGTGTAATTTCCTGAATTGATTGCCCATCTCCCCAAATACCTCTTTGATAAAAAAAACAAGTGTGATAATCATGATAATGGGTCTATACAATGAAATGTAAAGCTTAAAACGTTTCGTATTTTCACAAGTATTTGTTAAACTACATCTCCCAAGATGCTTCATTGCTAGCTGATGGGTAGTAAATGTATAAATAACGAACATAGAAAAAAGACAAGTGGCAACACTGTGATCAAGACCTGCGGTCGAAACGCGTAAGGTGAATGGGGCTCCTTGAGTCTCTTGAATAAAACCCAAGCATAAAGCAATGGATGTGTGCAGACATTATTCTTTATTTTGGTGAAAGATTATCTGCGGGGACACGTTCATCCCTGCTGTCTGGCACCAACCGTAATGGTGTGCACCTTCTGTGGAACGAGTTGGTGACTAATAAACAAAATATATATATATATATATATATATATATATATATATATATATATATATATATATATATATTCTTTCCAAAAGTTGCCAAGTTGGAAGGCCACTCACGAGGGGGTTAACACACACTTGGCGCCGGCAGCACCACAACAGCCTGCAGCACATCCGTCCATTTACATGCCAAACGCGTTTCGGGCGTCATCCCGCCCTTGATCACTGGCTGTAAAAACGAGAAACAGAGGCTGATTGTATGCAAATGATTTATTGAGTAACAAGTTCCACCAATGTGGGTGTGGCAAAGTTGCATTCTGGTCTCAGCAGTCCATTGCCCAAACTTTGATCGTGCTAAAACCCCAGTGGGCACCTCTGATTTGTCGTTCTTTCACAATGTCTTACCCCAGTGGGTGGAAGGAAATGTCATGCAGCGCCCTCATGCTGCCAATATATACCAACGGCTCAGGCCCCCCTCGTTCTGTTCACTGCACAAGATGCTGAGCAGTGTAGATCCACTAGTTGCAGCGGCGGGACCTTCCGCGACCGGACTAGCCGCATTAAATTCTTTCCAAAAGTTGCCAAGTTGGAAGGTCACTCACGAGGGGGTTAACACACACTTGCCGCTGGCAGCACCACAACAGCCTGCAGCACATCCGTCCATTTACATGCCAAACGCGTTTCGGGCGTCATCCCGCCCTTGATCACTGGCTGTAACAACGAGAAACAGAGGCTGATTGTATGCACATGATTTATTGAGTAACAAGTTCCACCCATGTGGGTGTGGCAAAGTTGCATTCTGGTCTCAGCAGTCCATTGCCCAAACTTTGATCGTGCTAAAACCCCAGTGGGCACCTCTGATTTGTCGTTCTTTCACAATGTCTTACCCCAGTGGGTGGAAGGAAATGTCATGCAGCGCCCTCATGCTGCCAATATATACCAACGGCTCAGGCCCCCCTCGTTCTGTTCACTGCACAAGATGCTGAGCATTGTAGATCCACTAGTTGCAGCGGCGGGACCTTCCGCGACCGGACTAGCCGCATTAAATTCTTTCCAAAAGTTGCCAAGTTGGAAGGTCACTCACGAGGGGGTTAACACACACTTGCCACCGGCAGCACCACAACAGCTTGCAGCACATCCGTCCATTTACATGCCAAACGCGTTTCGGGCGTCATCCCGCCCTTGATCACTGGCTGTAACAACGAGAAACAGAGGCTGGTTGTATGCACATGATTTATTGAGTAACAAGTTCCACCCATGTGGGTGTGGCATAGTTGCATTCTGGTCTCAGCAGTCCATTGCCCAAACTTTGATCGTGCTAAAACCCCAGTGGGCACCTCTGATTTGTCGTTCTTTCACAATGTCTTACCCCAGTGGGTGGAAGGAAATGTCATGCAGCGCCTTCATGCTGCCAATATATACCAACGGCTCAGGCCCCCCTCGTTCTGTTCACTGCACAAGATGCTGAGCAGTGTAGATCCACTAGTTGCAGCGGAGGGACCTTCCGTGACCGGACTAGCCGCATTAAATTCTTTCCAAAAGTTGCCAAGTTGGAAGGTCACTCACGAGGGGGTTAACACACACTTGCCGCCGGCAGCACCACAACAGCCTGCAGCACATCCGTCCATTTCCATGCCAAACGTGTTTCGGGCGTCATCCCGCCCTTGATCACTGGCTGTAACAACGAGAAACAGAGGCTGATTGTATGCACATGATTTATTGAGTAACAAGTTCCACCATGTGGGTGTGGCAAAGTTGCATTCTGGTCTCAGCAGTCCATTGCCCAAACTTTGATCGTGCTAAAACCCCAGTGGGCACCTCTGATTTGTCGTTCTTTCACAATGTCTTACCCGAGTGGGTGGAAGGAAATGTCATGCAGCGCCTTCATGCTGCCAATATATACCAACGGCTCAGGCGCCCCTCGTTCTGTTCACTGCAGAAGATGCTGAGCAGTGTAGATCCACTAGTTGCAGCGGCGGGACCTTCCGCGACCGGACTAGCCGCATTAAATTCTTTCCAAAAGTTGCCAAGTTGGAAGGTCACTCACGAGGGGGTTAACACACACTTGCCGCCGGCAGCACCACAACAGCCTGCAGCACATCCGTCCATTTACATGCCAAGCGCGTTTCGGGCGTCATCCAGTGATCAAGGACGGGATGACGCCCGAAACGCGCTTGGCATGTAAATGGACGGATGTGCTGCAGGCTGTTGTGGTGCTGACGGCTGCAAGTGTGTGTTAACCCCCTCGTGAGTGACCTTCCAACTTGGCAACTTTTGGAAAGAATTTAATGCGGCTAGTCCGGTCGCGGAAGGTCCCGCCGCTGCAACTAGTGGATCTACACTGCTCAGCATCTTGTGCAGTGAACAGAACGAGGGGGGCCTGAGCCGTTGGTATATATTGGCAGCATGAAGGCGCTGCATGACATTTCCTTCCACCCACTGGGGTAAGACATTGCGAAAGAACGTCAAACCGATTAAATTCACTGAAAAAACCATAGGTTTCAAACCAGTTATAGTTAGCTGGAAATTTTACTGACATAAAACCATTGAAATTCCCACGTTATAGTTAGTTGGGCTCACTATAACTTGCGTGCCTGCAATGCACTGCTGATGACGTCACATATTACATCACTCATGACATGGTCAGTGACATCACTCATGACATCACTGATGACACCATCCTTGTGACAGAGTGACAGACCTCCTTTCAGTGTAATGTAACCCTTGAAATACATATTCAAAAATAGAAACTAAAATTTTCAAAAAAATGGAGATACCCATACCAGGTACAACAACAAATTCAGTAATTCCACCATCTATATACACATCCACTTATTCAGCAGCAACAGTTCTATATAGTCACTCAAACATATACTCACTTATCATATGTAGTGATACACATATACATCCTGTTACACACTGACAGTCATCCAAAAGTTACTCACACACATACTCACACATGCAAATAAACTATTGAACATCCATTTATTTGCATATACAACTATACACACACTAGCACATTACTTCTAAGGAAACTTACACATACTTACTCCCTTAAACAATCACTTATAGAAACACATACTTATATGGCCGGGATGCCCGTCACCCCCTCCCAACACAATCCCCAAGGATGGGAAGTCCGACGCAGGCTTGAACTTTTGGAAGGCGGGAGGGAGTCACCCTCCCGGCCGTATTTATTAAAATATGAAACAAAATTTAAAACATTAAATAAAAGTTTCATAATCATGTACAATTTTACATTTATTACATTTCGATGAAGACATGTTCTTTGGCTAACCTTAACAGATCTCTAATACAAAGGTTTCCTAGCCGAGTCTAACATCCTGCAAATGCATACATTCTAAATTAAAATTGTACATCCTAGCATTAAGGGCCAACGGCAAGGTCTTAACCGGTGTCAGATCCCTACTACCAAAATCCCGCCCTCACGGTGTGAGTGGCGCATGCGCAGAGGACTTTACCCTCATTGCCAACTGTAACTTCCCTTGTCGTGGGGGCCCCCTTTCACTCGACGCCATCTTAAAGGTCGTCCGAGTTCCCGTGTGAGGTATCTGTAGGAAGGACAGCGTGGACTCCCCCCCATCCCCACACTCTCTATCCGGCGTCGCGGATATCCGGCCCCCGGGAAATTAGTAGGAGGGGCATATAGCCGCCTCATCCCCTGGGAGGGGCCTATGGCTGTCTCCCCTTAGGCGACCCATCCTTAGTGGGTGCCGCCTCCCCGTGGGAGGGGCCAATGGCCGGCTCCCATCCATTCTGGGTGGCGCCCCCCCTCTAGGGACCTTGAAATTACTGATCACCGATCATGACCTTACCGCCACAGGCCGGATAGTTGACTGACTATCCGGCCCCCCCAAACTCCTCCTAAAGGTCATGCTTCCTTAAACCCCTTAGCCATGCTATGAAGTCTCCTATGAGTAAATCATTCCCCTCCCGGGACAAGTGAACCCCATCATTCAGATACATGTGATCACCCCGAATACACCCGTGAGGAATGCTATGCAACTGCGCAGAACGAAACAATCTACCAATTTTATTGTTTACCCTCTTCACCGAATGGTTCAGTGCTGATACCGAAAGGCCCCCCGCCATACCTTCCTGGGAATCATGTGGGACCAGGCAATCGTGCACCCCGGGATTCTTTTCGCCAACCAGCTAACAGCAGACAAAACTTGTTCAAACAACACTCGTCTACCCAGTGTCACCAAGTCATTGCCCCCCAGGTGTACTATGACTACAGATGGCGGTGACCTTTGCCGCCCTAAGAGACCCTCAACAAATGACTCGAATTGGTCAAAACAGAGCCCACCCTTCCCATGGAAGGCCACTCTGTACCCGTATTCCCCAGCTGCGCGAGTCGCGTCACCTGCTTTGAATACGTCCCGGGTGCGCCTCACGTATCAGTGGCCCATGACCCATACCGCTCTCACTCTAGAGGGTGATCCATGACGGCTGGTCTCCTGGTACTGGGTCGACTGCAAATTCCGCCCCGCGTGACAGGCTTGCGAAACTGTAATTAAAACAAAAGACAAGAAGCGTGAGTGCATGTCAATTGATCTTTACAACATGTGCAATCACACATACCTTTTGAAGCAATTTGAGGACCATCGCTCCAACTGTTTAACTCCGTCTGCACTCTGACCCCTGGCTGTAGCCTCAGTAGCAGCCCCTATCCTAAAGGAGTGGGTCCCAAAATCGCACGGGTCCATGCCCGCCGCAGCGATTGTCAGTGCTAGCACCCTCTGGAACTGAAACCTCGTCAGTGGGGTGCCATCCTTGTGCCTCAGCAAACTCCCCCCCCATGTAGCCGCCCTCAGTGCCAAGTATTCCTCTATACACATTATCGGGCATGTGGGGGACCCTCGCGCGCGATGCACAACAACACTATTTCCCATAGCCCCTTGGTCGGTCTTGGACCTGGCTATCGTGACCACCATCGAATCACCCCTAATTTGGACGTGATCCCTGCACAAGCCTCCCTCCAAGTCTTTCTTATTCCTTGCGACCAGTTCGCTCACCCGCATAGCCCCGTGGAACGCTAATGCAAAGCTGCCCGGAACAGAACTGCTTCGAATTGGGAGGAGCATGTCTCGTCTAGTTTCGCTATGAGTAAGGACAACCTATGTAAGCCAATCGGGCGCCTTTCATCTTGCTTGCGACCCTCGAGGCGCTGCCAGCCGCGAAGGGCTTTTTTCACCAAAAAGGAACCCGTTGGGTCTTTTATACCATGCACCTGCGCCATGAATGAAATGGCCGCCCTATGCCTATTGGCCGTTGCCGCTGATCGGCCTTCCCTGTGCAGTGCTACCAGGAACCCCAGGAAGGATTCCTCCTGACCCCAGCTCTGATTCCCTGCCGGACCCAAAAATGTGCAATAGGAACGAAACGCTCCTTCGTATGCCTTCCTTGTCCTGGGGGCTAAGCATGCTGCCACGAGGTCTTGTAATCCGGGGCACCGATTAGCCAAAGTGCTTCGGGGAATGGTGCCGCCACTAGGTCCGCTGTAGGTAGATAACCCCTGAACGCCGGCATATGTGAACGAGAGAGTGCATCAGCTGCATGATTCAGTACACCCGGCACATGTTTCGCCCTGAACTGTACATTCAGTCTCATGCAAAGCAGCACAACCTCTTTCAACAATCTCAAGATCCATTTGCAGCGTGCTGCCTGTTGGTTAATGCATTCGACAACAGTCATATTATCAGACCAAAACACCACTGAGCGGTCACTGAAATCGTCTGGCCATGCCATCAGAGCAACCAAAATGGGGAATAGCTCCAGGAACCCAATGTTACTTGTGAGACCGCTGGAGTGCCACCACGCCAGCCATGTTTGCGCCGACCATCGATTACCAAAAATGGCGCCAAATCCCACGCTCCCCGCCGAGTCAGTCCACAGACCTAGCTCATCTGAAGATGCTGGCGGCTTGTTCCACACTACTCGACCGTTGAAGTCCGCCAGAAATGCCAACCAAATGCGCATATCCTGGCGAACCTCTGCTGACAGTCTCGTACGGTGGTGTCCTTCTTTGAGACCAGCCATAGCTTGTGCAATAGAGCGTGAGAAGGGGCGGGCCATTGCTATCACTCTCAAGGCAAAGTTAAGCTGACCCACTGTTTGCTGCAACTGGTGCAGGGTCACTTTCTCCTTACCAAGGCATAGCTTCAAGGAAGCCCTAAATTTGGCCACCTTTCCCAACGGCAAACGGAAACATCCCTCCACTGAATCGAGCTCAATTCCCAGAAACTCCAGTGAAGTAGATGGTTCAACCGTCTTACCTGGTGCCAATGGGACTCCAAACTCCCTCATGATGATGCAGAAGTCGTGCAGCGCCTGCGCACATTTCGTATCGCCGGCTGCTCCCAAAAACAGGAAGTCATCGAGATAATGCATAACATGCCTATGCCCTGTGGCCTCGGTGAATGCCCACTCTAAAAAACAACTGAATATTTCGAAATAGGCACAAGAAATGGAGCAACCCATAGGCATGCATTTATCCATGTAATAACTCCCTTGGAATGCAAACCCAGCAAACGCTGATCCTGCGGGTGTACCGGGAGCAACCGGAACGCCGACTCGATATCTGATTTCGCCATCAGCGCCCCGGGGCCCAGGCGATTCAGCATGGCCACGGCCTCATTGAACGATGCGTACCGCACCGAACAGACTTCTGGGTCAATGGCCTCATTCATCGAGGAACCCCTCGGAGCAGACAGGTTATGAATAAGTCTAAACTCCCCCGGGTCTTTCTTCGGGACAACCCCTAACGGGGAACAGATGAAATCCGCCACCGGTGGGCGATGAAAAGGCCGTGCCACTCGTCCTAAGCTGACTTCCTTTGCAATTTTTCTCTCTACCACACTTGGATTATGTTGCGCCGATAACTGATTCTTACAAAAGGAGTTCCCTCGAAAATCCCCCGCCGGGATGTGGAAGCCGTGCAAGAATCCCTTCCTCAACACCCCAGCGGAGACATGATCAGGGTATTTGTTTAACCAAGGAGTCATAGCCATGAGATCAACGGGTGTAGGCAGTTGGTCACAACGTTCTACCTTACTCCTGCTTGGACCCTCCCTTTCCTCCCGCCCCGTTATTTTTTGATTTACATGAACTCTCCGGGTGTGAGGAATTCCCACAGCCCGCACACACATGCTTGAACCTACATGTTCCTTGCGGTCTGTTACAGTTTCCTCGATTGAAGCCCCAACAGACCCCCCGCTTGCCGCCATTCCCACCGGTTTTCGGCTGGTGATCGATACCGGCGCCTGCTCGAAAGGGCACCACGGGCTTTTGGCGGAAGGATGTACCTGCCGTCCCTGGCAGGAGCTGCTTATGCCATGAGACCGAGTCAAGGCAGTCCCATGTCAGAGAGGCAAGTAGTGTGGCTCACTGGTTAGAGGCGGCAGACCCGAGAGCAGAGGACGGCCCGGGACCAGGGTTCGATTCCGGGCGCGGCAGGTTTCTGGACCAGGGTCAGCGGACTCGATAATTCTCTCGCCTAGTGCCCACTCTGATCAGCGATCACACTCGGCAACTCTGGGCATTAGCTTGCCTCATCTTCACTAACGGCCCCACCAGACCTCCGGGGATGCCTGGTCTCACCCTGGAGATACCCATTAAGGGACCATCTCTCAGGGAAGCCAGGAAGGGTTTCGCAGCAGTCGAAGCGCCTTGGGACCCTCCGGGTAAGTAGCGCGCTATATAAATGCCTATACATTTACATTTACATTTACATATTCTTTCGCTTTTCGGAATTTCATGTCATAACCTTTCCATTCCTCTCCCTCATACATTGCATAAAAATCCATAATACGAGTTTGATAGCAAGACAGTTCAGTTAACACCTCGGGTTTACGTTCCCCCATAACTGCAGTAAATATTTCAAAGGCCTTCGCCCAATTCGTTATTGTTTCATCCACCCTGAATTCCGCCATCTTGGCGCGCCACACGCTCGGGTGCCACAAATCTTTCTGGGTTTTAGCATATTCCATCTCGCAATGGTCAGTTAATAATGAAAACATATTGATATATTTTTCTCCCCATATTAACTCTTTTGTGGACATAGGGATGTGCTGTGCCACCCTCTCCCGCCTTGAGGGTAATGAGCCCTCCCCCGCCAATGGCAAAGCGAGCTTACCCGGTTCGGTCGTTGTTCCTGCCATTTTCTCAAGACCAACTGCAGGTCCTACCGGTGTCACCTGTGGGGAAACAAGAGGAAGATTCGCCTTTGCGGCATCTCGCGACTGCCGCAATTGCTGGATTAGTAGCTTGGCCTCATCGGCCGTGTCTCCGGGCGCCTTGGCACCCCCTGCCTTTCTATTGAGCCATGTGGCCAACTGGGTGGCCAATTCAGGAGGCATATCTTCATCGTTAGCGGGGGTAATCACTACCGGGATCGGTTGACCCGCATCTAGGATTGGTACCGGGTTGTCTGCCGGCATGACAGGGGTGGCCGGGGGTACCTCTGGGACCGGAACTTCTGGGACCAGAACCTCCCCTGAAGCCGCCCTCCTCTTGACCCGCTTCCCTCTACCCTCGGGGACAATTCCCGGCAAGGCCGGGCCTATTACCTTCTTAGGGTTACCATGATTGCTCAGCGCAGCCAGTTGTTGTTTGACCTCCGCCAAACCTCGACCGATCGACGGGACTTGCCCGAGTTTCCGCTCCATGCCAGCCATCCGGTTCATCAAAAGGCGTAGCACCTTATCCGTCTCGGAACCCTTTCCTGCTTTCTTGCCAGCCATGGTTTCGATTATCCGCTCCTAGACGATCAACAAGGTCCTGGATTCTTCGCCTTCGAGTAACTGAAAGAAAAACACAAGAATTAAAAATTCTCAAAATTGCTGCTTGTTCCGTCGAGGGCTCATGAGCAACGAGTGGGTGCAGCCTTCAGCGCACAGGAACAAGAGGACGCTTCTTCGGATTCCCGCTCTATTTATTCTTCTGCGGGAGGGCGTGTACCCTCCTCCGGTACGCCTACTGGGCGTGGTCATCGGTGTAGGTGTCTAGGACAACCCCTTATGGGCGGGAAAAGGCGCGCCCCGGCTACGCCGCTTCGGGCATACCAGCCGAGACACGCCCCCCGCCCAAAATGGTTTCCCGGGAGGATCGGGGCACCCAACCATACGTTTGGGGGGACCGAGTGGTCGCCCCTTTCCATTTAAACAGGAACTCTTTCAATCTCTCACTCTCACATATACTCACTTATATACATCAATACTCACATATACTAGATTAAAACATATGTAGTTACTCATAAAGACACTAGTGAGACAGTCATTCACTCACTAACACACACATATACACACTCATCCACCCATACAGTCCTGCACATATGCTGTCTTCAAAACACATACAAACTGAGTTAGTCATTGATGCATCTATGTGCTAAGTAACAACCCCACCTAACCATACAGACACTCATACTGATACTAAAAAAACATCTAATAACACACATGTAGCTACTCACCAACCCATGCAGCCACTTATACACAAAGTGAAACACTGATACAAACATTTAAATATTTAAACAATACTCGCTAATATATGTATTCACTAAGATACACCTAATAAGCCAGTTGGCCAATCAATTTTTTTTTAAAACATCCATTAAGACACTTATTTGAACATTTATTCTTCCATCGACCTTTACATATCCATATATAAAACATATTTATTTTTCAGAAAGACACACATTCACTGGATGGTGTCATCAGTGATGTCATGAGTGATGTCACTGACCATGTCATGAGTGATGTAATATGTGACGTCATCAGCAGTGCTTTGCACGCGCGCAAGTTATAGTGAGTCCAACTAACTATAACGTGGGAATTTCAATGGTTTTATGTCAGTAAAATTTCCAGCTAACTATAACTGGTGTGAAACCTATGGTTTTTTCAGCGTATTTAATTGGTTTTTTAAATGCTAATTCCTAACTATAACTGGTGTGAAACCTATGGTTTTTTGAGTGAATTTCATAGGTTTTGAAAATGCTAATTTCTAACTATATATAGGGCCTCAAACTTATGTTTTTTTCAGTGAATTTCAAAGTTTTTTTAATAGCAAAAATCTATATCAAATATAATATTTTTTATAATGAATCCTATATTGTATATTTATGTAATACTATCTTTATATGTATATATATATATTTTTTTTTTTTGCCCTTGAGCGCTCCCGGTGCGCGTACCGGTGAGCGCACCGGTAAGCGCAGTCTTGCGGCGCATCCCGTTGCGCTTACCAGTGAGCGTCCCATTAGCGCTATTGCCGCAAACGAAAACATCATCGTGACGTATCGCGTAGCCGCGTCCGCGTGATACGCACGGCGTAAGCGCACCCAGAAGCACCAGAGCGCATACGATCGCGCTACGTAAGCGCCCTGGGCACCCAACCATACGTTCGGGGGGACCGAGTGGTCGCCCCTTTCCATTTAAACAGGAACTCTTTCAATCTCTCACTCTCACATATACTCACTTACATACATCAATACTCACATATACTAGATTAAAACATATGTAGTTACTCATAAAGACACTAGTGAGACAGTCATTCACTCACTAACACACACATATACACACTCATCCACCCATACAGTCCTGCACATATGCTAAGTAACAACCCCACCTAACCATACAGACACTCATACTGATACTAAAAAAACATCTAATAACACACATGTAGCTACTCACCAACCCATGCAGCCACTTATACACAAAGTGAAACACTGATACAAACATTTAAATATTTAAACAATACTCGCTAATATATGTATTCACTAAGATACACTTAATAAGCCAGTTGACCAATCAATTTTTTTTAAAACATCCATTAAGACACTTATTTGAACATTTATTCTTCCATCGACCTTTACATATCCATATATAAAACATATTTATTTTTCAGAAAGACACACATTCACTGGATGGTGTCATCAGTGATGTCATGAGTGATGTCACTGACCATGTCATGAGAGATGTAATATGTGACGTCATCAGCAGTGCATTGCACGCGCGCAAGTTATAGTGAGTCCAACTAACTATAACGTGGGAATTTCAATGGTTTTATGTCAGTAAAATTTCCAGCTAACTATAACTGGTGTGAAACCTATGTTTTTTTCAGCGAATTTAATTGGTTTTTTAAATGCTAATTCCTAACTATAACTGGTGTGAAACCTATGGTTTTCTGAGTGAATTTCATAGGTTTTGAAAATGCTAATTTCTAACTATATATAGGGCCTCAAACCTGTTTTTTTCAGTGAATTTCAAAGTTTTTTTAATAGCAAAAATCTATATCAAATATAATATTTTTTATAATGAATCCTATATTGTATATTTATGTAATACTATTTTTATATGTATATATATATATATTTTTTTTTTGCCCTTGAGCGCTCCCGGTGCGCGTACCGGTGAGCGCACCGGTAAGCGCAGTCTTGCGGCGCATCCCGGTGCGCTTACCAGTGAGCGTCCCGTTAGCGCTATTGCCGCAAACAAAAACATCATCGTGACGTATCGCGTAGCCGCGTCCCGTGATACGCACGGCGTAAGCGCACCCAGAAGCACCCGAGCGCATACGATCGCGCTACGTAAGCACCCCTGGGCGCGCCCCAGGGCGCGTAGCGTAAGCGCGTCGGGTCATGTGACCGAAAAATAAGACTTTTTATTGGTTCAGGACAGTTTTGGTTTCCTAATGATGAAAGCCCTGGTCATGTGACCTGAAATAACAATTTTCATTGGTTCAGGACAGTTTTGTTTTCCTAATGATGAAATCCCCCACCTTTTTTCCTCATTCTCACTTTGTACTGATGGAGCGAACTTTCAGAATTATTTCTGAAAAGTTTGTGATAAATGAAACTCTCACGATTTTTATTTTTACTAATGTGTGTCGCATGATTTGCACGTTTACTGACTCAACCTAGAATTGTATACACCATCACCAACACGCGGGATTAATCATTTGTGCTCTTGTCATGTTTGTCATTTTGCTTTGAATAATATATTTACTTTGTCTCTTGTTTTGTTATTTGTGAACTGCGGCTGTTTTGAAAATAATAGCATGTGCATTCTTTTAAATGTGCTTCTGTTTATGTATTGTCGTTTCATGTGTCTGTGTTTGTTTATTTATTTGTATGCAAAACTAGGTTACATAGCTAATGTGTTAATTTTAGTAGAGGGGGTGGGTAACAGAATAATTATGATTTCCTGAATTAATTATTGTTTTGTGTTTCCTTGCATACTAGACTCACCCTCACGCTAAAAGGCTTGTGGCCTACTTCTAAAATGGACGTCTGAAAAGCTTGGCCAAAGTAGGCCTTGCACAGCTACGCTGGAATGTGAAAATGTTTTTTTACATTAATTCTTGGAGAAAGGCTTGCCAACAAAGTCTGTGTGGAAGCTTAGGACATTTGGTTCAGATTGCTTCATGGTCAAGGCCACACTTGTCTTTCGGCAGCGGAAAAAGCTTGAGCGGACGAATGAAGTGATATTGGTATTTGTCAAATGTAACTTTCCTCGGAAGCTGCTGGTGACATTAACAAATAAACAAGTTCACTTTGAAAAAACGTGACTCTGGCTATGCGAGAGTCGGATGACCGCATCAGAAGACATTCGTTGACCAATGACATTTTGTTCTGCTTATATATTTGTATTCTTTTAATGAGTTTTAAATCGGAAAATACTATAAGAATTGCCCCCTTGTTAAGAGCACCGTTTGTTCGTTCCTGTGCTCCAGAGACGCTACCAGATTTCCCTTTCACGTAAGACTTGGAGATTTTACTTTACTTACAGGGTTTTTCTTTAGCTAAATTAGGGAAATAGGGAAATAGGTTATGGAAAAAGAAATAAATAACTGTTTGCTTTTTACTCATGCTGATGATGGTTTGAACTTGCTAGTCGGTTGTGCCTTTAATGAATTAATTTGCTGAAATAAAATTGCTAATAAAAGAGAAATGCTTCTGCTTTGAAATAAAATTAATAAAATAGAATTTGAAATGACAAGCTGGTCTTGATCATTTCTTTGAGTTACCATTAGTTAATCCATTACCTATTTATGTGACTTAATTAAAGTGTTTGCTATATTTGATTAATTAGGTCATATGATTCAGTAGGTCAAAATACAAGTCTCAGATGAGAAAGGGCCTAGTGTTTATTATATAAATAATGGTGAGTATTGTGGTGTAGAGTTTGAACATATGAGAATGAATTTCTTTAGACCCGCTGGATCATAATCCTGGTAGCAAAGTTTGGTTACTATGGTACCATACATGTTACATGGTAATTACATAGGATACATGTTTAACACATGTTAAGTTTTGTCTAGATGTTATATGTTTGCTGTTAGGTTTTTCCACCAGTGTGAAAAGCCTATGTGCCGGCAGAGTAGTGTGACAGGTGAAGTTACACAGTTCATTTGTTCTGTTTCAAAATAGTGGTACAGAAGTATCACTAAGTGTTGTGGTCGTACAACACAAGTTTTAGGGATTTAGATATGACAGTTTGCATGAATAGTGAGGATTGACTATGAAATCGTAACTTTGAGTATAGGGACTTGGAGCCCGTTTTAAAACTTGCTGTGAAAAGAGTAGTATGATTTTTCCGAACTTGTGTGACGGGTAAGATAGCTTTTTTCTTACTGGCGTAGCAGGGATTCTATTGGTTTGTTAAAGTCCTACTGAAGAATTCATGTATGTATGGATAGGTTTCTCTTTGTATAAAAGCTGAAAAATTGTTTTCATGAAAATAGAGATGTCTATTTCATTCGAGTGAAATTCCTTGAGTGTTTGATAAAACTATCACTTTGTTAGCGAATCGGACAAATGGTTTGTTTTATGTAGTTATTAACTAAAACTCTTCGAAAAGAATTGTTTAAAATGGCGCTGTGAAAACATTTTGTAAGGGAGGGGTGAATTTACGGAGTGACACTGACACGCGCAGCTTTGCTGCAGCGGCAGTGTACGTCACAGGGTTCGCGCTGTGATTGGCTGACATATGTTACAGCAAGCGAGCTGATTGGTTCACAAGATCAAATAGAGCTGTTAGCTGATTGGTCATTTCTGGTTTCTCATTGGTTGAGCAAGGTGGTGATGTTGCTTAACCTGATTGGCTTGTTGGTGAGTTTCGCGCACGGATTGGTCAGAACAGCGGAGCAACAGGAAATTATTTACGATCTTTTCTAAGCTTTACAAATTAATTTTAAAACATGACTTATTGGTATAAAGAAGAGAAAAAGCCTTCATGGGTTCAGATAATTAAAAATGTATTTAATCCTGACAAGAAAATTAAAGCGCGTGGTGGAAAATTGCTTCATAAGTACAAAACACCGGCAGCATATATGGAAGGAGAATATGGATATCATACCGTTCTCTGGTTTGAAAATAGGATGCAATATACTAGGGGAGACAGTGTTTTAGCCTGGCCGGAGGATGGGTCATTTAATGTTAAAGTTCTAAGAAACTTAAGAGATAAAATGATGGCTACAGATATGTTTATGGCCTGAGACCTGAAATAGGGGACATGATTAGGACTGGAATTGTAGGTTGGTAAGCACTTTCAGTTTCTGACATCCTGAGAAAGGCAAAATATTGCAGTGATGAGATAAAACAATGCCACATTTAACTTTAAATCAAGGATTGTCAAATGTCACACCATCAGTTGCAGAAACAGATTCTGGCTTTGTAAATAGAACAGAGTTAACACAAATTCAAATTCCTGAATCAAAACAGCTTGATGTTGCTAAATTAAAAGCAGATTTAGAGGAATTGATTATTGGCATAATTGGTACTGATTGTTGGAAACAATATCAGGATGATGAATTGCTCTTTATATGCAAAAGTATACAATGGAAAACCAAGAATAAATATGAACAGTTTGAAGAGGTGGCTGCTGAATTGGAAATAGATTTAACTCGTCAGAAACAATTACAAAAGCATTACAGAGTGGATTTTTCTGAAAGGGACATAGAAAATCTTAATACTACAGGCAGAATAACTCACATGAAAGAATTAATTGTGTTCTTGAAAAGATTAGGTGATTTAAGCAAATGGAGAGTTAAATGGACAAAAAAGAGAGAAGAAGAAAAAGAGAGACAGGGGAGAAGTTGTTGGTCAATTTCCAATGAGAGAAATAGCTGGTGGAGGTTATGTTCATGTTCCGTGGACAAGACAGGATATATTACTATTTACGAATGATTTTCCTAGACTCAGAGAGAAGCCAGTGGAATGGTATCGACAGGTAGACAGGTTTATCAAAGTTTCCAAAGTTCTGTGGATTGATCTTGATGGTTTCTTTGACATTGTTGTCCCGTCAGATCTTTGGACAGAATGCAAAATTTCTGTGGGTTGGCCGAAGGAGGAACCACAACGGCATAGAGTAACAGGTGCTCCTTCAGACACTGTCATGGATTTCTATGACAAAGTAATTGTCTGGTTGAAAGACAAAATTCCTGCAAAAGAAGTAGATTGGGTTAAAATTGACAGAACTATTCAGGAACCAAAAAGAATCAGTTCATTCTTATTATGAAAGATTGCGCCTGGTATTTAAACAATACAGTGGCTATGAAAAATTAAGTGAAAGTGACATGAGCCACTTCATTTACAGATATGTTTATGGCCTGAGACCTGAAGTAGGGGACATGATTAGGACTGGAATTGTAGGTTGGTAAGCACTTTCAGTTTCTGACATCCTGAGAAAGGCAAAATATTGCAGTGATGAGATAGATGCAAAACAAAAGAAACTCAAGGAAAAGGCAATGTGGGCGCAAGTGAAGGTAGCTGAGCAACAGATAGCAGCTTTGGAAAATAAAAAATTTCAGCAGAACCACAATCCAGGCAAGTTTAAAGGGAATTTTACAAATAAGCCAAAATGTAATATAAACATTGAAGAATTAAAACAAAAGCTACCCTGTTTTAATTGCGAGGAAATTGGACACTGGAAGCGAGAGTGTAAAAATCCGCCCAGAAATTTAAAAAATTCACCATTAAATCCACAGATGCAGAGTGAGATAAATCAGCAGCAACAGCAACAGCTTCAGCGACAGTTAAATGAAATAAGTCAGCAGCAACAGCTACAGCGACAGTTAGTGAATCAGCAGCAGAACCAATTCATTCAGCACAGCCAAATTCAACAGCCACCTTTGCCAAATTGCATGAATACACAAAGATACAATCCGGAAACAGGTTTCTGCGGAGCTGAACAGGTAAAAAGATCGCAAAATGTGTCAAATGTTTCTCAACAATTTTGGTTAAAGGAAAACAAGAGCAGTGAATCGGAGGATTGCTCATGACGGTGACTGAGGGGGGAAGAAGAGTGTGTACTTGGAGCCACTCTAGAGGTAGATCAGTCAGGTCCATTTGTAAACGGTAAGGTGAATGACAAAGATATCACTTTTCTTGTGGACACTGGTGCTACCCGTCCTACTGTTAGGTCAGTGGAAATTGAAAATCTTCCTCTCTCGGGTGATACAATCCAGGTTGTTGGTGTAGCTAACCAGCATATTAAAACTAATCTGACAAATCCTGTAGATGTAGAAATAGGAAATTACAAAGACAAACACAGATTTATTGTCTGTAACAGCAGTCCTGTTAACCTATTAGGTCGGGATCTGTTGTGTAAGAGGAATTGTAAAATATACTGTTCACCTGAAGGTATTGAGCTTCAAACCTTAGAAGAAGATGGGTTGTACAAATTGACATTGTTGATGGTTGATGAAGAAAACAAAATGTTTCCTGTTTTTGATAAAAAGAATTTACCAGAAGAACTGAAAGAAGAAGTGAATCCAAAAATTTGGGATTTGACAGGTGATGAAATGGGTTTAATGAAACATTTAGACGCAGTTAAAATTTCTGTAAGGCAGGGAATAGATTTTCCAAACGTCCTCAGTACAAAATGAAGCCTGAAACAATTGAAGGTGTAATTCCTGTTATTGAGAAATTCATTAAGCATGGAGTTTTAAAGGAAATTGAGAGCAGCCCATGTAATTTACCGATTATGGGTATTAAAAAGCCAAACGGAACGTACAGAATAGTTCAGGACCTGATAAGAATTAATAAAATAGTTGTTCCTTGCTGTCCAGTTGTACCAAATCCAGCAGTAATTGTATATCAGATTCCACATGATGCAGAATGGTACACGGTCATTGACCTGTGTAATGCCTTCTTTACAATTCCATTATATCCAGATAGCCAGCAAATTTTTGCATTTCGGTTCCAGGATCGAATATTAGCATGGTGTCGTATCCCTCAAGGGTATACAGAGAGTCCATCTATTTTTAATCAGTTATTGAAATAGTCCCTGGAAGATCTAAAGTTGCCTGGAGAGTCAACATTAGTCCAGTATATTGATGACCTTCTTGTCGCAGGAAAAACAAGAGAAAAATGTGTGACTGACACTATTACATTTCTGCATCGTTTGGCAGATGAAGGGCATAAAGTGTCGCCTGCAAAACTACAGTTTTGCAAGCAAGAGGTTAAATACCTAGGTCACAGGATTGCAAAAGGAATTAGACACGTGACAATTGAGAGAATAAAAATGATTTGAGCAATACAGCCACCAACAACTCAGAGACAGAACAGAATGTTTCTAGGAATGGTTGGTTATTGTCGCCAATGGATTTGTGGGTTTTCAGTTATTGCAAAACCATTACAAAGATTAACAAAAGCAGACATTAAAGATCCAATTGTTTTGAAAAAACAGAATTAGAAGCTATTGAAAAGCTAAAAAGAAGTCTTTGTGAAGCACCTGCGCTGGGTATGCCAAATTATGACAACGAATTTGAACTGTATTGCAGTGACAGAGAAGGTTGTGCTTTGTCAGTTCTAATTCAGAAACATGGAAACCTGAGAAAACCTATAGCTTACTTTTCAGCTGTCCTTGATCCTGTTGGAAAGGCTTTGCCAGGTTGCTTAAAAGCAGTGGCTGCAACAAGTGTGAGTCTTGAGCCAAGTGAAGGAATCATATTGGGATTTCCTGCAAAAGTGTATGTACCACATTCAGTTGAAACACTTCTTACTAGAAGTAAGACACAACACCTGTCTAGCAATAGATTAACGAAATATGAGAAAGTTATTCTGGGATCAGATAATGTATCTATTGCAAGATGTCTGAATCTCAATCCAGCCACACCTTTGCCAGATGTGACTCCTGATGATGATGATGATGTGGAACATGAGTGTCTGGATGTTTCAGAATACTGCACCAAAACCAGGAAGGACATTAAAGATGTACCTTTACCAGAGTCAGATATTGTTTACTTTGTGGATGGCTCTTGTTTAAGAACAGATGAGGGCATCCTGAGAGCAGCATATGCAATCTGCACAGTTTCTGAAATAGATGAAGTGCAACTCTTGAAGGAATTCGTTCAGCACAAATAGCAGAATTGGTTGATTTAATTCGTGCCTGTGAAGAAGATGAAGAAAAAAGTTACCATAGTGACTGACGGTCAGTATGGATATGGAGTGGTCCATGATTATGGGCAGCTCTGGTCTCAAAGAGGTTATTCAACTTCTGCAGGGACTCCGATCAGAAATGCAAAGTTGATTAAAAGACTAATTGATGGCATTCAATTACCAGAAAAAATAGCAGTAGTTAAATGTGGTGCACATAAAAAGGGTCAGGATTACATTACTAAAGGAAATGCTTTCACAGATGAGACTGCACGTTACTGTGCAAAGAACAATCTTTCATTTAATCGGGAGAGGAATAATGAACATGTAATGAATTCTCTCATGCTAATATCTGTAGTAGAAACATGGCAGGGAGTAAAAGATTTACAAGATGAGGCTGAAGATGAGGAGAAAAATACATGGCTCAAGGAAGATTGCAGACAGTGAGAGGAAGATGGAATTTGGGTTTACAAAGATGGAAGACCTGTTGTGCCTAATTGCATGATTGCTGACATGGCACGGATGTACCATGGGCCAGGTCATTTAGGAATAGATACAATGATCAGACAGTTCAGGGAGACTTGGTATAATCCAAAATTTAGGGTCATTGCAGATTCACTTTGCCAGCTTTGTTTGATCTGTCAGCAAATCAATCCAAACAGAAAAACAGTGGTAAGCATGGGAACCATAGGTCGGGAGGGTAGTCCTTTTACCAGGTTGCAAATGGATTTCATTGACATGCCTCAACACAATAAGCTCAGGTATGTTCTTGTAATTGTCTGTTTGTTTTCAAGATGGGTCGAAGCTTTCCCAACTCGTCACAATGATTCAATCACTGTGGCAAAATTGCTTTTGAGGGAGATCATACCTAGATATGGTTTTCCAGTGACTATTGAAAGTGATCGCGGAAGGCGTTTTGAAAACCGACTAATTGAACTAATTTGTGAAGCATGTGGCATTAAACAGAAACTGCACTGTGCATACAGACCAGAGACATCAGGTGTTGTAGAACAGATAAATGGGACAATTAAAAACAGAATTTCAAAAATGTGTCTAGCTACAGGAATCAAGTGGACAGATGATCTTCCACTTGTTTTGATGTCTTTGAGAAGTACTCCAGACAAGAAAACAGGTCTTAGTCCTCATGACATTCTTATGGGAAGAGTAATGAGACAGGCTCATATTCCAGTTGGAAAGTTGCTAGCAATAAATGACAGTGCAATTTTAGACTGCTGTAAGCAACTCTCTGACGTGGTAACCTCTGTATTCCATCAGGTGGGAACAGATGTGATTTCAAAGGAAAAGGAGCAAGCTCATGATCTTTTGCCAGGAGACTGGGTCAGAACAAAGGTTCATCGAAGAAGGAACTGTTTGGTACCTAGATGGCAGAAAGCAAGGCAAGTGATTTTGGTCACAACTAATGCTGTTAAGTGCAGGGGCTTGAAAAGGTGGGTGCATGCTAGACATACCCTTGGTGTACCTGCACCAGATAACCCTGAGGAAGACAGTGATGAAACTACATCAGATTCAGATTCTGAGGAGGAAGAGAATCCTGAAAATCCAGATTCTGAAGATCGACAAAGAAGTCGACGTCTGGAGAAATCAGAAGCAAAACAAGCATCAAATAAAAAAGAACTAGACATCGTAGTTGATTCAGAAAATGATGAAGATGTTCTAGAAAAAAGAACTGAAAAGGAAACTGAGTCAGAAGAGATTCAAGGTCAGGAGAGTATTGAAAAGCAGATTGAAAGCTCTGAAAGCAGGAACGGAAATTCTGAAACTGAGAAGTTAGAAGTAATTCCAGAAGAAGAAGAAGACGAATTGCCAAGTACCAGCTACAGAGATGTTGTTCCTAACGGAGTGAAGCTGCAGAGTAAAGAAGTTCCTAGATACAGTTTTGAAATCTCTGAAACTGACTCAGATGACAGTGATGAAGAATCTGAAATAAGAAGATTCAGAAAAAGAGCTTGAAAAGCTGAAAGTAATGAAATTGAGCCTAAGAAGAAACTCTTAAGAAAAGGTGATGTTTGGACTAAAGAAGATTTGAAATTCAAATTGGTCAACAAATCAAAAGAACAGATCAATGAAATAACAAGTCAGAAAGGTGAAACAGACAAAAAGGGACAAGTTGGAAAGAAAATTGAAATTATAAACAGAAAAAGTAGGAGACCATTGAAGCCTAATCAAAAGTATAAATCTCCAGAGTGGGCCTATTTGATAATACCACCAATAGTTGAAGTGAGCAGCAGTAGCCAAGAGGAGATGGAAGAAAATAGTGACAATGATTGAGGTTTAGTTGCAGTTAGGGTTAGTTTTCTTTTTGGCATAAGGCTGAAGAAATTGTGTTAGGTGACACAAGGTCTAAGAAATTGTGTTAGCTGAATACTTTTATGGACGCAAGGTCGAAGAAAAGCTGTTAGAGGGTTACTTTAAAAAAAAATTTAAAGGGGAGGGTGTGTGTTATACAGTTATACATACTAATTGTGTGTTATACAGTTATACATAGTAAAAGATGTTGCAAAATGTCTTCTATTTGTGTTATTTTTATTATTTTAGTTTGGCTAATTTTAGCAGTCATTCTCCCTTTTGGAATTGATAAGGAGCATTTTAGAGTAAATATGACAAGCAAAACTGAAACAAAACAAGTTGATCATGATGTGGCAGGCAAAACTAACAGAATCATTGATCATAAACCAGATGTCCATCAGGACAGATCAGTTGGAGATTTTTCTACTAATTCATTTTCCAGACTTCTTTCAGAATATGTTAGAGTCATGGATGTTAAGGATTGTTACGTATGTGTTAAGCTTCCTACTTCTGTTTCTGAAGGGGTTAAGTACAATATGCTTCCCCTTACTTATGGAATAACATGCAGTGTTATATCAAGCTTGTTCTATCAAACTGGTCGCCTGGAATACTACTATTCAGACTTTGACGAGATCTTTGCTAATTTGAAAGTTGAGAACAAAGTTAAGCCTGCCAAACAGATGAGGGAATTTTTCCTGGTTACAAATGAATTAACTTAACTTAGGAATATGCGTACAAGAATAATTTAACTTGCAAAATGAGGGATGAAGAAAGATCTTTCCTTAATCAGGTTGAGGAGAGAAGAGCAATTTATAAGAGGAATGAAATGCTGAAATAAACTAAATCAAAGTTTCGGCAAATAGAAGATGAGAAACTTAATGGTGAAAATAGATTTGCTGCCATTCATATAGATGAACCAGTTAGTGGAAAGCTTTGTATTAGAAGAGATAATACCCTATATGATAACTATTTTGTTGGTGCTACTCAATGTGAAGACACTTATCAAATTATTGGGGGTTGGGGATTTAAAGGTGGCAAGGACTCAATTTTCCCAGGGATTTATTTTGTTTGTGGAAATAAAGCATATTTCAGTCTTCCTGACCATTGGTATGGCACATGTTACCTTGGTCTTGTTTTTCCTAAAATTTTCCATGTTGACAGAAATGGAGAAGGATCATTCGAAATTGGCAAACACCTGAATAGGATGAAAAGAGAAAGTTTTTCAGAAATCATGGGAGATATTTTTGGTGCAATAATTCCTATGGTGGGAATTACTCTGAATGCAATAAAAATCAGAAAGGTTTCCGCAATTGTTGATAGATTGTCCACTGATACTGCAGGTGGTTTCCAGTTGGTCAATACAGAGCTCGTTGCTACCAGAAGCATGGTTATGCAAAACCGGCTTGCTTCAGATATCCTTTTAGCAAAAGAGGGAGGAGTCTGTGGGATTTTACATGTTCAGCACTGCTGTACATATATCCCAGATAAAAGCCAGAATATTGCATCATTAATTAAGAATATTACAGAATTTCATACTGAAATAGAACCTATGGAAGATGACAGTTTTTCTGAACGTTTGGCAAAAAGATTTGGGGCAATCAAGGAATGGTTTGCTGACATTGGCGGTTCAATCATTGGCAAAGTACTCTACCCTGTTATAGTTATTGGTAAAGTGACACTTTTGTTAAAAAATTGTTGCATGATTCACAAAAGAAAGAAGCATGTGAGGGAAAAGAAAAGAATTTATAAACTCAGAAAAGCTCATGAGAAGGAGATAGAAATGGATGAGTTCCGTAGGACTAAACATGATAATTCCAGACAGAGACAGACTGATGAGACAGGAGTTTAGACTTACTAATACTGAGAGAAATCATTATATGTCATTGCTAAAAGTAAAATTTAGTATAACATTTTTGGGTTTTGTTTGGTGATTTTTAAATCACCAGATGAGGGAGTTGATGGAGCGGACTTTCAGAATTATTTCTGAAAAGTTTGTGACAAATGAAACTCTCATGATTTTTATTTTTACTAATGTGTGTCGCATGATTTGCATGTTTACTGACTCAACCTAGAATAGTATACACCATCACCAACATGCGGGTTTAATCATTTGTGCTCTTGTCATGTTTGTCATTTTGCTTCGAATAATATATTTACTTTGTCTCTTGTTTTGTTATTTGTTAACTGCGGCTGTTTTGAAAATAATAGCATGTGCATTCTTTTAAATGTGCTTCTGTTTATGTATTGTCGTTTCATGTGTCATGTGTCTGTGTTTGTTTATTTATTTGTATGCAAAACTAGGTAACATAGCTAATGGGTTAATTTTAGTAGAGTAATTTTAGTAGAGGGGGTGGGTAACAGAATAATTATCATTTCCTGAATTAATTATTGTTTTGTGTTTCCTTACATACTACACTCACCCTCACGCTAAAAGGCTTGTGGCCTACTTCTAAAATGGACATCCGAAAAGCTTAGCCAAAGTGGGTCTTGCACAGCTACGCTGGAATGTGAAAATGTTTTTCTACATTAATTCTTGGAGAAAAGCTTGGGAACAAAGGCTGTGTAGAAGCTTAGGACATTTGGTTCAGATTGCTTCATGGTCAAGGCCGCACTTGTCGTTCGGCAGTGGAAAAAGCTTGAGCGGACGAAGGAAGTGATATTGGTACTTGTCAAATGTAACTTTCCTCGGAAGCTGCTGGTGACATTAACTAATAGGCAATGGCACTTTGAAAAAACGTGACTCTGGCTATGCGAGAGTCGGATGACCGCATTAGAAGGCATTCGTTGACCAATGAAATTTTGTTCTGCTCGAATATTTGTATTCTTTTAGTTAGTTTTAGATAGGAAAATACTATAAGAATTGCCCCCTTGCTAAGAGCACCGTTCGTTCGTGATTGTGCTCCAGAGACGCTGCCAGATTTCCCTTTCACGTAAGACTTAGAGATTTTACTTTACTTACAGGGTTTTTCTTTAGCTAAATTAGGGAAATAGGGAAATAGGTTATGGAGAAATAAATAAATAACTGTTTGAGATTTTTACTCATGCTGATGATGGTTCGAACTTGCTAGTCTGTTGTGCCTTTAATGAATTAATTTGCTGGAATAAAATTGCTAATAAAAGAGAAATGCTTCTGCTTTGAAATAAAATTAATAAAATAGAATTTGAAATGACAAGCTGGTCTTGATCGTTTCTTTGAGTTACCATTAGTTAATCCATTACCTATTTATGTGACTTAATTAAAGTTTTTTCTATATTTGATTAATTAGGTCATATGATTCAGTAGGTCAAAATGCAAGTCTCAGTCGAGAATGGGCCTAGTGTTAATTATATAAATAATGGTGAGTATTGTGGTGTAGAGTTTGAACATATGAGACTGAATTTCTTTAGACCCGCTGGATCAGTACTTTGAGTGAGGAAGACCTGTTTCCAGACCTATTAGTACCTATTTGTTCAGAGAAATGGCTACAGTAGCAGCAGCAGCAGGAGCATCTCAGCCACCACCACCACCACCAGCACCACCAGGACCACCACAACACCACAGTGGTGGAGATGAAGAAGAGGAGGAGGAGGAGGACGAGAGGCGGCGCTATGGCTACAGTAGCAGCAGCAGCAGGAGCATCTCAGCCACCACCACCAGCACCACAAGGACCACCACAACACCACAGTGGTGGAGATGGAGAAGAGGAGCAGGAGGAGGAGGAGGACGAGAGGCGGCGCTACCTGCCAGAAGATACTGCCCCCTACAAGCCAAAGGAGCACATTAGTGGGAATTTTTTTAAATCCGAATGGGCCTCAAGAAAGTAAATGCGCCAAAGGTGACTTGTCTGATCTGTGGCACTGTACTTTCCAGGGGGAACCCTGCCAAAAAATATTCTTTTGGCAACAACACCATGATTCTCCACATGCAACGCCGGCACCCTAACAATTATAGTGCGGCAGAGGTTAGAGAACTGACCAGAAACCCTCCCCAATCTTCTCCCAGCACCTCCCAAGGTACCCAACCCACTCCATCGGGACCAGAGACAAGGGAGATGGTCCCAAACATCCAAACCCAGTTTGGAAGTTTCAAAATAGTTTGCGTATTTTATGGGCGTACACTTTGCTATGGTGAGCAAAGTGTTAAACTCATCAACCGTGCTGGTGACAACCACAAGTGCCCAAAGAAACCTTAATTTTTTCCTGTTTTTTTTTGCTCCAGTTTAGCCGTTTACAATTCCCTGTTTTTTTTTGTCCCCATAAAAATCCCAAAAAATATATAAAATTGTTCATAAAAGCCAAAAAAAGTACAAAATGTTCAAAAAAACAATAAAAAAATATAAAACAACAAAAAGAATTAAAAAAACTGTTCTTTTTAGAACTACCTCCAATTTATAAAAAAATGCAAAATTTTTTAAAAACACTGTCATTCTTTTTTCTCCGTAGTACGCTCCCCGGATGTCTAAACATCCATTTAGACACTTATTTAAAAATGTATTCTTCCATCGACCTTTACAAATACATAAATAAAACATATTTATTTTACAGAAAGACACACATTCACTGGATGGTGTCATCAGTGATGTCATGAGTGATGTCACTGACCATGTCATGAGTGATGTAATATGTGACGTCATCAGCAGTGCATTGCAGGCGCGCAAGTTATAGTGAGTCCAACTAACTATAACGTGGGAATTTCAATGGTTTTATGTCATTAAAATTTCCAACTTTGAGTTTGTGTGTGAGGGCTGTATGGGTGAGTGAGTATATAATAGTATATATATGAAAAAGTGAATGGATCTGTGTATAACTGTATTGGTGAGTAAATTGTTGTGTGATTGACTTTATAGGTGAGTGAGTAGGTGTGTGAGTAGCTCAATGAGTGACTGACAGTGTGTAAATGGATGTATGGGTGTGTGACTTGATATATCAGTGGCTGAATTATAAGTGAGTTGGTGTATGAGTGGCTGTATGGGTAACTGTGTGTATGTGTGTGTAGACCGATGAATCAGTGAGTGGGTATGTAAGTACTGTTATGGGTGTGTCAATGGGTTAGAGAATGTTAGTGTGGAAGTTGGAGTGGGTGTATTAAAGGTTACATTGGGGTGTAAGTGGGTGCGTCAGAGTCAGTAGATGATGTCATCAGTGTTTTCAAATGAGATTTCATGAGTGATGCCAAGAGTTATGTCACAGACCATGTCATGAGTGATGTAATATGTGAGGTCATAAGCAGTGCATTGCAGGGGTGCAAGTTATAGTTAGCTCAGCTAACTATAACTGCTGAATTTCTCTGGGTTGTATGAGTGAAATGTCAGCCTAACTATAGCTTCCCGGTAAGCTTTTGTTTTTTCAGTGAATTTTTATGTTTTTAAAAATTCTATGTCCTGACTATACCACCCCTGTAACCTTTGGGTTTTTCTGTGAATTTTTGAGGTTTTTTTAAATGTTAAATAGTAACTTGAATGTCCCTGTAATCTTTGTTTTTTTCAGTGAATTTCTAAGGTTTTTCAAATTCTATTTCCCAATTATAATTTCCATGTTACCTATCATTTTAATTGTATTTTTAAGGATTTAAAATTGCTTTTTTTTCTAAAACGGCTCTGTCAGGTGTATTTTTATGAGCTTGAATTTTCTTCAGTTGATTAATAAGCGTTGTTTTTATTCTTTACATTTTTTATATTCGCAACCGCATTGTAATCCCCGCGAATACGTTGTGTAAATGGAAAACAAAAGCAGACATTCAATGACCACCATCACAGCCAAAAATAATATGTAAAAAAACTCCATTCTGAACATTGCCTTTTCCATAAAGTCTAAAACATATATCTCCACATATATTTCAGTATTTTACACACTATGGATTTCTTACAGTATTCGCTAAAATCATGTTTTTCTAGAGTGTTTCTATTAAAATCATCTCTAAAACCTATTTTATATTTTCAAGGTGAGGCCAGAGATGGCAATAACGCTGGTGATTGCAATCCCTGCAGACACATTGCGAAAACGAAAAAAAGCAGGAATTCAATAGCCACCACCACATTCAAAAATGAAAACTATATAATTAATTCTAATTATCTCAGTAGATAACTCACTATATAAATAACTCTATAAAAACATTTATCATAATCTCAATATCTCTATAACAATACACTGATACTTTTTTTATATTTCCACCAATGTTCATGTCAATGCCGGTAGTCGTGACGTCCCTACAACTGTACATGGGGGGGGCTCTGATGGCAGTCATGGTGTTGTTGCGTATATCGCGTGCAAATATTTTTTTTTGTTTTCGACACATAACTTGTGTCACTAACACCCCCATTTCTAAACCATAGGGTCAGTGTATCTCCACCCTGACCCCTCATGTGGTCTTTCAAAAAAATGTTCAGCCCGAGAACCATTCCCGATAGATAAAATGGCAACCGCAACTTTCTGTTCAGGTTGCATCCAGCCAATCAGAGCATTCCCATGGGCGCAGGTATTCACAATTAATCGCAAAGCCACCACGAAATATCCGTGGCCAGAGATCTAACTATAATTTTCAGCTTAAATCTCTCAAAAATTCTCAACAGATGTACACCAAATAGACAAAAGTCAATTCCTTGAACCAACATCTACTTCTCTGTCAAATTTGGTGTAAGTCCGTTCTGCAGTTCGGACTGTAGGTGTGGTTAAAGGTTCCTATGGGAATTAACACTACAAAAGCACCCTTATTTAGCACCCCAAATTCTCGGTCCCACTACACAGATCACCCACATACTTTCCATGACAACCAGAAGCTACCTTGCAACTTTTTGGGGAAAATTTCATGAAGATTGGTCAAACAACACCAAAGTTATAGGCAAGTCAAAAACTGCTTTTCCTATGGAAACATGGTCCATATATATACATATATTACCTACTGGCGATAGCCAGTAGGTATATATAGTTAGGATTTTTTCTCTATGGAACTTTTGAAAATTCTGTCTAATAACTTTGGCGTTTGTGGACGGAATTGGCTGAAATTTTCAGGAAAATGGCACATTTTGTTTCTGAGCAGCCCCTGAAAATTTGGGGGGGTCGTCAAGGGGGGGCCGAGAAAAAAGGGGGGTCCCAAAACGCGTTTTTCCCATTCATATTTCCATAAGGCGGTTGGCCTCACTTTTAGCTCGAACGGCTGAATGGATTTGCACGAAACTTGGCAAAATTGTAGGGACTGTTAGCCCGATGTGCCTTTGCTAGGTCTCAATATATGTGCTTCAGTGGATTTTGAGAAATTAACGTTCAAAAAAAGATATATATCTGTAACAGCGCTCCGGGCAGCGCTCCGGTTCGCGTACTTTTCGCGTAACGGAACTTTGTGATGCGAAGCTGATTGGCTCTCCGGTGTCTGTCAACATTCTAAACAGTCCGGAGCGGCCGCCATCTTGTCTCTCGGTAGGATCGAGAGACAAGAGGAGGCCAAAACAAAGGGGGAAATGAAGGAAAGGGGGCAAGGTAGACCCCTTCTGACCCCATAGGATTGATGAGGGGGATATTATAGAGACACGCGGGGCCCAAAAAAAAAAAAAAAGATTTCCGATTTTTTCGCCGTAGAGACGCGTCTTGGTACGCGAACCGGGCAGCTAACCGGGAAGCTAACCGGCAGTGTAACGGGAGTCTGAGGAGTAGCTGATTGGCTGTCAACATTGTAAACAGTCGGAGCGGCCGCCATCTTGTCTCTCGGTAGGATCGAGAGACAAGAGGAGGCCAAAACAAAGGGGGAAATGAAGGAAAGAGGGCAAGGTAGACCCCTTCTGACCCCCTAGGATTGATGAGGGGGATATTTTAAAGCCACGCGGGGCCCAAAAAAAAAAACAATATTCCGATTTTTTCGCCGTAGAGACGCGTCTTGGTACGCGAACCGGGCAGCTAACCAGGCAGCTAACCGGGAAGCTAACCGGCAGTGTAACGGGAGTCCGAGGAGAAGCTGATTGGCTGTTAACATTGTAAACAGTCTGGAGCGACCGCCATCTTGTCTCTCTGTGGGATCGAGAGACAAGAGGTGGAAATGAATGAAAGGGGTAAGGCAGACCACTCCTGAACCCCTAGGATTGATGAGGGGGCTATTAAAGTTCCCTGCGGGGCAAAAGAAAAAAAAATTGCGATTTTTCGCGGTAAAGGTGCTTCCCGGTACGTTAACCGGGCAGCTAACCGGCAGCGTAACGGGAGTCCGACATATTGTGTTTTTTGAACGTTTGTGATATGTGCACGTGTGGATTTTGTCTAATTAAGTTTAAAAAAATATATATATATCTTTAAGCGTGCTCTGGCGCGCTTACGTTTTGGGTTTGGTTTGCACTGCAGAGACGATACGTCACGGTTATGCGATGCATCATGAGGCGTCTCACGGGCTACGGGATACGTCACGTAATAAAGAATATATTTTACAGCTATAGATATTAGCTTTTAAAAAACCAATGAAATTCACAGAAAAAACCATAAGTTATAGACCATATATAGTTAGGAATTTGCATTTACAAAACCTTGAAAATTCACTGAAAAAACCATAGGTTATAGACCATATATAGTTAGGGATTAGCATTTACAAAACCTTATTTTATTTGCACAAAACCATTGAAATTCCATATATAGTTAGTTGCACTAACTATATATCGCGGACCCGCAATCCACTGCTAATGATGTCACATATTACATCATTCATGACATGGTCAGTGACATCACTGATGACATCCGTGATGACATCTCAAATGACATCACTGATGACATCACTGATGACATCTCAAATGACATCACTGATGACATCACTGACATCTCATTTGACATTACTGATTACATCACTGATGATATCATTTATGTGATAATACATCTTCAGACTCTAATATAACCTTAGATACACTCAGTGTAAACAGGCACTCACAGACTGTCACACATCCATGGAGTTACTCACACACCTAGTCAGTCATGCAAAGAATCAATCACATCTCCATTTCCTCAACTATACAGTTATACACACCTTACTTATTCAAACATATACTAACACATATTTACTCTCTTATACAATCCCTGATACAAGTTCACAATGATTCATACAGCCACTCTCACATTCACTGGCTCTTATGTTCAGTTATTTATATATGTCAACTCTCACATGGACTGTGTTTTACATATGTACTTACTTTGACATGTAGCACTGAGATATCCATTCACTCACCAATACACTCAGTCAACTGTCCATACAGCTGTTTCTACATGCACTTTTGAACCCATTCACCTAGGGAATCAACTGCTCACACATCTATGCACAGAATTATACACCTCCCAGCCACCCACACACATACTCAGTCTCCCATACAAATACTTGGGCAACCATTCAATAACCCATATAGTTACTGATATAGCTACTGATTTAAACATGCAGCAGTTTACAGAACAACATATATAATGATTGCCAAATTAAGACACTTTAATCACTAACCCATGCACTCAGTGAGACACATTTAATCATTCTCTCATACAGTCAGTCATGCACCTACAAAATCCTTCATCCAGACACTTATACATCCACTCATTCTTCAATATGTAAGACATATTTTAACTTTACAGAAACATACAGTCACTGGGTGTTGTCATCAGTGATGTCATCAGTGATGTCATCAGTGATGTCATTTGAGATGTCATCAGTGATGTCATCAGTGATGTCACTGACCATGTCATGAATGATGTAATATGTGACATCATTAGCAGTGGATTGCGGGTCCGCGATATATAGTTAGTGCAACTAACTATATATGGAATTTCAATGGTTTTGTGCAAATAAAATAAGATTTTGTAAATGCTAATCCCTAACTATATATGGTCTATAACCTATGTTTTTTTCAGTGAATATATATATATATATATATATATATATATATATATATATATATATATATATATATATATATATATATATATATATATATATATATATATATATATATATATTACCTTCGCATTCGGCGCCAGTGGGTAGCTATAGTTAGGACCTAGTTTCCATAGAAAAAGATTTTTTTATTTGCCAATATCTTTGGCGCGAACCTTTCAAAATGAATGGTTCGCTCAGGTCTGCTCCTGTCTTGAAAGTTTTGGGGTGATATGTCAAGTGGGTGCTGAGAAAAAAAGGGGGTCCCAAAACATGTTTTCTCAATGTTAATTTCAATAGGAAACTCTAGATAAAGCTAAAGCCCGTACTACTGAACGGAATTACACGAAATTTGGCAAAAAGGTAGGTCTTGGTTTAGAAAGTGTTCTTCTTGTTAAATGGTGTAAATCAGTTCAGTAGTTCCTGAGAAATTAAAAAATAAAATATTGATTCTCGAACCCTCCCGACCACGAGCTTTATTCGGATTGGCTGCCAACACTCCAAACCAAGAAAAGTTGGCAGCCATCTTGTGACTCGATAAAACTGAGTCAGAAGAAAAAAGGGAAGAAAATGGTAAAAAACAAAAGAAAAGGGGGCAGGGTAGAAACACCCTGACCCCCTAGGCCTGATCAGGCCCCAAAAAGTATTTTATGATTGTTTTTTAGGGTGGGATTCAAGAACCCAGCGAGATTCCCACCAGGAAAAAAAAAAAATCGCTGACCCACGCGCTTCATTTTAATAAGCTCCCGGGTGGGCTAGGTCCTGGGGGCAATATATCAAATATATGCATGAGACCGTGCAGGCCCCCGCAGCCCTGGGGGCCGCCATCACCCCAGGGCTTTATCCTTTATGGTTGGGCAGCCTCACAGGCTCCCAAGCCCCGGGAACTGCCACATCCCAGGGGCTTTGATCAATTTTGGCCTTATGCCCCCCAGCCCCTAGGACCACCACCTCTCCAGGTCTTACTTAAATTATGGGCGGGGCCAAGCGGGCCCCCCTAAGCCCCAGGGAGCACCACCTTTCTGGCGCTATTAGAAATATTACCTGTGGGGGACTTGAGCCCCCTCCACACTGCCCCATGGACCACCACCTACCATAGCGCGATAACCCCCGGCGCTGTTCTCTGCCCTCCCCTCCGCTGCCATTTTGGTTGTTGTTGTTGTGCTCGGTCAGCGTCCTCGTGAGCCCGCCCCGCCTCCCAGCTGAGCCGCCCTCCCACTGACGATATACAGCGCTCCCATACCTGGAAGTGCTGTGATCCCCTCTTCACTGCCGTGCTGAGTGGTCGCTCCCCAGTCTCACTGCCGAGACCTGGTATCGTTGTGCTGCCTTTTAAATTTTATTTGCCAGAAGCTTATTTGCCTTGTGCTGCCCTGCTGGCTGCTCCGCTTTACTTGCGCTGAACTTTCCACATTTACTTTTACTTTCATAGCGCGATAACCCCCGGCGCTGTTCTCTGCCCTCCCCTCCGCTGCCATTTTGGTTGTTGTTGTTGTGCTCGGTCAGCGTCCTCGTGAGCCCGCCCCGCCTCCCAGCTGAGCCGCCCTCGCCCCTCCCCCTTCCCAACATCCATATATGGTAGAAGTCCACGCGCAGCGTTCGCGCCCCAGTCGCGCCGAAGGTGCGCCAAAGGTAAGCCCGTCTACGCCCGTCCGCGCCAAGGCCGCGCCCAGCGCCAGACCCCCTGGTCTTCGCAATGCCCAGCCTTCCCGCATTACATACGCCGCCTCCACCCTCCTAGCTCTTAACCCCGGACGACTCTCCAACTGCGCCCAAGCCACCCCTGGACACACCCATGGACCCTTCGCCTGCAATTCCTGCAAGTTCGACTGCACCAAGACCAACTCCTCATCCTCGAACAGCAAACAGAGTTCCGACACTAACCACCTTAAATGCATCCTGCTCAACACCCGATCGGTTCACAGACACGCCATCGACCTCTGGAATCTACTAGACACCATCTCCCCGGAAGTCGCCTTCCTTACAGAAACATGGATGAACGCCTCCTCAGCCCCAGACATCACCATTGCCATCCCAGAAGGTTACAAGATCATTCATAAGGACCGCGTCAATCACACAGGAGGAGGCATTGCCATCGTCCATAAGAATTCCATCCGCATCTCTACCAGCTCAGACATCAACCTCGCTAGCGCCGAACACCTTCATTTCCAGATCCACACCGACCCCAAGACCACACTCAGAGGCACCCTCCTCTACCGACCTCCAGGATCCCGCGCTCAATTCAGTGACGACATCACCGACTTTATCACCCCTCACGCTCTCCCCTCCAAGGAATGCATTCTACTTGGAGACCTCAACGTCCACCTGGATAAGAGCTTTGACTGCAACACCACCACCCTCCTGGACAATCTCGCCAACCTCGGACTCAAACAAATTGTTAATACCCCCACCCACATCGCAGGTCACACACTCGACCCCATCTTCACCTCCAGCAAACATATCTCCTTCAGTCACACCACAACTCTACACTGGACGGACCACAGCTGCGTTCACTTCACCTACAATAAGTCCACAACTCACAACCTCCCTCAACCCACTCTACGAAGAAACTGGAACAAAATCACCATCGACCAGATCTCCTCATCGCTGCTTCAAAACCCCCCTGTCCACACCTCAAACCCCGACCAAGCAGCTATTAACTTCACCCAATGGCTATCCAACAGCGCCGACATCCTAGCACCGTTGAAAAAACGTCAAACCAAACTAGGCAGCAAAAACGCCTCCTGGTTCAACGATGATCTTAAAAAATCTAAGAAGCTCTGTCGCTCCCTCGAGAAAGCCTGGAAAAAAGACCCAAACACCAGCACCAGGGACGCATTCAAAAACGCCACCCGCACACACCACCAACTGATCCGAACAGCCAAGAAAGCCGCATTCAAAGACAGACTAGATAACAACGCCCACAACAGCAAGGAATTATTTAACATCGTCAAAGAATTTACCAACCCCTCCGCCAACTCCAACGACATCACTCCCTCGCAAACCCTTTGCGACTCCCTAGCTTTGTTCTTCCACGACAAAATCGCAGACATCCACAACAGTTTCGACAGCCAACCCGGAGACCAACCCACCCAATCTTCTGCCATTCCTTCACCCCCCTTGAACATCCTTAATGACTGGAACCCAATCTCCACTGAGGACACCATCCGCCTGATGAACTCCATCCACTCAGGATCCCCAACAGACCCATGCCCTCACCACATCTTCAACAAAGCAGACTCCATCATAGCGCCACACCTCCGAGACGTCATCAACTGCTCCCTCATATCCGGCACCTTCCCGGAAAGCTGGAAACACGCCGAACTCAGCGCCCTTCTGAAAAAACCCACAGCTGACCCCACCGAACTCAAAAACTACCGACCCATCTCGCTCCTACCATTCCCGGCCAAAGTTATCGAGAAAGCTGTCAACAACCAGCTCGCCGCCCTCCTCGAAACCAACAAATCCCTCGACCCTTCACAGTCCGGCTTCCGAGCCAAACACAGCACGGAGACCGCCCTCATCGCAGCAACAGACGACATTCGAACTCTACTGGACAATGGAGACACAGTCGCCCTCATCCTCCTCGACCTCTCCGCAGCCTTCGACACAGTCTGCCATAGCATCCTTCTACAGCGCCTCAGAAACATAGGAATCCAAGGAAAAGCACTGGAATGGATCACTTCGTTCCTCACCGGAAGAACCCAGAGAGTCCGCCTCCCACCATTCAAGTCAGAGGCCACTGAAGTCATCTGCGGCGTGCCACAAGGATCCTCACTCAGCCCCACCCTCTTCAACGTATACATGAGCCCCCTCGCGGCCATCGCATGCCAACACAACCTCAACATCATCTCCTACGCAGATGACACCCAACTGATCCTCTCACTCACCAAAGACCCTAATACCGCCAAAAACAACCTTCAGGAAGGAATGAAAGAAGTAGCTGAATGGATGAAGCATAGCCGTCTAAAACTTAACTCAGATAAAACAGAAGTCCTTATCTTAGGAACCTCCCCCTCCGCCTGGGATGACTCCTGGTGGCCAGAGGCTCTTGGAAAAGCACCCATCCCGACGGATCACGCACGGAACCTTGGCATCATTTTAGACTCCTCACTCTCGATGTCCAGGCAGGTCAACGCCGTTTCATCATCTTGCTTCAACATTCTTCGCATGCTCAAAAAAACATTTCGCTGGATCCCCACCGAAACCAGAAAAACGGTCACCCATGCACTGGTTACAAGCCGCCTGGACTACGGAAACACCCTATACGCCGGCACCACCGCAAAACTCCAGAAAAAACTCCAACGCATCCAGAACGCTTCAGCCAGACTAATACTCGACATCCCACGTAAAGACCACATCTCCAGTCACCTGAAAAAACTCCACTGGCTCCCCGTCAATAAGAGGATCACTTTCCGCCTCCTAACCCACGCACACAAATCACTTTACGAACTCGGACCCGATTGCCTCAACACTCGACTTTCCTTCTACACCCCCCCCGCCAGCTACGTTCCTCCTGCCAAGCCCTTGCTACCGTGCCTCGCATCAATAAAACCACCATGGGAGGTAGATCCTTCTCCTACCTTGCCGCTAAAACCTGGAACTCACTCCCCACTCACCTTCGTCTCACTCAGAACCATCTAGCATTCAGAAAGCAACTTAAAACTTGGATATTCGACAAGTAATCCCCCCACCCTTCCACCCTTCCTCAAGCGCCTTGAGACCCTCTGGGTATGTAGCACGCTTTATAAATTCTTTTGACTTGACTTGACTTGACCCCAGGGACATTGCAGTTTGCAATGACAGGGCTCCCCCTGTGGTCCCAGGGGGAGCAGGATAACTTTGATCACCTTGTACATTCCATAGAGTACAATGAGAAGCCTCTATTGGTATTTGTATGGCTCCTTGGGTTATTACCATCTACATATCAGTCCCCCTCCCAAGTCCGTATGGCTTTTATGAGATATGAAACCCACCGCAAACTTTCACCCTCTGGTGTTTGGGTGTTAGCAATGAACTGGGGAGAGATAATAATAATGGTCCACAGGGGTTTGAGTTCGGATAGAACAGAAGTGACTTAGTTTTGAGCTTAACACCTTAGCTGCTTTGGAACGTCTAGCTCCAGTGCTGAACGTTCCATTGCGCAGGTACAGCTGGAACGTCCAACGGCCGACGGCAGCACTCCTGAGGTAGCGGTGCCGTCGGCCGTTGGTATAGGCGCAGCACTTAAGAGGTTAAGAAACACAATCCCTATGACATGGAGCCCATATTGCAGCCATGGAAAATCCACACATTGAATTGATAGGATGGTGTCTCGGGATGCCTTGCCCTCTAATGAGTGTTCCATTCCTACGGACCGCCTTTTTCAGTAATCTCCTAAGGCCATCATTGGCAGGGTTACTCCACTAAACATCACTCCGACACTAGGGGGCACACTGCGGGAAAATGCTATCTATTGCTATCGATCAGATTGCAGGGAAGTTGCTACTTAATATACGTAGCGGTGTCGTAGGAGTCTCGAACCAACAACGCGGTGGTATATGCCTATAGAACTACATTCCCCATGAGATGGAGTACGTGTGGGAGTGACAGCGCTCCACGTGACGACGACGATGGCGCGGTCACGTGGGATGCTCGAGCCGGCACCGGACATATTTTAGGCTCTGAGAAACACGCACGTATCATCTGCGTGGTGTCATGGTCTGCAGGTGACTAAGCCGGGACTCGCCTACAGAACGGTAAGGAGAGGGCTTTAGGGGGTGAGCGCATAGAGTGCATGTGGCTGCATAGACCCGAAGAAGGCACCATACCGCTATACGCTGTTTTAGCGTTTGTAAACAGAGGTGCACATCGGGAGGTGGAGGCATTGAAGGTAACATCTTCTCCCTCATTTATTTCATTTCATTCCAGATTGTGTTCTTTGCAGTCCTTCTTACCGGACACCAGTTCGAGTTTGTAAAATTTATAAACTCGGTAAGTGCACAACTAAACATACACTCTTTTCGAGAGTGGACATTTAGGCAGGATGAGAAGTAGGTTGTAGTATAATGATGGCCCCATGAAAATCGAGGGGGCTAGGTACTAGATACGAGTGATCACGCAAAATGTGAGGAAATGAGCTATTTGAAGGGCTTGCATCCTGCATACATCAGGTTATATATGGGCGAGCGATAATTAAAGTATGAGCAGGACTCTGCGTACAATGTGTAACCGGGATTTTAGCTCAATAGTAGACAATGGGTTCTATTGGGTTTTGTTTTAAAGAGACATAATGATAAGAGAATGATAGTAAGAATATGAGAATACTAAGAGGTTGGCTGTACTATCTTCTCTTTTATTGCGCTAGTGAATGTTTTCCCGCACTTGAGGGAATTGTCTCCACACACATCACGGGAGAGGTACGGATCTAGCCGACCTACCTTACCCTTGGGGTATCATTATCCGAAGTAAGGAGAAACCCAGAGTGGCACTGAATGAGACGGTCCTGAAGAAGACCAGAGTGACCCTATGGGCACATACAGAGCGGTCAAAACATGTTGACTCTGGCAGTGGTAGGAGGGAAGCTTTGAGATTCCTAAATTATCTCTTTGAGGCTTTTTCCCATCCTCTTTCTTCTTTTTAATCCTGATAGGGGTGTCAACAAAAGCTTAATAAAGGTTGTGTTCTGGTTGACACCCTTAATCAGTTTTAATCACTCTTCCAAACTGTACTTTTCATCGCACTTTTCAGTTGTGGTCACTTGGTGTTTGCACGGCTTTCATCAATATTTGTGTTACATGTCGTCTATGTCCACTGGTCTTGACTGTATGTCTTGTTAAGAGAAATGTATTATTTTTTTCCCCCTCCCCAATGCTCTGCCCTGTGTGTGGCTACACCAGGGCGTATTGCAAGCAGGCCCGATGATGAAGCATGTCACATACTTCAGTATGTGAGTGAGGGCAGTTTTTTCAAATAGAGTGATTTGTCTTATTGGGGCATTCTCTGTTTGCTTATTTTGTTTATGTTATCCACTCTATACACCCCCTTTGTGTGTATATTAGAGTTTCTTGGGGGTCTGGGGTGTTAGAGTATAAATTGTTTTGACCCTCGCCCCTCTTTTGTGTTTAATAATATGTCTCCACAGTGAGGCCCTGCCCCCGGGATGTGGTCTCTGGGGCCAATAGTGGCCCAGGGAAGAGGGGACACTCACCCCTCCCTTTTAAATGGATTATTTTTAAAAATGTAAAGCCGACCCTGGGGGATGAGGTCCCTGGGCCATAATTCACCTCTGGAGGATGGGGGCAGGCATTCCCCATCAAAATAAAAAAAAGTCTGGCCTGGCCACGGAGGATAGGGTCCCTGGGGCCAATAGTGCCCTAGGAAAGAGGGGTCATGCAGCCTCCCTCTTGTATCCATATTTTGTCTTAAACGATGCCAGGCCCCAGGGGATGGGGTCCCCTGGGCTAGAAGTGACCCTGGGAAGGGGGCCACGCAGCCCCCTCACATGTAAATAATTTTTTAAAAACTAGGCCATGCCCTTGTGGATGGAGTACTTTGGGCCGAATTTCCTTCCTCATAGCACCACTCTGCAAACATGCCTCCTGGCGCATTCTGGGTTAGGGGATTAAGTCTCCTAGAATCTTAAGGGTCCTTAGGGGCCAACTCACTCACCAGGTACCTCCAGTAAGCCCCACACCATGGGATTGCTGAAAGGTGGCCCGAGGCCACATCCCTTTTTACACCACTCTGCAAACGTGCCTCTTGGTGCACTGCTGGTGGGGTGATCAGATCCTCTTGTGTCCTGAGGACCTCAGGACTGAAGTGGACTTCATACCCTGAGCAGCAATGCACCAGGAGGCGCTTTTGCAGAGTGGTGTAAAAAGGGGGCGTGGCTCCGGACTACTCTCAGCAATCCAGCCATATGGGGCTTACTGGAGGTACCTGGTGGGCTAGTTAGACACCAGGGACCCTCAGGAGGCAAGGGGACTTCATCCCCAAACAAAGAGCATGCCAGGAGGCGCGTTTGCAGAGTGGTGGACAAAGGGGGCATTACCTGTGTCCCAATATCTGTGGCATACTGGAAGTATCAGGTATCATGTAGGCTAGTCGGCCCCTAAGGACCCCCATCAGCAAAGTGGACTTTAATCCCCATCCAAGAGTGCTCCAGGGAGTGGTGGGGAAAGAGGGCATGGCCTGCTATGAGAACTTAGCAATCCTGCTGTGTGGGACTTGCTGGACGTAAGAGGAGGGGCAGTTGGCCCCCAAGGTTGCTTGGGGCCACCTACCCCTTCTGTTACATCCACTAAGTCCCACACTGTGAAATTGCTAAAAGATCTTTGGAAGCCACGCTCACCTTTCTCCGCCACTCTGCAAACTCGCCTCCTGGCACAGTACTGGCTGGGGGATGAAGTTCACTTTGCTCCTGATGGACTTTAGGGGCCAAGAAGCCTTTTGGTAGCTCCTGTAAGTTCTACGCACTGGACTTCCTGAAGGCTGGTTGGAAGCCCTGACCCTTTTCTCCACCTCACTGCAAACACGACTACTAGTTAAAGAAGCATTTCCAATGTAATATGTTTCACATTTGCGAGAGATAGAGCAATAGGCGTTGTAAATGTAAAAGTGTTTTAATAATGTTTCTTGGAGTGGAGTGGATGTAGGTTGTGTGTGGTGGAATTATGTGGTATGATGTGCAGTGAAATTATGCGGATAGACTGACTTTGATGTGAATGGAAGGTATGTGGTATTTAGTGGACAGGAATTATGTAGAGTGGGATTCTGTGTTATGAGGAGTAATTATGTGGTATGGTAGTCTGTGTTCTGGAGTGGTAACCTCAGGTTTAGTCTTCCTCATTTCCATAGAAGCAAAACTATAAACTCAATGAGACACAAAAAGAAGGAACCACTGAGGAGCAGTTCTGGACCTAGTTAGAGGTAAGTGCAGGGCCACTGGAATTATGCGACTGTTTGGCGACACCGACTTTTGCAAAGTTATACATTTTCTGCATTTGCCACATAATCCATCATCTGCCACGTGATCTGCAGATGTGAACAAAAAAAACATGGTTTCTAGCTCAAAAGCTACCAAAAATGCAGCGACAATTGTTACTGTGTGGTGGAAGGCCCTTTGCAAACCTAGAATAGTCACCTGTTGCTTTTTGCGCAATGTGGGTATTAAATTAGTACTAACCACATTTAGTGCAAACCGTTCTTGCTTCTTTATGTGCCTCTGTTGCCTCTCTTTGTATTTCTGTTTCTGTTTGCTTCTTTTTACACCTTTCGTTTTCTTCCCCACTTATTTTACCTCTTTCTGCTTATCTATTCTACTTTCTACACCTATGTTGCCTCTTTCTGCATCTAACTTGCTTCTTCCTATACCTCTCTTGCCTATTTCTGCACTCTTCTTCCCTCTTTTTGCATCTCTCTTGCCTCTTTCTGCGCCGCTGTTCCCTCTTTCTGCACCTCTTTAACCTGTTTCTGTACCTCTCTTGCCTCTTTCTACACTTCTCTCCCCTCTTTCTGCACCTCTGTTGCTTCTTCCTGCACTTCTCTTCAGTCTTTCGGCACCCCCTTGTCTCTTTCTACACCTCTGTTGCTTCTCTGTGCACTTCTGTTTCTTCTTTCCTTTCTGCATCTCTCTTGCCTCTGTCTGACACCTGTTCTCTGACCCCTGTTCCCTCTTTCTGTACCTTTTTTGCCTGTTTCTGCAACTCTCTTACCTTTTTCTGCAGTTCTCTTGCCTCCTTCTGCACCTCTGTTACTTCCATGTGCACTTCGCTTGCCTCCTTCTGCACCCATATTGCTTCATTCTGCACTTCTCATGCTTCTTTCTGCACCTGTTTTGCTTCTTTCTCCACCACTGTTGTCTCTTTCTGATCTCGTCTACCCTCTTTCTGCATCTCTCCTGCCTCTTTCTGCATCTCACTTGCATTTTTCTGCACTTCTCTTGCTTCTTTCTACTCCTCTGTTCTAAATGTCTGCATGCCTTTGCCTCTTTCTTACACCCTCTTCCCTCATTGTGCACCTCTCTTGACTCAATCTGCCCACCTTTTCCCACTTTCTGCATCTCGCTTGCCTGTTTCTGCAACTCTCTTGCCTCTTTCTGCAGTTCCCTTGCTACCTTCTGCATCTCCCTTGCCTCTTTCTATACCTATGTTGGTTCTTTTTTCACTGCTTTTGCTTCTTTCTGCAACTCTCTTGTAAATTTCTGCACCCCTCTTGCCTCTTTCTGCATCCCTCTTATCTCTTTCTGCACCTCTCTTGCCTCGGTCTGCACCCTGTTCCCTCTTTCTATACCTCTTTTGCCTGTTTCTGCAACTCTCTTGCCTCTTTCTGTAGTTCTCTCGCCTCCTTCTGCACCTCTGGTGCTTCATTTTGCACTTCTCATGCTTCTTTCTGCACTTGTCTCCGTTCTTTCTGTACCCCTGTTGTCTTTTTCTGCACTTGTGTTCCTTCTTTCTGTACCTCTCTTACAACTCAATTTCCTCTTTAAGCATTTCTCTTGCTTCTTTCTACACCTCTGTTGCTTCTTTCAGCAATTTCTTGCCTCTCTGCACTTTTCTTGCCTGTTTCAGCACCTCACTTGCTTCTTTCTGCACCCCTCTTGCCTCCTTCTGTACCCCCTCTTCCCTCTTTCTGCACCATTCTTGCCTCTTTCTGTACCTCTGTTGCTTCTTTCTGCACTTCTCTTGCCTTTTCTGCACCCTTTGTGCCTCTTACAGCACCTCTGTTGCTTCTTTCTACAGTTCTCTTCCTTCTCTCTGCAACCCTCCTTCTGTCTGTACCCCTCTTGCTTTTTTTACATGTCTTGTTGTTCTTTCTGCACTGCTCTTGGTTCCTTCAGTAACTCTTTTGCACATTTCTGCATCCCTCTTGCCTACTCCTACCTCATTCTGCACCTTTGTTGCTTCTTTTCGCATTTCTCTTGCCTTTTTTGCACCACTTGTGCCTCTTTCAACAGCTCTGTTGCTTCTTTCTGAACTTCTCTTGCTTTTTCTGCTCCCCTCTTGCCTCTTTCTGTACACTCTTGCCTCTTTGTGCACCTCTCCTACCTCATTCTGCACCTATGTTGGTCATTTTGCATTTGCCTTGCTTCTTTCTGCACCCCTCCTGCCTATTTCTGCATCCCTCTTCCTCTTTGTCCAGCCCTCTTGTTTCTTTCTGTACTTCCCTAGCTGATTTCTGCACCTCTCTTGCAAATGTCGGTGTCCTTCTTTCTGCACGCCTGTTCCCTCTGTCTGCACCTTTCTTGCCTGCTTCTTCACCTCTCTTGCCTTTTTCTGCACCTCTGTTGCTTCTTTCTGCACATCTCTTGTCCTTTTCTGCACTCTTTGTGCCTTTTCCAGCACCTCTGTTGCTTCTTTCTGCAGTTCAGTTTCTACTTTCTGCACCACTCCTTCTTCTTTCTGAACCCCCCTTGCTTTTTTTGCACGTATTTTTTGTTCTTTCTGCACTGCTCTTGGTTCTTTCCGTACCTCTTTTGCAAATTTATGCATCCCTCTTGCTTATTCCTGCCTCATTCTGCACCTCTGTTGCTTCTTTTCGCATTTCTCTTGCCTTTTTTGCACCACTTGTGCCTCTTTCAGCAGCTCTGTTGCTTCTTTCTGCACTTCTCTTACTTTATCTGCACCCCTCTTGCCTCTTTCTGTACACTCTTGCCTCTTTGTGCACCTCTCCTGTCTCATTCTGCACCTCTGTTGGTTATTTTGCACTGGCCTTGCTTCTTTCTGCACCTGTCTTGTGAATTTCTGCACCGCTCCTGCCTATTTCTGCACCCCTCATCTCTCTTTGTCTACCTCTCTTGTTTCTTTCTGCACTTCTCTTGATTCTTTCTGCACTTCTCTTGCTGATTTCTGCACCTCTCTTGCAAATTTCTGCATCCTTCTTTCAACACCCCTGTTCCCTCGTTCTGCAACTTTCTTGCCTGCTACTGCACCTCTCTTCCCTCTTTCTGTACCCTTCTTGCCTCTTTCTGCACCTCAATTGGTTCGTTCTGCACTGCTCCTGCCTCAGTCTATCTACTTGTGTACTCTTGCTGCACCCCTTTTGCCTGTTTCTGCAACTCTCTTGCTTCTTTCTGTAGTTCTTTTGCCTCCTTCTGCACCTCACTTGCCTCTTTCTGCACCTGTGTTGGTTATTTTGCACTGCTCTTGCATCTTTCTTCACTTCTCTTGCAAATGTCTGCATCCTTCTTGCCTCTTTCTGCAACTATTTTGCCTGTTTCTACAGTTCTATTGCCTCCTTCTGCACCTCTGTTACTTCTACTGCACTCCTTGTGCCTCTTTCTGCACCCCTCTTGCCTCTTTCTACACCCTCTTCCCTCTTTATGCACCTCTCTTGCCTCAGTCTGCACCCCTGTTTCCTCTTTGTGCAACTCTTTTGCCTGTTTCTGCCACTCTTTTGTTTCTTTCTGTAGTTCTCTTGCCTCCTTCTGCACCTCTGTTGCTTCATTTTGCACTTCTCATGCTTCTTTCTGCACTTGTCTTCGTTCTTTCTGTACCCCTGTTGTCTTTTTCTGCACTTGTGTTCCTTCTATCTGTACCTCTCTTACCTATTTCTGCAACTCAATTTCCTCTTTAAGCATTTCTCTTGCTTCTTTCTACACCTCTGTTGCTTCTTTCAGCAATGTTCTTGCCTCTCTGCACTTTTCTTGCCTGTTTCAGCACCTCACTTGCTTCTTTCTGCACCCCTCTTGCCTCCTTCTGTACCCCCTCTTCCCGCACCATTCTTGCCTCTTTCTGTAACTCTGTTGCTTCTTTCTGCACTTCTTTGCCTTTTTCTGCACCCCGTGTGCCTCTTTCAGCACCTCTGTTGCTTCTTTATACAGTTCTCTTCCTTCTCTCTGTATCCCTCCTTCTTTTTTCTGTACCCCTCTTGCTTTTTTGTATGTCTTGTTGTTCTTTCTGCACTGCTCTTGGTTCTTTCCGTAACTCTTTTGCACATTTCTGCATCCCTTTTGCCTATTCCTGCCTCATTCTGCACCTTTGTTGTTTCTTTTTGCGCTTCTCTTGCCTCTTTCTGCACCACTTGTGCCTCTTTCAACAGCTCTGTTGCTTCTTTTTGCACCCCTCTTGCCTCTTTCTGTACACTTTTGCCTCTTTGTGCACCTCTCCTGTCTCATTCTGCACCTCTGTTGGTTATTTTGCACTGCCCTTGCTTCTTTCTGCACCTGTCTTGTGAATTTCTGCACCGCTCCTGCCTATTTCTGCACCCCTCATCTCTCTTTGTCTACCTCTCTTGTTACTTTCTGCACTTCTCTTGATTCTTTCTGCACTGCTCTTGCTGATTTCTGCACCTCTCTTGCAAATTTCTGTATCCTTCTTTCAGCACCCCTGTTCCCTCGTTCTGCAACTTTCGTGCCTGCGACTGCACCTCTCTTCCCTCTTTCTGTACCCTTCTTGCCTCTTTCTGCACCTCAATTGGTTCGTTCTGCACTGCTCCTGCCTCAGTCTATCTACTTGTGTACTCTTGCTGCACCCCTTTTGCCTGTTTCTGCAACTCTCTTGCTTCTTTCTGCAGTTCTCTTGCCTCCTTCTGTACCTCACTTGCCTCTTTCTGCACCTGTGTTGGTTATTTTGCACTGCTCTTGCTTCTTTCTTCACTTCTCTTGCAAATGTCTGCATCCTTCTTGTCTTTTTCTGCAACTCTTTTGCCTGTTTCTACAGTTCTATTGCCTCCTTCTGCACCTCTGTTGCTTCTACTGCACTTCTCGTGCCTCTTTCTGCACCCCTCTTGCCTCTTTCTACACCCTCTTCCCTCTTTATGCACCTCTCTTGCCTCAGTCTGCACCCCTGTTTCCTCTTTGTGCAACTCTTTTGCCTGTTTCTGCCACTCTTTTGTTTCTTTCTGTAGTTCTCTTGCCTCCTTCTGCACCTCTGTTGCTTCATTTTGCATTTCTCATGCTTCTTTCTGCACTTGTCTTCGTTCTTTCTGTACCCCTGTTGTCTTTTTCTGCACTTGTGTTCCTTCTTTCTGTACCTCTCATACCTATTTCTGCAACTCAATTTCCTCTTTAAGCATTTCTCTTGCTTCTTTCTACACCTCTGTTGCTTCTTTCAGCAATGTTCTTGCCTCTCTGCACTTTTCTTGCCTGTTTCAGCACCTCACTTGCTTCTTTCTGCACCCCTCTTGCCTCCTTCTGTACCCCCTCTTCCCTCTTTCTGCACCATTCTTGCCTCTTTCTGTAACTCTGTTGCTTCTTTCTGCACTTCTTTGCCTTTTTCTTCACCCTGTGTGCCTCTTTCAGCACCTCTGTTGCTTCTTTATACAGTTCTCTTCCTTCTCTCTGCATCCCTCCTTCTTTTTTCTGTACCCCTCTTGCTTTTTTGTATGTCTTGTTGTTCTTTCTGCACTGCTCTTGGTTCTTTCCGTAACTCTTTTGCACATTTCTGCATCCCTTTTGCCTATTCCTGCCTCATTCTGCACCTTTGTTGTTTCTTTTTGTGCTTCTCTTGCCTCTTTCTGCACCACTTGTGCCTCTTTCAACAGCTCTGTTGCTTCTCTCTGCACCCCTCTTGCCTCTTTCTGTACACTTTTGCCTCTTTGTGCACCTCTCCTGTCTCATTCTGCACCTCTGTTGGTTATTTTGCACTGCCCTTGCTTCTTTCTGTACCTGTCTTGTGAATTTCTGCACCGCTCCTGCCTATTTCTGCACCCCTCATCTCTCTTTGTCTACCTCTCTTGTTACTTTCTGCACTTCTCTTGATTCTTTCTGCACTGCTCTTGCTGATTTCTGCACCTCTCTTGCAAATTTCTGTATCCTTCTTTCAGCACCCCTGTTCCCTCGTTCTGCAACTTTCTTGCCTGCTACTGCACATCTCTTCCCTCTTTCTGTACCCTTCTTGCCTCTTTCTGCACCTCAATAGGTTCGTTCTGCACTGCTCCTGCCTCAGTCTATCTACTTGTGTACTCTTGCTGCACCCCTTTTGCCTGTTTCTGCAACTCTCTTGCTTTTTTCTGCAATTCTCTTGCCTCCTTCTGCACCTCACTTGCCTCTTTCTGCACCTGTGTTGGTTATTTTGCACTGCTCTTGCTTCTTTCTTCACTTCTCTTGCAAATGTCTGCATCCTTCTTGCCTTTTTCTGCAACTCTTTTGCCTGTTTCTACAGTTCTATTGCCTCCTTCTGCTCCTCTGTTGCTTCTACTGCACTTCTCGTGCCTCTTTCTGCACCCCTCTTGCCTCTTTCTATACCCTCTTCCCTCTTTATGCACCTCTCTTGCCTCAGTCTGCACCCCTGTTTCCTCTTTGTGCAACTCTTTTGCCTGTTTCTGCCACTCTTTTGTTTTTTTCTGTAGTTCTCTTGCCTCCTTCTGCACCTCTGTTGCTTCATTTTGCACTTCTCATGCTTCTTTCTGCACTTGTCTTCGTTCTTTCTGTACCCCTGTTGTCTTTTTCTGCACTTGTGTTCCTTCTTTCTGTACCTCTCTTACCTATTTCTGCAACTCAATTTCCTCTTTAAGCATTTCTCTTGCTTCTTTCTACACCTCTGTTGCTTCTTTCAGCAATGTTCTTGCCTCTCTGCACTTTTCTTGCCTGTTGTTCTTCCTGCACTGCTCTTGGTTCTTTCCGTAACACTTTTGCACATTTCTGCATCCCTTTTGCCTATTCGTGCCTCATTCTGCACCTTTGTTGCTTCTTTTTGCGCTTCTCTTGCCTCTTTCTGCACCACTTGTGCCTCTTTTAACTGCTCTGTTGCTTCTTTCAGCACTTCTCTTGCTTTTTCTGTACCCCTCTTGCCTCTTTCTGTACACTCTTGCCTCTTTGTGCTCTTTGTGTCTGTGTCCTTCTTTCTGCACCCTTGTTCCCTCTTTATGCACCTTTCTTGCCTGCTTCTGCACCTCTCTTGCCTTTTTCTGCACCTCGTTTGCTTCTTTCTGCACATCTCTTGCCTTTTTCTGCACCCTTTGTGCCTTTTCCAGCACCTCTATTCTTTCTTTCTGCAGTTCTCTCCCTACTTTCTGCACCACTCCTTCTTCTTTCTGAAACCGCCTTGCTTTTTTTTGCACGTCTTTTTGTTCTTTCTGCACTGCTCTTGGTTCTTTCCATACCTCTTTTGTAAATTTTTGCATCCCTCTTGGTTATTCCTGCCCCATTTTGCACCTCTATTGCTTCTTTTCGCATTTCTCTTGCCTCCTTCTGCACCACTTGTGCCTCTTTCAGCAGCTCTCTTGCTTCTTTCTGCACTTCTCTTGCTTTATCTGTACCCCTCTTGCCTTTTTCCGTACACTCTTGCCTCTTTGTGCACCTCTCCTGTCTCATTCTGCACCTATCTTGTTTCTTTATGCACTTCTCTTGCTTCTTTCTGCACTGCTCTTGCTGATTTCTGCACCTCTCTTGCACATGTCTGTATCCTTCTTTCTGCACCTCTGTCCCCTCTTTCTGCACCTTTCTTGCCTGCTACTGCACATCTCTTCCCACTTTCTGTACCCCTCTTGCCTGTTTCTGCAACTCTCTTGCTTCTTTCTGCAGTTCTCTTGCCTCCTTCTGCACCTCACTTGCCTCTTTCTGCACCTGTGTTGGTTATTTTGCACTGCTCTTGCTACTCTCTGCACCTCTCTTGCAAATGTGTGCATCCCTCTTGCTTCTTTCTGCAACTCTTTTGCCTGTTTCTGCCACTATCTTGCTCTCTCTGCAGTTTTATTGCCTCCTTCTGCACCTCTGTTGCTTCTATCGGCACTTCTCGTGCCTCTTTCTGCACCCCTCTTTTCTATTTCTGCACCCTCTTCCCTCTTTATGCACCTCTCTTGCCTCAGTCTGCACCCCTGAACCCTCTTTCTGCAACTCTTTTGCCTGTTTCTGCCACTCTCTTGTCTCTTTCTGTAGTTCTATTGCCTCCTTCTGCACCTCTGTTGCTTTATTTTGCACTTCTCATGCTTCTTTCTACACTTGTCTTCGTTCTTTCTGTACCCTTGCTGTCTTTTCCTACACTTGTTTTCCTTCTCTCTGTACCTCTCTTACCTCTTTTTGCAACTCAATTTCCTCTTTAGGCATTTCTCTTGCTTCTTTCTACACCTCTGTTGCTTCTTTCAGCAATTCTCTTGCCTCTCTGCACTTTTCTTGCCTGTTTCGGCATCTCATTTGCTTCTTTCTGCACCCCTCTTGCCTCCTTCTGCAGCCCTCTTCCCCCTCTCTGCACCATTCTTGCCTCTTTCTGTACCTCTGTTGCTTCTTTCTGCACTTCTCTTACCTTTCTCTGCACCCTTTGTTGCTCTTTCAGCACATCTGTTGCTTCTTTCTGCAGTTCTCTTCCTTCTCTCTGCAACCCTCATTCTTCTTTCTGCACCCCTTTTGCTTTTTCGCACGTCTTTTTGTTCTTTTTGCACTGCTCTTGGTTCTTTCCATACCTCTTTTGCAAATTTCTGCATCCCTCTTGCCTATTCCTGCCTCATTCTGCACCTCTGTTGCTTCTTTTTGTACTCCTCTTGCCTCTTTCTGCACCACTGATGCCTCTTTCACCAGCTCTGTTGCTTCTTTCTGCACTTCTCTAGCTTTTTCTGCATCCCTCTTGCCTCTTTCTGTACACTTTTGCCTCTTTGTGCACCTCTCTGAAGGACTGGGTTCTTTAAGACCCAGCAGTGCCAGGGGACAACACCTAAAACCTTCGTGGGTAACCTGCTCCGGCGTACGAATGACAGAGACACGGGACACTTCCTTCGGCGTCAAAGATTCAAGGTTTATTTACTGCAGGGAACACAGAAGTCACGACACGTACAACACGTGCAACTTGGGGAGACTGCTTCAAATTGGTTCTGTGGATCGCTCCTTTTATACACGATTTTACCCATAGGACAACATGATACACAAAGTTTTACAACCCGGTTCCCACAATTATCCCCCAGAGGGGTCGCTTTGATACACACAAGGTCCGGAACATAAGTGCGGAAACATTTGGCGGTTCCCAACTGTAAAAACCCATCTTCCCAACATTAGTGCATTCCAATCGGCAGTAAAACAGATCGAAATAAGAACAAAGACAGGTGCAGAGGAAGATGGAGACAGTGGGGAGATCGGAAAGGGTGTAAAAGGGGAGGTATCGAGAAACACGAGATACAGGCATCAAAGGGACGTGCTTAATGAGATGCACGGCTAAGACAATAAACCGGCACGGCAAGATGAGCCTCAAGCGGGGCCATCTGCCTTACAGTATCATCCCCCTAGTCATAAAGACACTTACAAAGAACATGTGTCTTCCGCAAATATCATGGGAGTCCCAGGGTCACGAAGCGGACAGCGTCCGTTCGCTGGCTACTTGAGGGCAAGAGACAAAATGGATGCCGTATCTAAGATGGAACCCGTGGGTACAGATAAAAAACCCACATAGCAAACGAACGGTTAAAGTTAGCACAGCGAAACTGCGCACACTTACTAAACTCGTCATTTGCGGTTCGTAGCTACCAGACTCGACCGTATTCGTGCGAGTCGAAAACACCACTTACAATTGTCACGGAACCTCAGACGCTCCTTTTGCCCTCATGTAGGCAAGCACTAGTCGGAATCATATTCGATATTCATCAGACCATCGAGATGTTGCTGTAGCATAGCTCTGTCCAACCGAGTTCCCTTGATAACAGGTGGCTGTTTCATACACGTTGTAGCACAGAGGCCACATAAGGCAGGACCGCACTGCACACAAAGGCAACACATGAACAGGAACGCCACAACGACTCCGATGATCATCAGAATCTTCCAACCCCAAGTCGACATCAGGCCCCAAAACCATCCAAGTAGCGTCCAATCCCCTACATCCACGTGTATGGATTCGGAGATCTTATGCAACTTCGAGATGGCTTGATAGACAGTCGGAGCGTTATCAGAAATGAAAATACAGCAGCTCGAATGGATCACCTTACATACCCCACCTCGATCTGCTAAGATTATGTCTAAAACCATACGGTTTTGTAACGCCATAAGTCTATCCGCCTGGAGTTCAGTGGTGATATTACCAAGGGCACTGGCAGTAATATTAGCTGTCGATTCTACCACTCGAGTCAACTGTCTTAGGTTCCTACTATTAACCATAGGTCCCCAAAACGGGAGGAAACCCTTGAAAAAGTCTCCTGCCTCTTGACCGGCAGTATCCTCTTCGCTAATTACGCCTCTCACAACTCTAGTTTTGTGATAATCTGCATCTACAGTAAACGTCGGAGGCAACAAGTTTGCGATAAAACATGAGCCCATGAAGTCAGAGGGCAACCATGCATACGCACGATCATGACAGATAAAGTATGTACCCTTGGCAGCCAGAAACACAGGGGACGAGACCATCGGCAGAATGTAATTCTCAGTGCAAGCACTCTCTCCAAGTCGGGCTTTCGATCTTCGGCCACGACCTATTAGACAAAAATTACCAATGTGGGGTACGACCCATATCGGAGGCGAGCTTTTAAGCTGTTTTTCACTAGTGAACACACTATATTCGCCTCTACTTAGGACCCTATAGGCTTGTACCTCTTCTTCTGGAATAAGCGAGGGATCATAGATATCGCTATCTAAGTCTTCAATTGCTATAGACAAAGGTTTCTGATACGAGGTAGGACCAGAGTAGGGGGAACGTGGTTCTCGAATGGGGTGGAAACCCAGTGCGCTTCGAAACATTGTTTGAAATGCTCGAGCAGACCCTTGGGAACTATATGGTAACACCAGATATGGAATTCCCTTATCCGTAGTGTGTGGCATCAACCCACACACCCAACAATTAGTAGTGTTAACCACTAACTGATGCTGGTGAAGGAGCTGAATAAAGGAATTATTGCGGAATTCTGCACGTCTAGCCTGCTCGTGTTCAGGTAAGATATGAAAAGAATGAGGAGAAACAGTGGAGGTGAGTTTAGGGTCAGGGGTAGGAGTAGGTATGGCAGAAGGTAAGAAGTAAGACATCGTATAATACACCCCACCCGCCAATAATGCAGAAACAGTCAAAAGCAATACGAATATTTGGAACATAAAACATTTGGTACGACTAAGTTGTTGCAACTTGAACCTTTGCGCCTGAGCTCCTTCCAAGTCCATCAGCTTCGAAAATGCCATCCCCTACGACCGTCCGCAACGTTTCTTGACGCACTTCGTTCTGTGTAGCAGTAGTCAATCCCTAGGAGTTCCCAGGAACCGACGGTCTTTAACCTAGTGTCAAGACCTACTAACCAGAAGGAAGTACACGCGCGGCCCTACGGCCTTTATTCACAATTATATGTATGCAAAAGTGTCTCTCAGCTGTGGAAGCAAAAATATGAGGAACGAAACTCAATGTATATATACAAAATAATTACAGTGGTACGAGTGTTCAAACTGATCGTGGAAAACGGGATAATGCAATTGTCAAGGGACAGAACAGGATCTTTTATTAGTCTTTAGTGCTGGATCGCAAAAAGTATCAGGTTTTCCCAGGACGTGTCTGTTCGTCAAACAAAGGATCCGTTGAAGAGACAGCGTTCTGTTGATCAGTTGAATGTTCTGGTCTTGAGTCCTTTGATGACAAATGTTCAACAGTGTCTTTCTGCTGCACTGAGGATTCTCCGACAGGTTGTGCGTCGCTGAAAGGTACAAACGCCGGCAATCCTTCGGTTTCAGTTGATGCAATGCCTCTCCTCACCCACGAGTCTGCTGGCAACGGAATAGGGACCTTTTTGGTGTGGGTGGCGTGCACCCAATTCTTCCGACCCTCTAGACGAACTGCAGTTCTCGTGGCAAGGAGGACCTGGTAGGGTCCAGTGAACCTGGGGTCCAAATTGTTCTTGCGCGAAAAGTTGCGCGTCACCACCCAATCTCCGGGCTGGAGCTGGTGGCCTGGACCCTCCGTCTGCGTCGGCAATGCTTCGTAAACCTGTTGGTGAATTAACCTCAGTTTAGCAGTCAAGTCATGAAGATAATCGATCAACATTGGATACTCAAGATCACAGAACACACCCGGCCTAGGGACCCCCCAAACATTGGCAGGACGACCGAACACTATTTCATAGGGACTGAGCCCTACTCGGGAGTGTACAGTTGCCCTTGTTGACAATAATGCTAAGGGTAAAGCGTCAGGCCACGAGAGACCAGTCGTAGCCTGAATCTTTGCTAGCTTTAGTTTAAGGGTGCCGTTATACCCTTCAACCAAACCAGCTGACTGGGGATGATTGGCGCTATGGAATTTCTGATTAATTCCAAGGCCCTTACACACACTCTTCATCACACTCCCCACAAACTCACTTCCGTTATCTGACCACACAACTCTAGGCATTCCGTACCGAGGAAAGTATTCCTTCAGTAGGATTTTCGCAGTAGACAAAGCAGTATTGTCTTTAAGAGGGTAGGCTTCGATCCATCGGGAGAATGCGCAAACCACAACTAAAACGTATTTCAGGTTATTGCATCGCTCCATATGGATGAAGTCCAATTGGATCACCTCAAAGGGACATGAAGGGGGAGCAAAACTACCAGGAGGAGTTGGGGTTCCCTTACCAGGATTGTACAACATACATACCATACAATTCTTGACCAATCGTTCAGCACATTTTGTGATACCATCATTCTTCCACACAGGAGACAGCAACTTGCAAATACCTTTCGCACTAATATGTGCTAACCCATGCGCCATAGTCACAACAGCCAGCACATACGCATCAGGCAACATCCATCTTTTCTGATCCGATAAGTCAATCCAACAACCATGCGCATCCAACTTTCCCGTACTTTCTTTCCACTTCGTCTTTTCAGTCTCGGTGGCCTCATTCTGAATTGCTTTCACACTCTCGATAGTGTCCTCACACATACTCGATTCTGTAGGCCACCTAACCGAACTCGTCACATACATTCGAGTGCTAAGGTTTCGCGCAGTCTCCTTAGCAGTCTCATCCGCAAACGCATTACCACGACCAACATCATCCGTCACCTTACGATGCGCACTACATTTAACAATCGCCACTTGCTTAGGCAACGTAAGTGCATCCAAAAGATCATTCACAAGCTGGCCATGCTGAATCTTCGTACCATGCGATGTTAGAAAACCTCTCTCTCCCCACAACCGTCCAAAACTATGTGCAACGCCAAAGGCATATTGGCTGTCGGTAAACACATTCACACGTTTCCCTTTCGCTAACACACACGCTCTAGTGAGAGCGATCAGCTCTGCGGCTTGGGCAGAATTCTGATTTAATCTCGCAGTCTCAACAACAGTATTCAATGTTACAACAGCATAAGCAGTAGTCACATCGCCATTCGGCAACTTGAAACATGAACCATCCACATACAGTGTTCCATCTGGGTCTTCCAATGGGGTGTTTTTAAGGTCCACTCGACCTTTTGTTTCCTCCTCTGTCCTCAAATAACAATCGTGTTCTGTTATTTCATCTGACTCTGAGCTAATTGGTAACAAAGTTGCCGGGTTCAGAACATTACAACGTTTTATTTGAATGTGGCTTGCCAGCAACGTCAACTCGTACCCAGACAACCTCGCACTCGTCAAGTGCTGAGTTTTCGTACGATTCAAAAGAGTGTCGACTGCATGCGGAACCATCACCGTAAGCATATTATCCATGACCAATCCTGCTGATTGTCGGATGGAGACCGCGGCTGCCGCCGTTGCTCGTAAACAACTCGGCAATACTCTAGCTACCGGGTCCAAGGCCGAGGAAAAATATGCACATGGACGTTGCTTACCACCAAAAGGTTGCGTTAAGACACTCAACGCACAACCTTCCCTCTCGTGAACATATAATGTAAACGGCTTGCTATAGTCAGGAGTACCTAACACAGGAGCCGAACACAATGAATCACGTAATTCAGAAAAACTTTTCTGACATTCTTCCGTCCATGGTAAAGGAGTTGAAACATCCTTGCACGTAAGAGCTACCAATGGTTTCGCTAGCAATGAAAAATTTGGAATCCATTGCCTGCAGTATGACGTGATACCTAGAAAGGCACGCACATCTCTTTGGGTTGTTGGCACAGCCATTCGCGCAATTGCTGCAATTCTCTCTGGGGTCAACCGCCTTCCCTCCTTTGACAATAAGTGACCTAGATAGGTTACTTCTTGACAACAATATTGGAGTTTAGAAGGTGACACCTTGTGATTTAATTCGCAGAGATGTTGCAGCAACGACACCGTAGCAAGTTTGCAAATGTCCTGAGTATCTGCAGCTACCAATAAGTCATCGACGTATTGGATTAAGGCCGCACCAGCTGGCAACCTAAACGCATCCAGTTGACCCTTCAAGGCTTGACTGTAAATCGATGGACTCTCACAGTAGCCCTGAGGAGCGCGTTTAAACCGGAAGCTGCGTCCACCAAGAGAGAAACCGAAAAGGTCTCTGCTCTCTTCTGCAATGGGAATGCTGAAGAACGCATTCTTCAAATCAATCACCGAAAACCACGATGCAGAAGCTGGAATCAGAGTCAGTAATGCCGTGATGTCAGGCACAACGGGGAACTGAGGAATCACAATTTTATTCACCTCCCGTAAATCGATAACAAAACGATAAACAGGTGGTTTCGAAGGATCAGTACGTTTTAGAATGGGCAGTACAGGGCTGTTGCACACGTTTCCCCGTGTTTCCTCAATAACGTCTTTCTCGATCAAATCATAGATGATCGCTAACAATGCTCGTTCACCATCAAGAGAGATACGATACTGGGGAGTACGTGGCAACCGCACATTAGATTTCAACTGAACAACATAAGGGGAGATGTCAAGCAGGCCCACATCATTGGGACCTGTTGCCCACAAAGATGTAGGAAGAGAACTCAATTCCGGTGGAAGCTTATCGAGAGACAAGTACATAGGAGAGACAACCCTCTCTCCCAACGTAAGCTTTACACCCGCAGGGGAACAATACAGAGTTGCATACAAACGTTTAAGCAAATCCAGGCCCAAAAGATTTTCACCACAACCAGTAGTCAAAATCAACGGAGCTTCTAGCTCACGAGGCCCAATTGTAAGGGGCAAAGGGCGCGAAACTGGATTGCTAACGGGGGCGCCAGAGAATCCAACGGAAACATTTGTTAAGCCGGACAAAGGTGCGCCAGGGAGTTTCGAATGCTTTATGGAACTTTTCGCTGCACCTGTGTCCAACAGAAAAGGCTCAACGACGCCCGATGTAGCAACTGCGACGTAAGGCCCTCTCTGATCAACCGGAACTGATACTACTCCCTCTCCTTGTCTTCGGCTGTCCTAGTAATTACTGTCGTCAGTTCCCTGATCGACGTAATAATCGTCTACATTGTACTGCGCAGATCGTCCTTGCGACGATCCACGTTGATCAAAACAATTATCGGAATTTGATGAGTTATCTGGGCGATCATTCTGAGCACCACGACCTCTACCACGTGGTGCCTGCTGTGAACCACCACGACCTCCTCTAGATGAGTTACCACTATTACGTTCGTGTAGAACAGGACAATTGAATTTAATATGACCCTCCTGTCTGCAATAAGCACATTGATTGTATCCTAATGACGATCTTTGGAAAGAGGAATCATTACGAGTTTGTGATCGGTTCGATTGCGGCTGCGATCTATTTTGTTGTGGAGCATTCTGATTCGAACGAGGAGGATAGGCCTGCTGTAACAACACTTTAGTTTTGAGTTCTTTCGTCTTTTTATCAGCACGGTCACTCTCTTCTTTCTCTCTATTCTCATAATACTGTGCCGTAGCCAATATTTGAGCCGAGGTAGAAACGGCCCACGCACTTTCTGAATTTTTCAATTTATTGCTCAAATCGGGCAATAAGTTCGAAACAAATTTATCCACGAACAACCTTTGGCCACCCTCAGTGCTCATATCCTGACCACTATGATCAATGAATGCCTCCTCAAATCTCGTAAAGAAATCGGAGACACTCTCGTCCTTCTTTTGTTTACAAGCTGACAATTTGTCCCAATTCACCTTCATAGCTGGCATAAGAGTTTTCATGAGCGTTATTATTCTTTGAGGGAGAGCAGCAATCAACTGCTCGGGTTTAGCGCCACCAGTTTGCAAACCATCCGCCGCTACAATGGCAGCCCAATCACCACCTAATTCATTTGGATGATTCTCCTGACGAATCTTAGCCCATACCGGTTGAGGCACGACATTGCCGAACAACATATCGATATCAGCAAGATTCATGATCGTAGCGTCTACGAGCTGTGATAATTCTTTATAGTACCCTGCAGGATTTTTGCGAGGGTCAGGCAAAGATTGCTTTACCTGTAACACTTCCGAGCGTTTCCATGGGAGATGTATCCACACTCTCTCGGAAGTATGGTGGAATAATGGGATTAGCAGTGGGATCACCTGGCATCCACACTGGTGGAACTTCCCGCATAGGAAATTGACCAGACTCATCTGGCTGTCTTTCAACATCCTCAACAAACAAGGCTTGAGGTATAGGAGTGGGACGAAAAGATAGCAACCGTTCAACAGCACGTCGAACATTAGAATCCACTATCAGTCCAGTCGAGAACTGAAGCTGTAGATCAGACAAAGCGGTCAGCACCTCGTCAGGTGCGTCGGCCGATATCTGATCCCGAAGGACCTAACACATTTCCTCGAACACAAATCTCTGGGTTGGTATATTGAATTGACAAAACGTGTCGAGTACAATACGAGGTGGATTTCTAAGGGGATGCGTCATCCAACCCATCGCCATATTATATAGCGAAGCGCGTTCCCTATTACCGGGAAGCTGACTACGTCTCTGAGGACCATCGGAACCAGCGGACCCAAAGACAGGTCCGAGAGAATGAAAGAAGCTAGCCGCAAGAGGAGAATTACGACTACGAGTAGAGGGAGAAGTATAGGACACAGGACTGACAAGCGAAGGAGTAGAGACAGAAGCAACAGCAGGAGTTAACAGAACAGGAGCAGTAGCGGGAGCAGGAGTATGTGGAAGCGGAGGAGCAGTAGGGATAGCAACGGGCAAAGGAGCAGGAACAGTCGGAAGAACGGGTGCAGGTTGAGGAACAGGCAAAGGAAGAATAGGTGGAAGAATAGGTACAGGGGGAACCACAGGAGCTGTGGTACCCTGTACATATGGAGGTGGCGACTTCATAAGATAGGACATTAAGGGATCCTCAACTGCCTCTTCCTTCTTGTCCGACTCCGTAGGCAAAGTAGGATAGCATCTATCTATAGTCATACGCTGTAATCTATCAAACACTTCCTTTTCCTTAACCTCCTTATCATGCTGAAACTGCTCTGCTTTCTTTACAATGGTAGCAACACCATCTCTCTGATTTCGTTTAGTCTGTCTGATCTCTTTCTGTCGGGCTTCTTTACGCCACAACCGAAAGGCATCAAACATGGCCGGCCTTGACTTTTTCTCGAACAATTTCGCCTCTAGGTTATCTAAAATCGGGGTCTCAAAGCTACCATGAGGTGGCCAACTAAGGACACCATCCTTCTTTGTATAGCGAATCCAATAATCGTTAAAGGTAATCGGGCCTAGCCCATGTTTACTGTACAGTTCATAAGTTGGAGTTCCAACCGGAGGTATCGGACACGAATCCTCCAGTCGGGAATCCGCACCACAAGGTCTGAAACAACTAAACAAAGTACTACGACCAGGCATCTTGCACACTAGCCGAGTTTCACAAACTTCAAGGGTTACGGGATTTACCAAGTCCCAGCAAAGAGCAAAAACCCTCGGTTTTTGGCGGCTGCAGTCGTCAAACAACACAACAAAGTACCAAGAACCACAAATGCAATGGAACCATGCAACAACTAAGCAACCACAACCAAGAACTCTGGGAGCGACCCACAAATACTTAACTCAAAGATCGATGGCGTCACCAGGAAGGCCCGTCAATCGTCTCGCTCTACTAAGGTCTACGCCAGGCGCCAAAACAGGTCTACAGTCAGGGCAGCAGTCCGTCGCAGCCGTCAGGAGGCGGGAATCTTCGCGGGAAAAGTCTTCGGGCCACTTATTTCGACAACAGGATCGATGAAGCGGAGTGCACCTTCCCTCGGAGATTTCACACGAAGTTCCCCACGATCGTCGGGCTTGGACCGGTACTACTGATGCGCCAACTGAAGGACTGGGTTCTTTAAGACCCAGCGGTGCCAGGGGACAACACCTAAAACCTTCGTGGGTAACCTGCTCCGGCGTACGAATGACAGAGACACGGGACACTTCCTTCGGCGTCAAAGATTCAAGGTTTATTTACTGCAGGGAACACAGAAGTCACGACAAGTACAACACGTGCAACTTGGGGAGACTGCTTCAAATTGGTTCTGTGGATCGCTCCTTTTATACACGATTTTACCCATAGGACAACATGATACACAAAGGTTTACAACCCGGTTCCCACAATTATCCCCCAGAGGGGTCGCTTTGGTCACTTTGATACACACAAGGTCCGGAACATAAGTGCGGAAACATTTGGCGGTTCCCAACTGTAAAAACCCATCTTCCCAACATTAGTGCATTCCAATCGGCAGTAAAACAGATCGAAATAAGAACAAAGACAGGTGCAGAGGAAGATGGAGACAGTGGGGAGATCGGAAAGGGTGTAAAAGGGGAGGTATCGAGAAACACGAGATACAGGCATCAAAGGGACGTGCTTAATGAGATGCACGGCTAAGACAATAAACCGGCACGGCAAGATGAGCCTCAAGCGGGGCCATCTGCCTTACAGTATCATCCCCCTAGTCATAAAGACACTTACAAAGAACATGTGTCTTCCGCAAATATCATGGGAGTCCCAGGGTCACGAAGCGGACAGCGTCCGTTCGCTGGCTACTTGAGGGCAAGAGACAAAATGGATGCCGTATCTAAGATGGAACCCGTGGGTACAGATAAAAAACCCACATAGCAAACGAACGGTTAAAGTTAGCACAGCGAAACTGCGCACACTTACTAAACTCGTCATTTGCGGTTCGTAGATACCAGACTCGACCGTATTCGTGCGAGTCGAAAACACCGCTTACAATTGTCACGGAACCTCATCTCCTACCTCATTCTGCACCTCTGTAGGTCATTTTGCACTGGCCATGTTTCTTTCTGCACCCCTCCTGCCTATTTCTGCATCCCTCTTCCCTCTTTGTCCACCTCCCTTGTTTCTTTCTGCACTTCTCTTGCTTAGTTCTGCACTGATCTTGCTGATTTATGCACCTCTCTTGCAAATTTCTGCATCCTTTTTTCTGCACCCCTGTTCCCTCTTTCTGCACCTTTCTTGCCTCCTTCTGCACCTCTCCTGCCTTTTTCTGCACCTCTGTTGCTTCTTTCTGTACTTCTCTTGCCTTTTTCTGCACCCTTTGTGCCTTTTCAACACCTCTGTTGCTTCTTTTTGCAGTTCTCTTCCTTCTATCTGCACCACTCCTTCTTCTTTCTGTACCCCTCTTGCTTTTTTTGCACGTCTTTTTGTTCTTTCTGCACTGCTTTTGGTTCTTTCTGTACCTCGTTTGCAAATTTCTGCATCCCTCGTGCCTATTCCTGCCCCATTCTGCACCTCTGTTGCTTCTTTTCGCATTTCTGCTGCCTCTCTCTGCACCACTTGTGCCTCTTTCAGCAGCTCTGTTGCTTCTTTCTGCACTTCTCTTGCTTCTTTCTGAACTGCTCTTGCTGATTTATGCACCTCTCTTGCAAATTTCCGTATCCTTCTTTCTGCACCCCTGTTCCCTCTTTCTGCACCCGTCTTGCCTCTTTTTGCACCTCAGTTGGTTCTTTCTGCACTGCTCCTGCCTCAGTCTATCTACTTGTGTACTCTTTCTGCACCCTTTTGCCTGTTTCTGCCACTCTCTTGCTTCTTTCTGCAGTTCTCTTGCCTCCTTCTGCACCTCACTTGCCTCTTTTTGCACATGTGTTGTTTATTTTGCACTGCTCTTGCTTCTTTCTGCACCTCTCTTGCAAATGTCTGCATCCCTCTTGCCTCTTTCTGCACCCCTCTATCATCTTTCTGCATCTCTCTTGCCTATGTCTGCACCCCTGTTACCTCTTTCTGCAACTCTTTTGCTTGTTTCTGCCACTCTCTTGCCTCTCCCTGCAGTTCTCTTGCCTCCTTCTGCACCTCTGTTGCTTCTATCTACACTTCTCGTGCCTCTTTCTGCACCCCTCTTGCCTCTTTCTACAACCTCTTCCCTCTTTATGCACCTCTCTTGCCTCAGTCTGCCTACCTGTTCCTTCTTTCTGCAGTTTTCTTGCCTTCTTCTGCACCTCTGTTGCTTTTATATGCACTTCTCTTGCCTCTTTCTGCACCCCTGTTGCTTCATTCTGCACTTCTCATGCTTCTCATGCTTCTTTCTCTACCTGTCTTGCTTCTTTCTGGACCACTGTTGTCATTTTCTGTACCAGTCTTCCCTCTTTCTGTAACTCTCTGTAACTCTCTTGCCTCTTGCTGCACTCCACTTGCCTCTTTCTGCACCTCTCTTGCTTCTTTCTACAACTCTGTTCCAAATGTCTGCATCACTCTTGCCTCTTTCAGCACCTTTCTTCCCAGTCTGCCCCAGTCTGCCCACCTGTTCCCACTTTCTGCACCTATCTTGCCTATTTCTGCAACTCTCTTGCCTCTTTATGCAGGTCTATAGCCACCTTCTGCACCCCTGTTGCTTCTTCCTGCACGTCATATGCAAATTTCTACACCCTCTTGCCTCTTTATGCACACCTATTGCCTCTTTCTGCACCTCTCTTGCTTCTTTCTACAACTCTGTTCCAAATGTCTGCATCATTCTTGCCTCTTTCAGCACCTCTCTTCCCAGTCTGCCCACCTGTTCCCGCTTTCTGCACCCATCTTGCCTATTTCTGCAACTCTCTTGCCTCTTTATGCAGGTCTATAGCCACCTTCTGCACCCCTGTTGCTTTTTCCTGCACGTCATTTGCACATTTCTACACCCCTCTTGCCTCTTTATGCACCCCTGTTCTCTCTTCCTGTACCTCTTTTGCCTGTTTATGCAACTCTCCTGCATCTTTCTCCAGTTCTCTTGCCTCCTTCTGTACCACTGATACTCCTATCTGCACTTTTATTACCTCGTTTGCACCCCTGTTGTCTCTTTCGGCACTCATCTTCCCTCTTTCTGTGCCTCTCTTGCCTCTTTCTACACCTCACTTGCTTCTTTCTGCACTATTCTTGCCTGTTTCTGCACCTCTCTTGCCTCTTTCTGCACCTTTCTTGCTTCATTCTGCACCAAAGTTCGTGGCCTGCTCCGCTCCGCTCCTTCCCTGAAAATGTGGGGGTGATTCGTCAAGCGGGGGCCGAGATAAAAGGGGGTCCCAAAACGTGTTTTCCCCATGTTAATTTCCATAGGGCGGTTGGCCTCACTTTTAGCCCTAACGGCTGAATGGATTTCCACCAAACTTGGCAAAATTGTAGGGACTGGTAGCCCGATGTGCCTTGGCTATGTCTCAAGATATGTACTCCAGTGGATTTTGAGTAATTTAGGTTAAAAAAAAATATATATATCTATAAGCGTGCCCCGGTACGTGCCCCGGGGAGCGCACCGGGCGCGCCACGCGACTTGCGCACGGAAAGCTGAATGGCTCTCGGGTGTCTGTAAACATTCCAAACAGTCCGGAGCGGCCGCCATCTTGTGTCTCGGTAAAATCGAGACACAAGAGATGGCAAAAACAAAGGGGGAAATGACCATAAGGGGGCAGAGTAGACCCCCCCTGACCCCCTAGGTTTGATGTGGGGGCCATAAAAGGGCCCCGAGGGGCAAAAAAAAATATTTTTTTTTTTATTTGCTCGGGGGGTGCGCCCGGTACGCGCACCGGGGAGCGGACCGTGGAGCGTACCATGGGAAAAAAAGAATGATAGAGTTTTCAAAAAATGTAGCATTTTTTTTTAAATTGGAGGTAGTTCTGAAAAGAACTGTTTTTTTTTCTTTTTGTTGTTTTATATTTTTTATCGTTTTTTTGAAAATATTTAGCATTTTTTGGCTTTTCTGAACAATTTCATATTTCTTTTGTATTTTTTCTGGGGTGAAACAAAAAACAGGGAATTGTAATGGCTCAACTGGAGCAAAAAAAAAATCAGGAACATTTAGGGTTTTCGTGGACACTTATGGTTATCACCACCAACCATGATAAGTTCGATACTTTGCTCACCATAGCAAAGTGTCTTGTTACAATATTTGCACACGATTTTGTAATCAGAAAACTTAGGTTGAATAGTTGCCAATGTGTCTCTTGCCCCCGGACCCGATGGAGTGGGTTGTTTTGATGTTGAGGGTCTAGACGCTGATGGGGGTAGCTTACTGCAGAGGTCCCTTAACTCTGCCTTAGAATAATTGTTTGGATGCAAACGCATCATGTGGCGAATCATTGTATGATTCCCGAAGGAATACTTTTTGTTAGGGTTCCCCCTGGACCACTCAACACCACAAATTAAACAAGTCACCTTTGCAGCGTTGACTTTTTTAAAACCCCTTGGGATTTTGTAGAACTCCCAAATAAAGTGCTCTTTTGGTTGGTAGGGCTGTTTATTTTCAGGCAGGAATTCCCTTCTCAGTTCCTCCTTTTCATCATTCTCCTCCTCATCCTCTTGTCCACCAATGTAATCTTCTGGTGGTCTTTTAGATGGTGGTGGTGGTGGGGCAGATCCTCCAGTTGCTGCTGTTAATGTAGCCATTTGAAACTAGTAAAGAGTAGAGATAGAACTCCAAAAACGTCTTCCTTAGTCAAATGACAAAGTCAGAATAAGGAAAAAAGGTGGGGGCTTTCATCATTTGGAAAAGAAAACTGTTCTGGACCAATAAAAAGTGTTATTTTCAAGTCACATGACCCAGGCTTTCATCATTTGGAAACCAAAACTGATCTGCACCAATGAAAAGTGTTATTTTCAGATCACATGAACTGACGCGCATACGCTACGCGCCCCGGGGCGCGTAGTGTAATCGCGTTGAGACGTTGCATGATTGTATGATCGCGTGCTTCCGGGTGCGCTTACGCAGTTCGTTATATGACGCATCATGCGACTGCACGAAACGTCACAATGTTGTTTTCGTTCGCGGCAATAGCTCTAACGGGACGCTCCCCGGTACGCGCCCCGGGAGCGCTCCGGAGCAAAAAAAGATAAAATATATATATAAAAGATAATATTACATAATTATACAATATAAATTTCGTTATAAAAAATATCACTTTTCATACCTATAGAGATTTGCTATTAAAAAAACATTGAAATTCATTGAAAAAAACATAGGTTTCACATCAGTTATAGATAGGAATTAGCATTTAAAAAACCTATTAAATTCACTGAAAAAAACATAAGTTTCACACCAGTTATAGTAATGGACATACCCTGGTATGGGTATGTCCATTTTTTTGTAAATTTAAGTTTCTATTTTTGAATATGTGTTTCAAGAGTTACATTACAGTGAAAGGAGGTCTGTCACTCTGTCACAAGGAAGGTGTCATCAGTGATGTCATCAGTGATGTCACTGACCATGTCATGAGTGATGTAATATGTGACGTCATCAGCAGTGCATTGCACGCGCAAGTTATAGTGAGTCCAACTAACTATAACGTGGGAATTTCAATGGTTTTATGCGAGTAAAATTTCCAGATAACTATAACTGGTGTGAAACCTATGTTTTTTTTCAGTGAATTTAATAGGTTTTTTAAATGCTAATACCCTAACTATAACTGATGTGAAACCTATGGGGCCTCATTTATGAGGCCTTGCGTCAGTTTTGCGCTGCGGATGTGTCACTTTTTGTGACGCATCTGCGGCGTAAAACATGCGCCTTGTTGCGCCATATTTAAAAAGTGACGCATCTAGGTAGATGCGTCACTTTTTAAACCCCTGCGCCACATTATACCTGCGTCAGGTATAATGTATGCAGAGGGGGCGTTCCCCCGCAAAAAGCCTCGTAATAGTGACGCAGTGAAATCTATGAGATTTCACTGCGTCACTTTTAGGATGCTGTTGTGTCAAAATCTTGCGCCTGCCTCACAGCAGGCGTAAGACTGACGCAAGCCCTTTCACATGGGGCTTTCCCCATGTGAAAGGACGCATTGCTGGAGATGCGTCACTTTTGTGACACACTCCAGCAATGCGTCACTTTTGCGCTTACAGATGCGTCAGAAATACTGACGTATCTGTAAGTCCTTGCGACATGATGCGTCATACATTAAATATGACGCATCATTGGTGTCGCAAGGAGTGCGCAGTGAAAAGTGACGCATCGCTGTTTTCACGCAGCGATGCGTCACTTTTCATAAATGAGGCCCATGGTTTTTTCAGCGAATATAAAGTTTTGTATTTTAATCTATATGAAATTTTTAAAGTATAAGAAACATGTGTAGAATACAGTGTTATATTAGATCGGAGAGATAAAATGATTGGTTGTACATATGGTATTTGAACCATGATAAAATTGACAGGAATTGGCACAGAACAGCATAAATGTGGCACAAGGTATTTATACCGTGATTTTAATGCTAAAATTTGCACATTTGCGTACATTTGCACATATAATTGTTTTACAAGAGAGGCACAATTTGCACTTTGTAAATGGCAGCTATATGCAGAGATTTGCACATGAAAATATGTACTGTATTGCGATATTTGCACAAGCGTTATTTGCACATGTGTCTATGTCAAGGGTACAACCAATATGAAAGTATCTGTGAAGACTCACTGTAAAGGAGCCAAAAAAACTACTAAAAAATGAACTAGTATGGCACTAGACCGATACTGTCACTTTTAAGGAATTACCAAGTAGCACTGTTTTAATTCACAAATTAGCACTGTCACTTTAACACAGCATCACAAGCAAAATGAAAAGAAAAAAAGTGGTTGGTTTGGCATTTAAGGGGTCAGGTGACGTTATTTTGTGTCATGTGATCAAGGTACGTTGTGTACCGAAATGCGTAATGGCCGACATCTGCACAGCTAAATAAAGAAGATTCTGAGCACTTATTTGGGTCTGTGCTCCACGTTCTTTTCAAGGAGAAAAGCGCAGGCGACTGCTCGTGTGAGTGGAGTGGTGCGATATATATATATACATACCAGGCGCTTGCTAAAAAGGATGATATACAGATACCACCAAATAAATTGGAACCTTCTAACAGGGTCATACTTACATACAACAAACAACATGGAGCTATCAGGAAAATCCTAAATAAAAACTGGAACATGGTATTGAATGACCCTGTTATTGGTGTGGATCTATCTAGACAATGTCACAAACCTCAATCGACTTTTAGGAAGGCCAGATCTATGGGTAACTGCCTAGTTAAAAATAGTCCAAAAATCAGAGCACCCACTTATTGGTTATCAACACAGAAGGGCTTTCCTAAGTGTGTATCATGTAAGGCTTGCAAATTTGCCAAGAACAGAAAGGATTACACAACACCTTTCAAGCCAAAACCAGTATGTATCAATAAAAAGACTCAATTGCAAAACAGATCATGCCGTGTATGTGCTGGAGTGTCCCTGTGCATTAAGGTACATCGGTAGTACTAAATTACCAGTACATAAAAGAATACTCCAGCACATACGAGACATTGCTAATAAAGATCAGGCATATCCTGTGGCAAGGCATTTTGAGGTGGCCCATGAAAGCAATCCATCACATCTTAGTTACTATGCAATTGATTGTGTTGAGTCACTTCGGAGGGGTGGTAATCGTGAAGGCACCCTCCATCTTTTAGAAACACGCTACATACTGAAGCTAAATACAAAGTCACCGATGGGGCTCAACGCTATTGAGGACTTATACACTTACCTTTAAATGTGGGATGTCCCCTCTTTCAAATTAGATCCTCCATAACTGAATAAAATGTTTACATATGGCGCTAAGTTCTCCTTATTCTCCCTTTTTTTGTATGCACATATTTAATTATTGCACTTATTTAGGGTTATTAGTGTACTGAATTCTAGGGCATTTCACAGATATTAGCTCACTCCTTGGACCGGCTGGCTCGAGGATTGTATATGTTTGTCTTTTTTTAAAACATCAGCGGTATATCATATTTATAATTATACATATTTGCCCACTTGGGCTGTATTTTGTGGGAGGAAAGTTAAAACCCTTTCTTTTCAAACATTCATGTTTACACTCTAACATTTTTTGTAATTAATATTGCTTTAATATGGACATTCAGGGGCTAATTTTCGGTGAAATCCCGTCCGAATTGTTGTACGGAGTCTTTTTCCCACATGAATCGTACGGAGAACCGTACCCGTACGTACGATGTAGTACGATGTGTACCCAATGCAGTTCTCCATACGGTTCGTACCAAAGACAGTACGACTCATTGATCCATACGAATCGTAATCTGAACATGCAGTACCCGACGCCCGTACGGTTCGAAGCAGCTTTTTCCGACCCAGCAAGTACGATTCGTGTCGACAGCACTCCGTACGACCCTTTTGCTACAGGAGTTTAAAACGCCCAGAAAACCAGATTTCGGCTTGAAATGCGTATGGAACGGACCCCCCATGTACGGTGCGTACACCCCATCATTGCAGGGGTACGGTGCATCGGGGTGCGGTGCGTACATTCTAGATTACAGGGGTACGGTGCGTATGTCCCCGTGCGTACCCCCATGAATGTAGTTGCACGGTGCGTAGGGGTACGGTCCGTACCCCCCAAGGTCATACGTGTATGGTTGCATACACCCCCTGTGTACTCCCCTTGAATTTAGGGGTACGGTGCTTATGCAATAGTGTAGATCTCCGTAGGAATTGCTCATACCAGATGTATCCGTACGAATCGCGTCCCCATTACCCGGTCTGGATCGTACTTGGCAGGTCGTACGGCATATTTACGATTCCTGCGGTTTACTATGCGGGTCTATGTCATACAGACTCACCCTTGACTTTCGTACGGTTTGCGACGATTCGTACATATTTCGAGCCAATGGATCGTGCTACGCGGTTTGGACGGATTACTACGATTCGTACGGAAACGGCTATGAATACGAATCGTCGTACGGATTTTTTCCCGATTCGGAATCGACCCTTCAGGGTACAACAGACGTATTTACACTATTGTGGTATTTAATTCGGCATGTTTAGCTTTTCTGCATTTTTTTATGTTTTTATAGATTTTAAATGCTTAATGTTTTACCCTGTTATAATATGCATACTTGTATATAATTATGTCCTTGATCTGTATTTATGCAGTTATTTATGAGTGTTCCCTTTTCTAGAGTCTTTGCCTGAGTATCATGTCGGCATTTGAGAAAGTCTTTCATATCTGTCTCCTTTGCACTGAACAGCTGATTGTAATTGTTATCTGCACTAGCACTTTAAATGTTCTCTCACACATACGCAACACGTCATGTGATCAAGGCCCAGGTGGGGCTGAAATGTGTTGTTGTGGCAATGCAGGCTGATTGAAAAACAAAAAATACCTGGCACGAAGAACTTTGGGTCCGCACTTCATGTTCCCTGTGTGAGTGGATTCACGGATTAAAAGACTGTAATATATATGTGTATATATATATATATATATATATATATATATATATATATATATATATATATCACTCTCCTATGGTTCCTTTTGACGGGAACTGCAGTGCTCACGGTGTCGGTTTGTTAACCCCTGCGTCACAACAAACCGCTTTAAACAACCATCCAAACTCTTTCCGTGATGAAAAGAAACAAGAGGACGAACTTGCGTACTGTTATTTTTCCGTTTTTATTGCCATCCTTTAAATCATGAGGACTTTCTGTGCCTTCCGGCTGAGAAAGTCCTCATGATTTAAAGGATGGCAATAAAAACGGAAAAATAACAGTACGCGAGTTCGTCCCCATGTTTCTTTTCATCACGGAAAGAGTTTGGATGGTTATATATATATATATATATATATATATATATATATATATATATATATATATATATATATATATATATATATATATATATATATATATATATATATATATATATATATATATATATATATATATATATTTTTTTTTTTTTTTTTGCCACAATGTGATCCTGCAGTCCACAAGTGCGCTCGACAGTGTGTACTCAGCCCAGGGGTCGGATCCTGACCCAAAACTTAATTTTGTATCACAAAAGAGGCGGCACAACCGGATACTTTACTGGTACCCGACACAAAAATCAAATGAAATATGGAACTAATCCTATACCAAGTATGGACTATAAATTCTGCCCATGTGAATTAACATGTGACACAATGTACTAAGACAGTGTAAATGTATGAATCACACCAGTCTTTCTTTTCTTGTAATTTTAAAGTGATTTTTGTTCCAAACTACGTATTCCATAATGCCACCTAGGGCTAACATGGGCTAGTATTTAAATGGAAATGGTAGAAGGACTTACTGACCGTGACCAAAGCCTTGTGTGGCTGAAACGCGTCGGTGGGGTGAAGCGCTGATTAAAAGGCTTCAGTAAAGTATCCGGTTGTGCCGCCTCTTTTGTGATACAAAATTTATATATATATCTATATATATATATATATATAGATATATATATAGCTATATATATATATATATACTCCTCCAACCGGTCACCGTGCAGCAAACGTCCTATGCACGTTACCCAGTACGCGGACACCAAATCAAAAAGTCCAAAGCCTGTCTTCGGGTTGTTCTTATTTTATTTTTTTTAGCATAAAGTACAGGGGTGAAAAAACGTCGAACAGACGCGTTTCGGGCGTGAACGCCCTTGCTCACTGTTGGCGGTAATATGGACTGACTCACATTTAAATAGTACAATGCAACTTTGAAAAAGCGCGCCCAAATGCAATTCATTAACACAGTCGAAGGACTTAAATCATCATTGGCCACAGTATATCATCGTGTGTGGGGGCCATATTTGCCTAGTCAAAATTCTCTCAAACACATTAGCAATGCATATGTTTATCCACAAGTACAAATACTGGTTAAAATACTAATAATACAATATTATTTCATCAAAAAGATAGTATATAAATGATCCATTGTTTTTGTCTGTCCACACTATAAAGTGTAAATACATATTATAAACGTGCAAAATTTGCTTATATACAATAAAGTGCAAAAGTGCAATGTTATACGTTCTGTGCAAATACGCTATTTGAGTATTCTCTGTGCAAATACGCAATGTCGACAGATATGATCATAAAGGATCAACAGTAAATATTATTGAGTGGAAAAATAATGCACTTGACAAAAATTGTCAATAATCACATGTGTTCGAGCAAAAGTTACCTGGATAAATCCCTAATATTAGATGATTAACATGATTCATTTATGCATAAATGCATGCGCGCCCATTATAAAGGTTTGTAAAATTTACCAATTGCTCTATATTGTACCCATTTCTTATAAAAGTCACAGTCCATTGTTCCTAATAAAACAAACAAATAATAATAATGGTGAAGGAGTGAGTAAGTGTCTATGACCAGTCTTGTTAGACAACTTGGGTAGTGAAGGGATGAATCAAATTAAATGAAAATACATTAGAAATTAATCTTTCTACAAAAATCTGATAGTGTGTAAAACCTCATTCTTTAGGATTTTAAATCACATCTTAATTTGCTTTTAAGTATGACAAAGTGGCTTAACTATATGCAGATATGATAAAGGTTATGGCTGTTGTTACCAATGCATGTTTTACTAAGCTTTTGTACAGTACCTAGATTGCTGGTATTCCATGGGAAGTTACTGAATACCCGTATATAAAGTCGTATTTATTGGTACCCAGTATTGCAACACTGACAATAGTATATGGCACATTTAGAGAAAATTACTCAGATCTTCCCCCATGTTCAGACCTCCAGGGATTTTGCTGTTTAATCGGATAATATACATTGACTCCAACTGTCTTAATTTTTTCTCATAATCGCCACCCTTCTTGGAGGTTTTCACGGCATCTATCACAAAGTATTTGAGATGAGACAAATTCCTATTGTGATGCTGGTCAAAGTGCCGGGCTACCGGGTAGCTCTGATCGCAATTCACTATAGCCCTAAGATGTTGAAGGATACGTTGGTGCACCGGCAATTTGGTGCTCCCAACGTATCTCAAATTGCAGGTGCAAGTTAATACATATACCGCTATTTCTGTTCTGCAGGTATAGTGGGCTTTAATGGTGATAGGTTTGGAGTCAAAGGGGGTCCAGTAAGATCTGGTGTTAATGCCAAAATGGCATGCACGGCACGAAATACACCGGAAGAAACCCTTACGTGGTGACAACCAGTCATCGTTTTTTAGTGTCTCCGGAGAACTGGAGATCAATTCGTTGCGCATGCTGAATGCCCTTCTATATGTCACTGTGGGTTTATTTGGTAAAATATCCTTTAGTACGGGGTCAGTTAGAATTACAGGCCACTGACTTCTTACCAAAGTAGAAATTTGGCGCCCTTGGCGGCTATATCCTGTGATTAATCTGATGTCATTGCTACTCTCTTTTAGATTGATCATTTGGGAATCAGGGGTGGAGGCTTCCAACAAAATGTGCCGATCTAGGTTGTTGGCTTTGATTATTGCTTTGTTTAAGGCACTGGTTTTGTAGCCTCTGGCTTCTAACCGTTTCTTAGCTTCATTCTGGTGGTGGTCTCGAAGTTCCACCGTACTACAGGTCCTATGTATTCTAAGGAATTCCCCATAGGGGATTGCCCTGATGGTATGTTGTGGGTGGAAACTTTGTGCATGCAGGATGGTGTTGCCTGCCGTGCTCTTTCTAAAAAGGCTCGTGGTGAGGGTGTCATTCACTATTTCTACCAACACATCCAAGAAGCTAATTATGTTCCTACTGATTTCAGCAGTGAATATTAGGTTAGAGTTATTTGCATTGATGGTATCAACAAAGTGCTTTGCCTCCTCCATGCTACCTCTCCAAATGATGAATATATCGTCAATATACCTCATATATTTCACAATGTTATTGTTCCAAGCTTCCGAGTGTTCAACCCAGAGGACATGTTCCTCCCACCAGCCCACGTGGAGCCCCGCGTAACTGGGGGAGAAACATGCCCCCATGGCCACACCCCTCAGCTGTTTGTAGACCTTGTTGTCAAATAAAAAGACATTGGTGTTGAGACAACGTTCCACCATAGTTGTTAACATGGAATTATGCTTATATAGTTCCACCGGTCTTTTGTCCAAATAGAACTCTATAGCCTTTAGGCCATCTGAGTAAGAAATACTAGTATAGAGACTAGCAATGTCCATAGTCATTAATAGATAGTCAGCTGACCAAACACAGTGGTTGATGTTTCTCAGGAATTCCGTTGTGTCTTTAATATACGCAGGGAGAGTGGTGACAAAGTCCTGCAAGTGGTGATCTATATATTTGGAGGTGTTCTCAAACAGGCTGTTGATGGCAGAGACTATCGGTCTGCCCGGAACCGGAGTAACTCCTTTGTGTACTTTAGGGATGAAATAAATATTAGGTAACACTGGATGGTCCTTGTGAAGAAATTTCATCTCATCCCTAGATAGAAGACCTTCCCGCTTCCACCCATTTAGTTCTTTTTGATATGCTTGTTGGATGGATTTTGCGGTCTTAAAGTCAATTTGGGCATAACATACTGCGTCATTTAAATGCCTGTAGGCCTCCTCCATATACTGCTTTTTGTCCCAAAGCACAATGTTACCACCCTTGTCAGATTGTTTGACGATTACTGCTTGGTTGGTTTTTAGTTTTTTCATCAAATCATTATAGGGTCTCATATTGATATTGATTGAACCTTGTTGTTTTTTGACTCGGGTGTGTAATTTATTCAAGCCATCAGTTACAAGCTCCGCATATGTGTCTATGGAATCTTTGGGCATTACTGGAATGAAAGTTGATGGTAATTTGAAAGAACTGGCCACAGTTTGCCCTATGTCAATGTCTTCGTCTTGGGCAATATCTTGAGTGCTGGTAGTGGGTGTTTCATCATTGCGTAATGAATGCATGGTTTTCATTACAGGCATATCTTTTGCCTGCAATCCACTCCTTTTTGTGACAGAGGCCATGGTTGTAGGTTTTTTCGTTGTTGCTAATCCTCCTTTGACGGCATAGTATTTGCGCAATTTTATTTTTCTAATGAATTTAAACACATCCACTCTAGTATTGCCATAGTTGAAATTGCTCTCCGGGCAGTAGGAGAGTCCCAAAGTTAGCAGTTGTTTTTCCGCCTGGTCGAGTTCGACATCTGTAAGGTTGATGATGGTATTATCATTTATTGTTTGGTGTTCCCCCAATTCTTCTTTTTCTGTTGTCGCCCTCTTCCTCTTGGCGCATTTCCTGCGTTCCCTCCGCCTTGCATTCCTGCGTTGCTTGTTTGCGCGTTTGTGGAGCGTAGAGTGCTTTTCCGTTGCAACCTCATAAACTCCAGTTCTTCTCTTAAGGTCAGTTGGCCCATATCCCCTTCCTCTGCACATGGGGCTCCACCATCAGAATCCTCGCTACTTGGGAACAAACTTTCGTTGGAGATTGAAGCGATAGAATCGCATAGTCCCACTGATGTGGATTGAACTTGCGGTGGGGCTGGTACTTGTTTGGGCATATTATTTTCCGATACCCGTTGCTTACGTAGGTGATCATATTTCCGTGCAAACGTGTATATTTGCACCAGTTTATATTCTTGCTCATCCCGGGCAAATTTATACACTTTTCTAGTTTTGATCGTGTCCTCATGCTTACCCAGACGATCTTTGATATCTTTGCATGTCTGTTCAATTAGTGCATTGTCTTTTGAAAATTGTTCTTTGGCAAGTTCCTCATTTATGCGTGTTATTTCAATAAGGTCTTTGTCACGATCAATTTTTGCATACTTAACCAAAAGGCATAGCAATCGCATAGAGGCTTCCAAATTGCTTTCGGCCCAATCTTTGAGAAGCAGGGGGTTCGGGTTATCAAAACTAGGCACTAGCATAATTCTTAGGCCCCGTGGGACCCTGCCCACTTCATGATATTTTTCAAGCGAACGGATCTCCCACCACTTGGTTAGTTCGCTCCTCATGTGCTTTTCCAGCTCCTTAAGTAATTTTTTAACATCATTGTCTTTGTCTGTTATAGTATTCTTATTTTTACTTGTATCGCCACTTTGTCTCACTGTCGGCAAATTTAAAAACAGCTGGTCGAACGCCTCCTCCCGTTCCCGCTCTTCCAACATTTTTTTGCCCCTATTTGTTATGCACACTTGATATAAACAGTTCAGGGGAATGGCACAATAACATATGCCTCTCCTTACCGCTGGCTTGTAGGACACCTCTCCAACCTGTTCAGAGTTACACGACGTCTTTACCCGACAATCCCGGGTTCCTCGCTGGTTTACTCCGTCCTCCGACGGACTCCTCCGCAGAAACACACTCGGTCGTCAGAAGCTCATTCCGTGTGGATCCTCTTACACAGGGGGCTGACGTATTTTGCTTGATCCAAGCAGCATTTCCTTTTGGTCCGTTTCCTCTGTCAGTCAAGCTTGAACGGAAAGGGGTCTGCGTGAACAGGAACCGACCACGTCCTGTATCTACACTCCTCCAACCGGTCACCGTGCAGCAAACGTCCTATGCACGTTACCCAGTACGCGGACACCAAATCAAAAGTCCAAAGCCAGTCTACGGGTTGTTCTTATTTTATTTTTTTGAGCATAAAGTACAGGGGTGAAAAAACGTCGAACAGGCGCGTTTCGGGCGTGAACGCCCTTGCTCACTGTTGGCGGTAATATGGACTGACTCACATTTAAATAGTACAATGCAACTTTGAAAAAGCGCGCCCAAATGCAATTCATTAACACAGTCGAAGGACTTAAATCATCATTGGCCACAGTATATCATCGTGTGTGGGGGCCATATTTGCCTAGTCAAAATGCTCTCAAACACATTAGCAATGCATATGGTTATCCACAAGTACAAATACTGGTTAAAATACTAATAATACAATATTATTTCATCAAAAAGATAGTATATAAATGATCCATTGTTTTTGTCTGTCCACACTATAAAGTGCAAATGCATATTATAAACGTGCAAAATTTGCTTATATACAATAAAGTGCAAAAGTGCAATGTTATACGTTCTGTGCAAATACGCTATTTGAGTATTCTCTGTGCAAATACGCAATGTCGACAGATATGATCATAAAGGATCAACAGTAAATATTATTGAGTGGAAAAATAATGCACTTGACAAAAATTGTCAATAATCACATGTGTTCGAGCAAAAGTTACCTGGATAAATCCCTAATATTAGATGATTAACATGATTCATTTATGCATAAATGCATGCGCGCCCATTATAAATATTTATTTAAACCTTTCCTTCAAATTTGGTACACCCCCATCCCCCGTTAACTTGGTGTTTTTATTGGCCACATAGTTTTCGTACATGGTCCTAGCCACCACTGATTGCATGGGCACAAAGTCACTGCCTGTGTAATGCAATGGAAATAAGCCACCGCCTCAATTTCATAGGGATGTTTACCTGCGCCACATTTCAGGTCCATTTCACAAAAACCAAGAAAGTCTGTTAAAGTATCTGAATATCGTAATGCTGACTAAATCATAAAAAAATGCACAAAAGAGCTATGCCTGGTGAAAGGGGAGGAGGTGGGACATAGTTGGTTTGTTAAAGTTAATAGGGAGAGGGGAATTGATCAGCCTAGTATAATCATTATGTTATACTATATAGACCTTACCTCTGGAACTCTTACAGACAATATACGAAAGTGAAAGAAAGGAAGACCATGCAAACCATTGGATATTATCACTGTCGAATAGTACTATTTATATATATATATGTCTATAATTACGTAATTTAATTCTTAATACGGAATGGATATAATATATGTTGTTAAGATGTTGAAACTGATTATTCTAAGAAAATCAATAAAATATGTTATAAAAAAGTATCTGAATATCAGAAGTATGTCATGAATGCTAAAATAAAATAAGGCATGTGTGGTAAGATATTGACAATTTATTTTCAAAGACCATTTTATGTTAAAAACACAAATGTTAGTTTCTTATCAGCCAAGAATGCAAACAATTGGTGACAATATGTGAAGGAAAAAGTGCTTGTATTGTGGTGGTCGATGCTATATAGGCTGTAATGCATCAAATCCGCTATAAATAACATAGCTTAGTTAATTGAAAAACCAAATGACTGACAGTTGCATAATATATTTTCCAATAATGTCCTATACAGAATCTGTTGGTGGTTAATTACAGAGGTTTCGCCCTTACATGTCAGAGTAAAGGCAGGTTCATCACCAGACAGGGCAGAGTGGACTAAGGGTTTGTCACCATTCTGATTTGAAAATAAAGAAAAAGGAGCAACATACCAACAATAAACAATCCATTGAAGTGGATCAAACAAGATATGAGTGGTAGTAGTGATTAACTATAGTGCTACTTGCATGCACAATATCACAGAGATGTAAGCACTACTGTTAAAAATATATTCGTATAGTTACCAAAAATCAAAGTTATTGTATGCTCATCTATAATGTTCGCCAGCAACTATGTGGGTTGAGGCATTCAGTCTAAAATGCAAAGCACCAATCAACTGATGTTTACAAAGAAATTAAAGAATGTTGTTGGCTTATCAGTGGCACAACAGAACTTGAGGGCCCCCCCCCTGCAAGGTAAGTGGAGGGGCCCCCTTCTGTAATTGCGGCTGATGACATTTGAAAGTGGTGACTGTAAAATTAATTTTGGAATGCACTGCGGCGAGCGAGCAAAGCAAGTGAGCCTAAACAACTTAATGAGGGTCCGGGGGGTTCTCCTCCCTTGAAAATTTCAAAGAAAGAGTGGGCAAATGATGCATTTTCAAGCAAATTTGAGAAAACAAGAAGGTTAATAAAGCAATTTTGAAAGTGCAGTTCTTACATTAATAAAGAGATATTGTAGAATAACATAGGTAAATGCTTATCCAGTATAACTACAGCGCTTCATAACAGACTTCGAGATACAATGCTGAGTACCTCTCAATTTTTTAAAATTTAACAAAAAAACAAATAAACAAGTCACAAACTGGGAGCATTCAAGAAGAAATTTTAGGATTAACGTATTGCCTGCCTGGTGATGATGGTGATATGATATTCTACATGGCAAATCCCAAGCGATGGGGGGTGTAGAATAAGAGAAGATATGCATATTGTGGACTCATTTAGTTCACCTTTCAATAGACCACAGCAGGAGTCACGCAGCCAGACAAGAAATATAAAAATGTACAAAACTGATGCAACATTTTGAACATCTAAGCATTGAAACCATTGTTGTGGGCTTTTAGAGGCTGGGTATTGTAATGATTGAGGCAGCAGGATATACATAGGTTAAAGTACTATAGGTCTTCACCTTTACTTCACTTTGAAATATATAACGCCTTAGCAGTCGCCTTAGCCTACAGCACAACTACAGTGTACACACTACATACAGCAGTGTAAAACAGAATTTTCCATGAGAGAAGCAGGGGCGTAACACAGAATCCACAGCCCCCGCAATGCCAGGGGGCCCCCAAGCTCCACGGGCCCCCTCAGCACAGTGCCTGGGTGTCGGGCCGAAGAGCTCCTGTTTAATTAATGCGGGCGGCATTAAGAGGCATAGAATTATCCACATCTTTGTTTCTAAAGGAGGGACATTTCGATATTTTTCGTAAGTCAACTGGCTGGATTGAAAATACTTCAGCGTGCACTGCAAAACAATTAAACAATAAAGATAATTGACATGCTAGTTAAAAAAGACTAAGATCCTTCACATTGCAGCCATCATCCAGGACTTTGAGATGATGTAGGCAGAAATGCCAGGGGCCCGCATTGAAGCAAGTAAGTGCACTCTGCATTTTACAGAGTGCTATTTATTTGCAAACTTATCCCAAATCAATACGAATCTTCTTCCTACTCCGAGTGCGCGCCGAGCCTGACGCCTCTCCCGTTTACAACACGGGCTCTTTAACAGGGGTCATGGAAACACCTGTACTGAATCCTGCTCTGCGGATGTGAAACTCCCACCGCTGGCTGGGCAGAGAGTTTTATTAATTCTTATGAAGACAACTGCGAGCAGCTTTAGATTGGAGCTCTTTCAATGGAGATTTTTTAAATTACATTTTCAAAGTTTTTTGTTTGCTTGCTGCCTTCTAAGCATTGATGTTGGCCCGGCATGTATGGAATTATCTGCATGGCTTACTCTTCATGCAGTGAGTAGCCATGAGTTCGAAAGGCAGTTGCAAATAACAATTATCACTTGAAACAAAATTATTATCAGAAATGAGCTAATTAAATTAATACTTGACATATTTTTCACAGTGAAGTTGTGATATAATCACATATCAAGTAGCACACCATTTCTTTTATTTCATCTGATTTCATACCTATATCTGAAAATGCACAGACGTGACGTAAAGAGGCCGCAAAGTTATGTACAGCAAACTGGTAACAAAGACCCTAGGCAATGCACTACAACCGCATGGTGGAATGATTCAGCGATTGGCCCCTGGGGGTACCAGTCTCCATAAGGGGTGAAAGTCGGGCTCCTCGGTCTTCGTAAGGGTCCTAAATAGCACCTCGAGGTGAGCAACATTCTTATTACACAAGCATGTCTTTTTGTATCTTCAGCATATTGACTTTTACGTAGTTTCACAGAAAGCAGAAAAATGTAAACAAGCGTTTATTATTTTGTGGGCTGATTGGGCTTCTTTTTACCAAAAGCCAGTGGAGGAGCCCCGATAGCATGCGCTATATGGATGTGGATGGCAATTATAAAAACAATTACCATTAGCAAAATGGAAAATGGCCAGACGACAGAGTGGTCTTGTGCTCTTAACAGTTACACGGTGCATGCTTCTGTGCCTCGTGTATTCTGTTTAGAGCTGTAATTGAGAGTCAATTTCAGGAGTTGCAGCTGGGCCTCATTGAAAGGAAGCACCGTGGACTGTTCTGAAAAGACATCTACACCTGGCAACAAGACTACTAGTGACGGGTGAATGCTTTTTGTCCTCCTTGGGTGTTGGAGTGTCTGCTTCACTTTCCCTCCCTAAACCCCTACCTCTCTTCCTCTACCCCACTGCCCTTGGCCTGTCGCTCTCTCCTTCAACCTCTATTTCCTCTCGAGTAGCAGCAGTGGGTATGATTCATTCAACTAGTTTAAATTATGTGCTTTAACGGAAGTGTCATTGAGCACGTCTCCTGGGCTGTAACCCCAAAGCCTGACAGACAGTGTGACTTCTGCCTGAAAGAAATGTAAATGGGCCCTACTAGTTAATCTGCAAATGTAAAGGGAAACATCTGCAAATGTAAAGGATACTTGGGAGTTAGTACGTATACTGGCTTTAATTGATCAAAGGTTAGTGATGGCAAAAACATTCTTTTTAAGTGGTGGTGGAAAGAGTTAACAAGTGAGTTGTGCAGTGAGTGTTTATATTTGGCATGGAGTTGAAGGGATAGTAATGTAAAAACAAATTACATACAGTCTCAGTATTATTAAAATATTCGTTTTGGAAACACTATTTTATCTTAACCTTTTAAGCATTTTGTAGCAGTATATCTTCTACTGTGTGTGTTGCAAGTTTAAAAAAGTGAATTACATAATCTCAGTGCTTTTTGTCACAGAATGACCTTGTGGCACGAGAAATACACAAGTAACTATTCTCCACTGCATTAAGATGTAATTCTCTGGCTCTCTGGTTACACACAGACCTCTGCAGTGTATTAACCAATAGACTTTCATAATATACTACAGTGCATTTGCCACTATCATTAAAAAAAAAAGTTGCAAGTTAGTTTATGTGTAGCTACATGATGGTAATGCTTTCATATTATTTTGGCTTTTTTAGCCACACCTTTTGTACAGCTGATATTTTGAACTCACATATTTAAAAGTGCGTGCATACGTGATAATTAAAAAAATTGAGTTTTGGTAAAATAAAATATTTGCCTACTATCACACCATTTAAGTGGGGTAGCTGTGATTTATCATTATTTTCTGGTTTTGCTTTGTACAAATCGGCCACTAAATGAGTATCTATTTGTCATTCATTATGTTAAGGCTTTGTTTTCAATCTCTTTTTGCAGTTTTTATATACCGCAAACTCGACCCTAAGTTATAGAGCGCTTTATGAGCACCAGTTACGTTACACAAGGTCACATTTGCTTTTTATAGAAACATGTGAAATTAACTCATATGCCCAGAAATGCAAACAATTCAAGTAAGAATTACACCTGCTTCCCCAGTTCCTAAATAGGCAGCACTGGCCATAACATCACATCCTGGGTGCAGAAAGGGTGGCAGGCTGAGCCAGAATTAGAACTCTGGGACTGATTCAGAAAGGGCCTCCGCACTGTATGGGGCATTGGAGTTTGATTATGGAACTGGAAGGCACATCAAAGGATCACAATTAAAAGTCTCTAATAGTTTTGTGGATATTGTGAATTAAAAAAAATCTGTGAAGGCCCAGGGGTTTCTAAATACATGTTGCTGCTACACTCGGGTCTTTCCTAAACTTTCACCCAGGTACATATGCTCAGTGTGCACACCGGTGCATTTCAGAAAGAAATTGCCTTGCATTCAGACATGAAAATTCAGGAGTCACAGCCTCACAGGTTGTCCCATTTTCCATTGTCTTTCACCCTCTGTCTCTGCCATGGCAAACCTCCTCCTCCCATCTGCTTAACCACTCGCTGTGTTAAAAATCGCTCCTGGACTGAAGTGATTTCGGAGGCAGTGCTCCGTAAAACATTTCACACTAAAGCTGAAATTCCCTGCAATGGCACATTTTTTCTAGTTCTGATACTTGTGCTTGCGTTTTAGGTGGTGTCATGTAACAATTAATGATTTTCTTCCAGGGGCATGCTTGTGTATCGCTACAGACACATTGGCTCCATTTTGAATTAGCTGTCACCAGAACTCCGGGTGTCCCTTGCTTTTCTTGTAGGGCAACTTAGTGGGTTAAAGTTTCAGTAGAACACTGCATTAAACCTAGAGGATATGGTCTGAATACCTTCAGGACAGACTTAAACCTTCATCCTCCCAAGAGTGATAACATGAGTGTACTGTCTGTGCAAATGTAATAAATGTTGCAGTCAAATAGCACCCTTAAACTGTCAACCCTCTTTGCTTTTTATCTTCCAACTTTTTTAAACTCCATTTTTATCATATGTTTCATATTTGCATTTATAGGGAACTACAGTACTTGTTGATTGGATTTACCAATAATGAAATTGCTGTCAGGTAATCCCAGTGCTTACAGCATCCTATAAGTAACAAATGAAGTCTATGTATCCGACAAAGATCTGTGCTAATCTTATTAAGTACTGGTGACATGTTTATGTTCCAGATGGCATCTATGTCCCTGGTGATCTTAATACCTAAATAGGTTACTTCAGCTGATCTTCGAGGATCACTACACCCAGTGTTGATGTTACATTTTTCCTGTATTTAGCAGGTACCCTGATTTTCAGCCATATTCCTCGGCTAGTATCTGAATTTTTACAATTGCTTTTTCTGAGTCTGCTTTTACTATAGCCAAGTCAGCGGCGTAGGCAAATATTTTTATCTCATGGCCATAACATTGTACTGGTGTGATAGTCCGATCTTGGAGAATTTACCCTATAAAGATGTCAATATACAGAGCAAACAATATTGGGGAACAGGGGCACCCCTGCCTAGTCCCCCTTGCAATCCCTATAGAGGTTGATTCCTCCCCCATAATATTCAATATGGCATATAGCCGGTGATACATTGCTTGTATAACTGTTAAAATACCTGGCCCAAAGCCCCTTTATACCATAGTTACCCATAGGTACTGCCATGCAATCAAACGCTTTCTCCGCGTCCAGGAGGATCATATCCATCTTCTCACCAGTTGCCTCAGTAATATCTAATAGAGCTATTGCATGTCTAATATGATCAGTGGTACCTCTCGTCGGTATAAAACCGTGCTGCCATGGGGAGACAAGATGAGCTATGATCCTCCCTAACAGGGTAGCTAAAGTTTTTGAGTATAGTTTCGTGTTGCGTTCATTAGAGATAAAGGTCTATATGAGGCGGGGTTATTGGCGGGCTTCCCTTTTTTTTAGGAATACCACTATGTCTGCCGTTTGCCAGGACTCAGGCGGGGTCCGATTATATTGAACCCTCAAAAACAGATCTAATAATATAGGGATTATTTCCGTTTGAATCGCCTTATATAGCACCAGTGGGATCCTGTCTGGACCTACCGCTTTCCCTATAGCCATATCTTGAAGGGCGGAGAGTACCTCAGCTTCAGTTATTTCCTTATCCTTGCGGCATCTCTTCGATAAGCCTACGTTGGTTGCCAAAAATATGCTCAGTATCGTTGGCTAGCATAAAATCAGTATTACATTGCTTATACAAATCTTGATAAAAATTCTCGCAAATTTTAATAATGTCCTTTTTTGCTCTATATGAAACTCCTTCACTACCCTTAATTTTTGTTATACTGTTTTTAGCTATTTTTTTGTTTAGTCCGTAGAGCGAGAACCTTACCAATGGCTCCACCATACTCATATCCTTCAGACTTATGTGCTTGATAAATGGCGGCTCCCTTCGCAGTATAATGGTTATTTATTTCAGCCTTGATAATTGCTATATTTTGACGTACTATGGTTTCTTCACTCTCTTGATTTCATCTAACTGCCTCTGTATATTCTTTTACCAGCTTTCCCAGTTTGATTATCAGCGTATTAATTTCGCTCTTTTCTTGTATCCTAACTTTTCCTACAAAGCTAATTTCTCACTCGAAGTCCAGCTTTGAAGCTATCCCAAACTACATTACGTGAGGAACTATATTGATTAACCTCATAGTATTCAATAGCCCATTTATTAATATGCGTTAGATAGCTTTCATTAAGTAGCAGTGATCTATCAAATGTCCATTTTATATTTGGATGATCTAAATTTGAGAGTATCAAACCCATAATTAGGGGGTTATGGTCTGAGAACAATTTGGGCAGTATCTTTATATCAGCGGTTGGAATAAGACAGGATAACACCAGAAAATAATCAATTCTATAAAAGTTCTGATGAGGGTTTGAATAATATGTATAGCCAGGATCTGATGGATGTATCATCCCCCAGACATCGCGCAAATCATAGCTACTTTGTAAAGCAGAAAGTGCTTGATGAACTCGGGATTTTCTCCCTTGATATCTTTGAGTATTGCCAAGCCCTCTTTCATAATGAATATTAAAATCTCTACAAAATATGAACGGGTCAGGCCATGATGCTGCCTCAATTTCTAAGTTGTTAAAGGTCTGTGGATCATCCTCATTTGACCGATATACTTTACATATAGTCGGTGCACAGTCTAAATATCGAGTTTTATATATCGGCCTACAAAAATAGCGAGTTGAAAAAATCGAAGATATAGAATATCGAGGTCAAGAATATCATTGGACAGAATATCGACCAAAGGTAAGTAATATTGATTTTTTTTATATCGATGTTAGTATTATCGAAGTTAGTAATATCGATATCAAATATATCGATGTTACTAATCTCGATGTTGCTAATATCGATATTGGTATTATTGTTATGTATTTTATTATGTATGTGTAATATGTTTTTGTTAAGTATTTTAATTGTTTTAAATTATATGTGTACTATTTTTATATAATAATAATGTTATTTTTAAGTAAATTTTATGTTTTAGTACCGGAGCGGGTTGTGGGTTTATAGGGGAATAGGGTGGGAAGTAATTTAAATATACTAAATTAATTATACATTTTTAGGAATTTTAAATTAATTTTAATTCATTTTTGTTTTTATTTCTGTAACGGGTTGTGGGTTTACAGGGGAATTGGGTGGGAAGTAATTTAATTGTAATTAATTAATGATTAATATTTATTTATTGGTATGGATAATTATTTTATTTCTAATTCATAATTAACTGGCAATTCATTATTTTAATTGATCATTATTTTTTTGTAATTGGTAATTAATGTTTGTAATTGGTAATTCATTTTTCTAATTGTAATTTATTTCTTAATTGGTAAATAATTTTGTTAATTGGCAATTAATATTTTTAATTGGCAATTCATTTTTATTAATTGGAAATTAGGTTTAATTATTTTGTAATCAATGTTTAATAAAAAGTATCATTTGGTATGAAAAATAATTTTTTTGTTTAATAATTTTTAATTGTGAATTAATTTTAAATAATTAAGATTTTTTTGTAATGAAAAATATTGTATTGTTTAATATTTATTATTTGGTGACTAATATTAATTAATTAATTAATATTTATTGGTATTTATTCTTCATTTATTGTTAATTAATTATTCAATAGTGATTGCTTGAAATAGAATAGTGAGCAAAGTAGAGCTGCATGCTCAGTATTATTATAAACAAACTCCGCTACAGGGAGAGCTTCCAACCATTCACTAAAATAATCAGCCAATAAACAACATAGCGTTTGGAGTAAGGTTTGGTTCAGTCGTTCAGTTTGTCCATCTGTTTCTGGATGGAAAGCAGTGGATAATGCCACATCTATTTTCAGTTTTTCGCATAATTTTTTACAAAATCTAGAATTGAACTGGCTACCTCGGTCTGACACCACTTTACTTGGCGAACCATGTAAACGCACAATTTCTCTTATAAAAATATCGGCAAATTCTGCTGCAGTTGGCAATTTCCGTAATGGTACAAAATGTGCCATTTTAGACAAAAAATCAACTATCACTAATACTGTTGTGAAGTATTTTACTGGTGGTAAACCTATAATAAAGTCTACACTCACAGTGTGCCAAGGTTGTTTGGGTGATGGCATTGGTATTAACAAACCATCAGGGGCCTTATGAGAAGATTTATGTCTTGCACAAACTGGAAGGTAGTGACAAATTGCTTAATGTCCTTACTCACCAAAAGTGTTTTCGCACATTTTCCAGGATTTTTACACAGCCAGCATGACCTGCCAACGGTGAGTCGTGATGTCAAATTATCATCTTTGTTTGTAATTCTGTTGTGGGCACTAACAGCATGTTGTTGTTATACAATAAACCTTGTTGTATTGAGTTATGGGAATCCTTTAACCAATCTTGAGGTTTCATTTGCATGTGTGCATTATATAGATCTGTGATGAAATCCTTCTGTTGTACTGGTGCCAAAAGTTTTTGGGGAGGAATGATGGGTTCTCCTATTTTGTCTTGTTTCATGTCTGAGGTATGTCTGTATCTAGATAACACATCAGATTGAATTTGTTGTGCACCTGGTCTATAGGTTATAACGAAGTCAAATGTACTAAAAAAATTTAACCAGCGCATCTGTTAGTGCTTTTAGTGATCCAAAGAACTGTAGGTTCTTATGGTCAGAAAAGATGGTAACAGGGTACTTGGCTCCCATTAAATGGTGCCTCCATTCAGAAAACGATTCAGAAAAGGGGGTGGTGATGAACAGAGTGTCTGAATTAAGCAGACCACTCTTACCCAGTCCAAAGATCAGGGCTTGATCCATCACCGTTACTTATCTCACTGCACCATCCCAGCTCAGAACCTGGCTATATGCAAATCAGTCTGTCCCTGGCCCAGTGCATCATGGGAACAGGGCAGACTAAACTACCAAGCCAATTCTTCACCAGAAAGGAGACAAGCTACCGGGGACCGGTTTCTGGCATTTCAGCCGTCTTCGGCCCGGCTTGCTTAAATCCTGATGGTGCAGTGAGAGAGGGACTCATGTCTGAGTATATCCCCGGAAGCATGTTTCCTTCCCAGTATAAGAATTGGCTTGGTAATTTGGTCTGCCCTGTTCCCATGATGCACTGGGCCAGGGTCAGACTAATTTGCATATAGCCAAGTTCTGAGCTGGGATGGTGCAGTGAGCTAAAAAACGGTGATGGATCAAGCCCTGATCTTTGGACTGGGTAAGAGTGGTCTGCTTAATTCAGGCACTCTGTTCATCACCACCCCCTTTTCTGAATCATTTTTGTCCACCATAAGCGTGGAAGGGTATACTCAGATGTGAGTCCCTTGCTCATTGCACCATCAGGATTCAAGCAAGCCGGGCCAAAGACGGCTGAAATGCCAGAAACCGGTCCCCGGAAGCTTGTTTCCTTCCCAGTATAAGAATTGGCTTGGTAGTTTGGTCTGCCCTGTTCCCATGATGCACTGGGCCAGGGTCAGACTAATTTGCATATAGCCAAGTTCTGAGCTGGGATGGTGCAGTGAGCTAAAAAACGGTGATGGATCAAGCCCTGATCTTTGCACTGGGTAAGAGTGGTCTGCTTAATTCAGACACTCTGTTCATCACCACCCCCTTTTCTGAATCATTTTTGTCCACCATAAGCGTGGAAGGGTATACTCAGATGTGAGTCCCTTGCTCATTGCACCATCAGGATTCAAGCAAGCCGGGCCGAAGACGGCTGAAATGCCAGAAATCGGTCCCCGGAAGCTTGTTTCCTTCCCAGTATAAGAATTGGCTTGGTAGTTTGGTCTGCCCTGTTCCCATGATGCACTGGGCCAGGGTCAGACTAATTTGCATATAGCCAAGTTCTGAGCTGGGATGGTGCAGTGAGCTAAAAAACGGTGATGGATCAAGCCCTGATCTTTGGACTGGGTAAGAGTGTTCTGCTTAATTCAGACACTCTGTTCATCACCACCCCCTTTTCTGAATCCATTCAGAAAAGGCTACATTGAGAGCTAATAGTTATCTTTCAGCCAAAGTGTAATTCTGTTCAGCTGGTAGTAACTTTTTGGAATAGAAGGCTATTGGATGTAATTGGCCATCTACAGCATCTCGTTGCGATAGAGAATTCCTCCTAAAGCTACTTGTGAAGCATCCGCTTCGACAAAAAATGGCAAGTCAGGATCAGGATGTTTCAGAATTGGGGTTGAAGTGAACTTTTGTTTCAGGAGTTGAAAGGCGTGAGCTGCCTCATCAGATCAAAGAAATTGTTGCCCTTTCCGCAACAAGGTGGTTATTGGGGCCGCAATGTCTGAAAAATGAGTAATAAACCTCCTATACAAATTGGCGAAACCCAGAAATTTCTGAACATCCTTCACAGATGTTGGTTCTGGCCAATCAGTAATAGCTAATTCTCTTTTCATCCATAATTATTCCTTGAGGTGACAGGCAGTATCCTAAAAAGTCCACTTTGCTCACATTAAAAGTACATTTTTCTAATTTAGCAAAGAGATGATTTTCTTTTAACTTTGATAATACTGCACGAACATGTTGGGTATGTTCTTCCGGGTTCTTAGAGTAAATGAGGATGTCGTCTATGTATACTATGACACAAACGTCCAGGAATTCGTGTAGAACCTCATTTATAAAGAATTGAAGGGCAGCAGGGGCATTACAGAACCCAAAGGGCATTACTGTGTACTCAAATAGACCAAACTTTGTCTTGAAAGCTGTCTTCCACTCATCTACCTCTTTTATTCGGACCAGGTGGTAAGCTCCCTGCAGATCTAGTTTAGTGTATACAGTAGAATGTCTAAATTGATCCAACAACACAGGTATTAGAGGAAGAGGATATTTATTTTTTATTGTAGCCTCATTTAGTCCTCTATAGTCGATACACGCACGCAGAGATTTATCCGGCTTCAGGATAAAAAAAAGTGGAGATGACACCGGAGATGTGGAATGTCGGATGAACCCAGACTGTAGTAGGTCGTATAGGTAGGTTCTTAAATATTTGGTCTCTTCGTCAGTCAAAACATATCCTCTGTTATTAGGTAAAGGGGCCCCTGGGATGAGATCTATACAGCAGTGGGGGTAACACACTACACACTAGCCATCACTGGATCAAAAACGTCCTTAAAGTCTGAATATTCAGGAGGGAGACTTGGTTCGTCTTGTGTAACACTAGCACAGTGTATTATTGAGCTCTATTCTGTACCTGCTTCTTGATAGCAATTGGTTCTACAGAATGAGGAATCCAAAGTAACTGTTCTGTTCACCCAATCAATTTTTGGGTTATGAGTTGTTAACCAGGGTACCCCAAGAATCAAGCCAAAATTAGGGGTATATATCAGATCAAAGCTAATCATCTCTGTGTGCCCGTTTTGACAGACCATGGCAAGGGGACTTGTTTGTTGTGTGATTAATCCAGAGGTCAGTTCTGACTCATCCACTGCACATACTGCTTCTGGACAAGGCTTTAGGCAAATAGGAAGACCTAATGTGTTAGCTAACTTATTATCCACAAAATGTCCTGTTGCTCCTGAGTCCAGTAGGACAGGGAGAGAATGTCTAACTTGGGTAGTAGCAATTAAAAAGATCTGAATTATGAAATGTCTAGGTATGTGCGGTACCATGAAGGCTGCAGAATTGGAGGTTTGATTAACATGTTTTGTCGAACAAGTAACCTCCCCCCTTGTCGAGCTTAATCGTTTCCCGACTCAGTTGAGGAGATAGAGGTAACAGTACCCTTTTGTGAAGTTTTAGGTTTTACTGGACATTCTCTGGCAAAATGTCGTGCGTTGCCACAATATAAACATAATTGAAGTTTTCTCCTTCTTTCTTTTTCCTCTGACGTCAGTGGACCTCTGAGTGTCCCTATTTGCATAGGCTCAGGTTCAGGGAGTTTATTATCTGTGTCTTTCTTCTCATAAAAGTTAACCGCGATTCCAGTTTGGATTTATCTCCCTTTCTTTCTCCTAGTCTGTGTTCCAATTTCACGACTAAATCTACAAAGTCAGATTAGTCTTCTGGCATATCAACGATATGAGCCAGCGCATCTTTTAACTCGTCTCTCAAACCTTTATAAAAAAGGGAGACACGCTTTTCTTCTGGCCAACGTGTCTCGGTGAGTAAACGATTAAAACTAGTGAGATAGGTCAATAAATCCTTGCTACCTTGTTTAAGATTTAAAAGCTCATTATCGCTTGCCTGCATAAAAGTGTGTTTTGCAAAAAGGCTGGTCATAGTACGTTTAAATTGATTCCAATTATGGAGGATGGGATCATCTCTATCAACGAAAGGAATTGACCAATTGGCTGCTGTACTGCCCAAATAAGACAAGACGAATGCCACTTTCGTAGCATCAGTAGGGAAATGTTGTGGTTTACAAACGAAGTGTAATTGACATTGATTGATAAAAACATGGAATTTGTTACTATCTCCATGAAAACATTCAGGTGCTGCTAAAGGCACAGCATTAGGAACATTAACAGTAACCTCAACTGGGGGGGGGAAAGTTGCATGTTTTGCTTGCGCCCCTGTTTCTGAGGAGGTTTTAAACAAAGGCGTAAAAGCTGTGTTCCACTGAGATTCCCTAGGTTTATACCTGCTTAAATCCTGTTTTAAAAAAGTGTTTTCCAACTTTAATTTCTCTATTTCCTCTTGCATATGTTGCAAGATGCAAGACACTGATTCATTATGGGCCAAGTCCTCGTTTAGGGCCTGCGCCATATCCGTGGCGTCAATGCCCTCTGTTTCTTCCCCGGCATTCATCGTCCAACAGAACTGAATATTCTAAAGGCTTGTGCTTCTGTCAAAGCCCAGCTCACCTGAGTTTCTGTTCAGTTCTGATGGAGGTTGAAGACAGTCCGACCCCACCCTGAAACTGCTTGTTCCAGCACACTAGTTTTAAAACAGCGCACTAAGAACTAGAAGCTCAAGGGAAGGGGGGAAGTGGATTAAATAAAATAAAAAAGACAACACCGTTCTTGCGTTTCCACTGTAGAAGAGCTGATAAAATCTGAGGCCCTCTCTGACTTCTGTAGAAACTGGTGCCTAATGAAACATAAACAAAGAACAGATAAGTACAACCTATCCCTAAATGTGTTCCTGACTAAACCTTAATCTTATTAGAAATTCTCTTCTAAAAGTACCTCTTGGATCCTGGTCTCAAGCTTCCAGGTTTGGAATGTGTTACTGTTCTGGGATGTGCTTTCTATTACTGTAAAACTTCTGTAAAATCAAACGAATACCATTATCAGAATTACCAACGTCTAATATTCACCATAATATAACTAAAGCCTAAGTTTTTAATAGCAAACTCACTTTTCACACATTTCCAGACTTTTTATAAAACAAATACTGTACTTTTACATCAAAATACAGCAGGCAATTTGTGCAAGTCCTTGATTTACTGTTTACCTTGCTGTCAATGGTTTCCTCTGTTCGATTCTTAAAAAAGTTCCATGTAAAACAATGTTTATTTCACAAAGTTCCACAAAGTAATCTTGTAACAAAGGTGCTCAACCACAAAGTTCGTGGGAGATATCTTGTTCCAAATTGTCTTTACATGAATCCAGAAATCATTGATAAAGTTCTTTCCGGTAATAAAAGGTTTTGCACATACTTGTAGCTGAAAAGGGATACTGATCAGTCTAACCTTGACCTCTTTCTCTTTTGCAGGTCGATTGTTGTGGACAGAAGAGGGGCTGAGGCAAGAAGTAGCCGGAAACCAGAAGAAGCAAGAGCCAGAAGCCGCGCCCGTTGAAGTCAATGAAGGTCTGGAGAGATCTGCTCTCAGGTAAGTGGGAGGTAGACGAGCACAAGCACTGGGTGCGGCTCAATGGGCTGCCTTTTATAGACAGGGTTGGGTGTGGTTCGATGAACTGGGTGTGGTTCTCACAAGCAGGTGTGCAGAGCTTCAGTTATTATGCTAATGAGTTGAAGTAACACATGGCCCTGGGAGGAGTGTTCTAAATAAGCCTTGGTAAAAGCAAGGTCCAATGTTTTCTAAATAAGCCTTGGTAAAAGCCAGCAATGTCCAAACTTGTGAATACATTGAGCAACATACACAGAAGTCTTAGGGAGGGGCCGAGATAACAAGAAAGGCTTTCAGTAGTATGTTTAAAGAGAGCTTTTACAGAGACCACTAGTGCAATGAGAGGGGACATGCTCTTTGCTGTGCACAAACCCTAACATTGTTAATGCTACAGTCAGACTAGGCCACAAAATATTCGCGGATCGGGTTAAGTTATAGTACCCGACAATAAGCAGAGTTTATATAACGTGAGTGACACCACTGAATATCGGATTATTTGATACTAATCAGGGCATCAATGTTTATACTGTATTAAGTAGATACAGCTAATTAATCAGTGACTGATCCTGAAAGATTTCTTCATCAATGGCGATCAACTCATGAACTTCCTGTTGTAGCATCTGAGTTTTGTGAGAGATGGGAGAGGGGACCATCGGGGTTGTACGTTTAGTGGCGCAATAAGAGCAACAGGCAGGACCACATTGCGTACATGAATAGGATGCCTGCAGCCCCGGCCACTATCATCAATAGTTTCCATCCCCATGTTGATAACAGTCCCCAGAACCAACCTGAGAGTGACCAGGACCCATTATCTGCATGTATCTCTGAAGCTAAGATGTAACTTCTGGATTGCTAAATGAACTGTGGGGCCGGAGTCTGGAATATAAACGCAGCAGGAACTGCTGATCACGCGGCATGCTCCTCCTCGATCAGCCAAGATAACTTCCAAAACCATCCGGTTTTGAAGCGAGACAAGTCTTGTGGCCTGAAGTTCTTCCGTTATATTCGTCATAATATCTGTAGTAATATTAATGACTCTCTCCACCACCCTGGACAATCGTCTAACTTCTCTACTGGTGAAGATTGGGCCCCAGATTGGAAATAATCCCTTAGCAACATCATAAAATTGTTGCAATGAAGTATCAGTCTGATCGACTTCAGACATCTCAAGTTGCCTCCTGCGTCTACTAGGAACTGTATCAGAATCATACAACTGGTGAGTCTTGTGGTAGTTCGAAGGTGCTATATACACTGGGGGATACAAGAAAGACAAATTACATCGACCTGCCCATCCTCGAGGTAACCAAGTATAGGCATTTTCTCTGCATGCAAAATAAACATTTGGCGGAGTCAATAACGGTGGGCTGCTGAAACTCTTCAATCTGTAGGTATAGTTACACAGACTATTCCTGACCTGCACATGTCCCATGCCCTGTACACAGAAAGTAAAGGAAGTATTCAAAATGGGGACTGGCATAATTCGATCACTAGTAACATTTCTAGTGATGAACTGCTGAAAATACTATGAATGATTGAAGTTGGTAAAATCGAAAAGTTCATTTTTTAGCCAAGAACTATTTTCATGAGTGGTGTATACATTCATACAGGCATTTGGATCTAAAGATCCCTCTCCATCATTCCCTTCTGGATCAAAACCTTGGTGTGTCTCAATATATGCTAAAATCATATTATAGTATTTTTCCGTATACTGTTTAGGATTTTCCACATAATGATTAAAAATGGCCGACAGCATCTGGAACCATGCTTCACAACTACCTAAATATGATAAGGGTAAGGAGAGGAACAAGTTGTGTCTGTGCGTGACTGGCGGCAAAAGGCCACAAACCCTACAGTCGGTAATATTAGTAGTACTATGCGTTTGATGAAGCATTTCCACAAATACATTTTTAGCATAGGTCTGACGATGTCTTTCCTTGTGGGGAGCTAACAAGAACAGCAAATGCTCTGGAGGAGCAACAGTGGTTTTCATCATGGTCTGCATCAGATACTGGTACTCTAAATATATGAACACACTCATAAAGATTACTAATATAACCGCTATTACTATTACAAATGCTACCTTCACACGCGTGGTCCAAGCAGAAAACATGGGTACATAAAAAGGTAAATATTGTGGAGCAAAAGGGAGTTCTTCTTCAGGCACAATACAACCAAAGGGGTACATTCCTAGCTAAAAGTCCAAAACTACACTGGGCCAAAGCAGGCCTTCCTGCCAGAGGGTTCTTCTTTCCTGTGTCCGTCTAGAGTCTCACAGGCAGATTCCTATCGTTCATCTCAAAAGGAACAATCGATTCATGTAGCAATCCTTGGTGCTTAAGAGAAAACAACATACAACCTGGGCCCGGGTATGCAAAAGTCTTTCTTTCTCAGCAGAGCAAATATCAAAGTTCCAGCTCTCAACGGGTTCAGTTCAGTGTCTCGCTCAGCACCTCAGAGGAGAATTCTATCAAACCCTACTCACTCAAGTCTTTCCTTATCTCCTAACCGTTTCGTCTGAGGTACCGTGATGTCTTCGTGGGCGCAGGTTGTAACGAACATGACCTGGGACTTCCTGATCGGCAAATAACACAGGAGAAGGTGTACTTCCTTCATCAGAGCCACCACTGGCTTTGCACGGGGTAACAATGACAAGATCAGGGGCAATTGCAGATTCCGCTGGTGCTGCCTCACCCGATCCCATCGCTCCTTCTTCTAGCCCAGTTCAATTTAAAGGGCGTCGGAAAAAGGAACAAATCTGGTGGCTCTCTCACTTTCCTGCGTCAGAATTCCATCCGGGTACTGCCGATCATAAGGAAGGGGAGGGGCAGCTTCTTCAGGTGGGACACATGAATCCAGTGTCTCTTCCCTTCCACCTTTACTGCCGTCTGTGTCGCCAGGAGAATCTGGTGTGGTTCAGACCATCTCGGAGCCAGGCTGGTGTCTCGTTGAAATTTCTTGACTAGCACCCATTGGCCAGGTTCCAGGCGATGTCCGGGGCCCTCTGGCAGGGGTTGCAACACAGACGCTACCTGCTGATGAACAGAACAGAGATCTTTAGTCAGAGTGTACAGATAGTCTATAAACATAGGATATTCAACATCTTTAAATGATTTTGGTCTAGGCACCCCCCACCGAAAACCACCTCATACGGCGATAGGCCAGAACGTGAATGAGGGGTAACTCGTAATGACATTAGAGCCAAGGGTAGGGTGTCTGGCCATTTTAAGTTAGTACTTTCTTGGATTTCTGCCATTTTTAGTTTCTAGATTCCGTTATATTTCTCAACTTAATCCTGCCGACTGGGGGTGTCGAGTTGCATAGAATTTCTGTCTTATTTGCAGTCCGTTACATATGTACTGCACAAGGGCCCCATTAAAATGTCCCCCATAGTCCTACCAAATCAAACGGGAATAAACTCTTTGAGAAGAGCTTTTGCTGTCGCCAAGGCAGTGTTTTCTTTAGTTGGGTAGGCCTCAACCCATTTGCTGAAGGCACAGACCACCACTAAGACGTATTTCAGGTAGTTGACGCGTTCCATATGGATATAATCCATCTGGATCACTTCAAAAGGCAAAGTCGGGGGGGGGGCAAAGTTCCCACTCAGAACAGTTTCTCCTTTTCCCGGATTGTGTTGCAAACAGACCATACAATATTGAACTAAATGAACAGCCGTCTTCTGAATATTGGGGTTATTCCACACTGGGTCCAATAAGGCACAAATGCCTTTTGCCCCAATATGAGCTGGGCCATGAGCCATAGTTACAACGGCCTGTACCAGAGCATTGGGCAATAACCATCGTTGTCTTTCAGTCAAATCAACCCAGCAGTTATTTTCATCCAATCTTCCCAACTCCTGCTCCCATCGTGCCAACTCAACCGGGGTAGCTTCTTTCTGTATTTCTTGCACACTTTCTATGGTACTATTAAAGAAATCAGATTCTTCCACCCACCTTGCAGAGGAAGTTACGAACATAGAGGTGAGTGTGGACTGGGCCGTTTGTTTAACAATTTGTTCAACAAAGGCATTCCCTTCTCCAACATCATCCACTATTGTCTTATGTGCACTGCATTTTATTATCGCTACTCTTTTGGGTAAGGTAAGAGCCGTGAGCAATCGCAACACTAAGGGACCATTCTGTATTTTCTGTCCATGAGAGGTAAGGAAACCCCTTTCCTTCCACAGCCACCCAAAACTATGGGCCACGCCAAAGGCATATTGGCTGTCAGTATAGATGTTAACCTCCAACCCCTCACTCAATTCGCAAGCTCGTAATAATGCCACTAGCTCAGCAGCCTGGGCTGATCAATAGGGCACTCGGGAACGCTCAACTACTGTCTTTAGTGTCGTGATTGCATATGCAGCTGTTGTTGTACCATCTGTCAACTTGAAACAAGACCCATCCACATACAACTCCCCTTGGGGGTCAGATAGAGGAATGTCTGTGAGGTCAACTCTCCCCTTCGTTTCTTCTTCTGTCTGAAATATACAATCATGCACATCATTTTTAACTTAATCTGAAGGGAGAGGTAGTAATGTAGCCGGATTCAAAGTAGCACATCTTTTGATCGTGATATGCGGGGAGAACAGAGTTAATTCATAACCAGTGAGGCGTGCACTCGTAAGATGCTGTGTTTTCGTTTTATTTAACAAAGCATCCCCAGCATGAGGCACCATCACCATTAAGCTAGAATTTAGAACGAGCCCCTCCGACTGTCGGATCGCCACCGCTACAGCCTCTGTGGCCCTCAGACAGCTAGGAAGCGCTCTGGCAACATTATCCAATGTGGCTGAAAAATAAGGACAAGGTCTTTGCTTACCACCAAATCCTTGTGTTAACACTGAAAGCGAGCAACCGTCGACCTCATGCACATAAAGTACAAAAGGTTTACGGTAATCAGGGGTACCCAAGACGGGTGCAGAACAAAGAGCAGATTTTAGAGAGTCAAAAGAGTGTTAACATTCATCGGTCCACGGAAGAGGTTCATGCACATCTTTAGTGGTTAAATACAACAGAGGCTTAGCAAGAAGAGAAAAATTAGGAATCCATTGGCGACAGTAGGAGGTAATGCCAAGAAAAGCACAAACATTACGCTGGGTACAAGGAACAGACATGTTAGAAATAGTAGTAATTTGTTCAGGAGTCAAACGCCTCCCCCCTTTCGACAGTAGATGACCTAAGTAGGTCACCTCCTGTCGACAATATTGGAATTTAGACAGGGACACCTTATTACTCTTCGCTGCCAGGTGGTGCAATAATTTCACAGTGGAGTCTTTACAACCCTCCTCAGTGTCCGATGCCACCAGCAAGTCATCCACATATTGTAGAAGTACATTACCCGTAGGCAAAATTAAATCATCCAAAACAGCTTTAAGAGCCTGACTATAGATGCTAGGACTTTCGGTGTAGCCTTCAGGAGCGCGACAAAATCTGAAACTGCGGCCAGTTAATGAGAAGCCAAAAATCTGACGGCTATCTGGATGAATTGGGGTGCTAAAGAAAGCATTCTTTAGATTAATAACCGAAAAATACTTCGCAGTCGGGGAGATCATAGTGAGTATGGCCGTTATATCAGACACCACTGGGTACTGGGGCACTACAATTTTATTAACCTCTCGTAAGTCGATCACAAAACGATATGTATCGACATTTTCAGAATTTCCAGTATCAGGAGCTTTTTTCAAAATCGGGAGAATAGGGCTGTTAGAAACATTAGCAGCTGTTTCCTTTACTACACCTTTGTCAATCAAATCCTGTATAATGGAAAGTAAAGCTCGCTCGCCAGCCGGTGACATCTTATATTGAGGTATCCGTGGTAACTTTACACCAGGTTTCAATGTTATGTGGACAAGAGAGTTGTCTAATCTACCGACATCCGTGTAATAATCCAGGAAAACTTGTAGTTTGAAGAAGATTTATTGAACAGCACAGCATCCAGTCCTGATACAGCAGAATACAGGTTACAACTGACAAGTGGCACAGAATGCTGTATGAGCAAAGCTCTGTTGAGAATATAGAATGCAAAAGGAAACACAACATGGCACATGCAATTAAAGAGGTAGTATTACAAATTACCTAAACAATTAACTATACAGAATGTAACACACCTCCCTCTTTAAATAAATAAACAAAACATCATATTATACAAAATCTTGTAAGGAAGTAGGTCTCCTTCTGACACGCTTATCATCTTTGATTCTTGATGCCACTGAGTCAGAAAAGGGACCAGAAACAATCCCACCATTAGGACCGTAACCTTTGTCAGAATTATCATGAGACTGGAACTGTACAACATCTTGTGTTGGACATTTAGCAACCTTGCTCAAATTCCAGACTTTGCCATCTTGAGTGATGACAGAATTACTGAACACTCTTTTAATTTGAATTGGTCTACCAAACTTGCTCATACCTTTGCTAACCATAAAAGGTTTTAGAATTCTGACCCAATCACCAACACACAAATTATGCTCTTTGTTTTCCACTTCTTGTTGTACCACACTGCTGACTTATTGTGTTTGCAACTAACTCTGTTTGCAACTTCTTTAATATCAACCACATTCTCTCCCAAACCTTCACATTTTTCCTTAAACCACCAAGGACAAATGTCTGACGCAGGATCCCTACCTTTAAGTAATTTGAATGGGCTAACTTCCGTCGTAGTATGAGGAGTTATGCGATAAGTCCAAAGTTTTTGTCTAATACCATTCAACCAATTGCCTTTCTCCTTGATAGCATCAGCAACAAAACCCTTCAAAACTCGGTTAAAACGCTCAACCTGTCCGTTTTTGTGTGGTTCATAAAGAGATGTACAGATATGTTTAATATTGCAAGACTGTAAAAACGATTTCATCTCAGAGGAAACTAACTGCACACCATTATCTGACACCAACACCGAAGGACAACCTTCTCTTGCAAAAACCTCATTGAAAAAGGATATGACAACCTCAGAAGTGATTTTAGCTACAAATTTCACTTCTGGCCATTTCGAATGGTAATCTATAATAACCAATGCAAAACGCGAAGCTTCCGGTAAAACCTGGAAAGGGCCCGAAATGTCAAAAGCTATCTTATTCCAAGGGAACTCTGGCCATTTCACTGTTTTAAGGGGTGGAACATGTAATTTTAACATCTTGTCATTGGTACAGCACTCACTGCATTCTCTAACAATGCGGTCAACAAACCTGTCCATACCTGGCCACCAAAAATGTAACCTTATAATGCGCTTCATAGCCGAGATCCCCGGATGAGTCTTGTGTGCTAATTTGAGGATAAGCTCTTGCACTCCCCTTGGTGGAATACATTTCTCAGATTTGAAAAACAAACCACCTTCACACCATAACTCTTCAGCTACATTATAAAACGGCAGTAAATCATCCCCAACATTGGCTTTGCTAGGCCAACCCTCTAGGAGATATTTCTTTAACTTAACAAATTTCTCATCCTTATCTTGACATTCCATCCAAAATTGTTCAGATATATCTTGATACTGGGAAGAAACTAAATCTGTTAACCCCAACACAAAATCAACTTCACGAAGTCCATTCACACTGTCAACTTTACTTTCACAAGGAAAGCGTGACAGACAGTCAGCAGTAACATTTTTCTTCCCTGGAATATATTCTACTGTAAAATTGTATTCCAGTAACCTTGACGTTAGACGTGCAATCCTTGCCGTTGAGTTCCAACCACCACCAGCGGATAAAATATGCACCAACTGCTTATGGTCAGTCCTCAGAATAAACTTACTGCCCCAAATGTAAATTCTATAATGTTCAATGGCCCACACACAGGAACGCAACTCACGTTCAATAACTGCATACCTGCGCTCCGTCTCATTCAAAGTTCTAGAGGAGAAAGCTACGTTCCATTCTGAAACACCATCCGTCTGAGATAGCACACACCCAAGACCATACATACTTGCATCAGTAGTGATGATACACTTCTTGCCCATCCTAAACAGTTTCAAAGTCGGGGAATTCACAATGTCACGTTTAATATCAGTGAAAGCCTTTTCCTGTTCATCCTCCCATACAAACGTATTACTCTGTCTTAGTAATCTTCTTAGTGGTTCCATTTTGGTAGCAAAATTCACAACAAATTTACTATAATATTCACACATGCCAGAAAAAGAAAGAAGTTGTTCCTTGTTCTTTGGGGCTGGAGCACTGAGAATAGCATCAACATTAGATTTTTTAGGAACTAGACCTTCCCCCGATAAAGTATGGCCTAAATATTCAACTGACTTCCTAAAAAGTTTGCATTTATGTGCCTTGAGAGTAAGCCCATACTTCTCCGGTCTACTACACACAACACTTAAGTGTGAAGTATGTTCTACCTCGTTTTTTGAGAAAATCAATATATCGTCTTGAAAGCACTTAACAAATTTATCAAGATCTCTGAAAATTTGGAACATAACTCGTTGGAAAACAGAGGCGGCGGATGCCAACCCAAACGGCATCCTTCTGTACTGAAACAGTCCCATGGGAGTAATGAAGGCTGTATATTTCTTGGAATCCTCAGTAAGCTCAATTTGATGGTACGCAGATCTAAGATCTAAAGTGGAAAAAATCTGCGCACCATCAAACAGGGAAACAAGCTCATTAATGTTGGGAAGGGGATGACAATCTATAACGATATTGGAATTAAGTGCTCTCAAATCAATGCAGACCCTTAATTTTTGGTCAGGCTTACGCACCAAAACAATGGGCGAAACCCATTCTGACGATTCATTAGGCTCTATAATGTTGTCTTTAAGCAGATCATCCAACATTTCTTGCAGCTCATCTCTAACGTTTAGAGGAACCCCTCTAAGCTTTTGTTTAACTGGAACTGCACCTTCCTTCAACACAATTTTGTGTGCAAAGTTTTCCAATTTACCCAAATGGTCACAGAAAACTTTGTTACATTTTTTGCTCCAGAATAAGATAACATTATCCTTTTCATGAATGTCACAAATAGAATTGATCAGCTCTTGTTCACTACATAAAGAGATAGGATCCTTGGCACGTGGATTTAAAGTGATACCAAGCTCCCATTGGTCATGCCAACCAAGTACGTTGACTCCTTTAATAGCAATGTATAGTGTGATCTGAGCTGACCTACCCCTAAAACATAAAGGTACATTAAAAAATCCTTCAATATCGATCTTATTTCCGTTGAACCCTTCTGCTAATATATCTGAAGGTTGTAAATTAGATTTATCACATACACTTAGTAATTTTTCATTAAAATACTCCTTGGTAATTAATGTCCATGGAGACCCAGAATCTACCATAAGTTCAATAGCAATGGAAGAAACATGAAAAACACATTTGGGAGATTTCCTACTGGTTAACCCCACACACTCACTTTGAAGAATAGAGACAACTTATCCACAATCAAATTCTTGTTTAGCTTCATCAAGAATACCAATTGGAGATATTTTTGTGGGAGTAGGAATGAGTAATCGTCCAGTACGTGATTGAGAATTGTATCGTCTTTCTCTACACACATTACTGAAATGTCCCAACTTATTACAAATAGTACATGTTTTGTTCATAGCAGGACAGCCCTGAAAAGAGGCAATGTGTGATCTACTACCAGATCTATAACATGATAACGAAGAATTATTAAAGTCTGACCTTCTGTTATTGACACTAAAAGAATTTTTAGTTCTAGATTGAAAAGGGATGACATTTTTTTCCTCAATCTTAGTTTTAACAATACATACTTCTTCTTCTGTATTAGTTTTACTAGAATTAGCATTTGAAGTTTGTTTAACTACTATATCCATCCATTTTTCTGACATTTCTGTGGATTTAGCGATGGCAATAGTTTCTTCTAAATTAGGGTCACCTATACACCATAACTTATCTTGAACCTTTTTGTTCTTAACATGGACAATGATCTGATCACGGATCATTTCATCCGCCATGGCACCAAAATTACAATGTAAGGTTAAAGCTCTAAGAGCAGTGAGGAAATCATCAAAAGATTCTTCCTGTTTTTGTGCTCTAGTGTAATATTTAAAACGATTTAAAGCAATATTAGCGGTAGGCTTGAATCGCTTCTCTAATCTACCAAGAGCCTCAGTATAGACATTCACAGAATCGCCACTACCACCAGAAACAGAAAATTGAGGTAAAGTTCTAAAGATCTCTTGACCCTCAGAGCCTAAACAATGTAACAGAATACTTTTTTTTTCTGCCCCCATACGCTCTCCATCAATAGCTTTCGTATAGTTGAAAAATTCCTCCTTCCATCTTGACCAAGGCATGGGAGGATCGCCCTTGATCTGTAAAAATTTTGCAGGAGGATCAAACTGCATAGGTGAGGTAAAATTAGAAATCAGTAATATTAAAATAAATAAATAAATAAATGCAAAGTCACACAGTAGAAGCAAAGTAAAATAGTGAATTGTCAAAGAACTTATACCAATGAGGAGAAGAATCAACGTAGTCTGTAGCGTATCGGCTGAAATGTTGTAAAATGGTATTGCAGTTTTAAATTAGGCTGTAGTGAAAGTAGCGCTCAAATAACTTCAAGGCATAGAAGACCACAAAATATGATTATAAATTTAAGCGCTAACGTTATAATATACTACTAAACACAAGCGCTAATGTTATAAGGATAATTGGTAAAGAAATGCTGAAAATATTAATGTTCGCGTTGAAATGAAATTGAAGTTGTGATCACCGTGTAGATGTTGCTAAGCAACGTAGATAAACAAAATGGAGGCACGTTGCGTGCGTGATGACGTTTCAAAAGCGTGATGACGCTTTAGACGCTGCGTGATGATGTAGAGACGTTGCGTGACTTGTTTGCCGAATTCAGAAGACGGATGTTGTCGGTTGCTAGGAAACAAGTAACCACGTTGTTCTTTAATCCGTTTCTAAGGCAATGACGCAGTTGGAGTTCAGGCAGCTTGTGGTACGCGGTGCGCGGCGTTACCAAGGAACGAGGAGGGTTGAAGCTCGTGGAAGGTATTGCGCTGCAGGTAACCACAAGATTAAAAGATGTAAATTGCATGTAAAGACGGGAAAAGTAATGAAAATGCCTTTTTGAAGCCAGTAATCAGGAAATTCTTCGTAGAAACAAGTACTTGAAGATAATGTTGAAAACGAAATTTCCTCAGAGGCAGGCAGTCCATAAAATTTGAAGAAAAATAGCAAATAATTCCAAAATGGGTTCAAACTCCGCTCCTGTGCTGTAGATGGCTGGAGTAAAGTTGTCCTTGTCGCCAATTTTGTAATAATCCAGGAAAACTTGTAGTTTGAAGAAGATTTATTGAACAGCACAGCATCCAGTCCTGATACAGCAGAATACAGGTTACAACTGACAAGTAGCACAGAATGCTGTATGAGCAAATCTCTGTTGAGAATATAGAATGCAAAAGGAAACACAACATGGCACATGCAATTAAAAAGGTAGTATTACAAATTACCTAAACAATTAACTATACAGAATGTAACAATCCGTATCCTCCGTAGCCCATAGTGTAAAGAAACAGTGGAGGATTCAGGTGGAAGGGGCTCATTTTTGGCAAAGTACTGTTTCATATCTCGATTGGGGGATTGTATTGTCATGTAGACACAGTCTATAGAGCAGTGAATTTTTACATTCAATTTCTTTAACATATCCAGACCTAATAGATTTACACCACAATACGAGGTCAACAAGAAGGGGGAGTCAATAGTAACTGGGCAGATAGTGAATGGGAGTGGCCTGGAGATGGGGCTTACCACCGGAACTCCTGAAAATCCTACTGAAACATTATTTTGCCCGGACAGAGCAGCCCTTGGGACCAATGATTGAGCTACCAAACTGTTCATTGCTCCTGTGTCAATAAAAACATTTTTAGAAGTCCCCATCAATGCCCCCTTTACATAGGGTCCTTGTTGATTGACCGGAATAGACACTTGGCCCCCACTCTGTCCTTGGCTGTCCTATGTATAAGCATACCCATCTTGGTCCCTAAATTCATAGTCCTTGTTAAAGTACTGCCTACCTTGTGGATTGTCAAAATGATTTCGCTAAGAATGTCCTTGCGCTGTTTCTTCTCTTCACATATCACTTCGGTCTGGACCCCCTCAACCAGGACCCCGCCCTCGGACAGCTCCGTTCTGTACTAACAACAACGGACACTGGGCTCTCCAATGTCCTTCCTGTTTACAGTACGCGCATTGATTTATCCCTAAACACGGGACTGGGCCTCCACCCCTTCCCGTCCCCACCCCTCTGGACATGGGCCCTCGGACGCCTCTTCCTCCTCCTCTTCCTTGAACAACTTGCTGCAATAACACCCGAGTCTTTAAGTCTTTAGCCTTCTTTTCTATTTTGTCCTTACTTTCATTTTCCCGATGCTCATAGAACTGGGCCATACTCAATATGATGGAAGGGGTAGATGTAGTCCAAGTGCTTTCGGTGGCTTGCAGCCGAGTAGAGACTTCTGGTAACAAGTTGGTCACAAAACAATTTACAAATAGGAGGGGGTCTGTCGAAGAGCCAGGTTTTGAGGTTTCTTGCGAAGATGGGGAGCGATGTTGTCTGTCTGAGGTGAAGCGGAAGGGCGTTCGATGCTTTGGCCGCGAGAAAGGAGAAGGAGCGGCCTCCCGATCTGGTCTTTCTGGTGCGACGGACCACGGCGTAGGAAAGCTGGGCTGATCGTAGGGTCCTTTGGGGTGCGTGGAATTTGAGTCCGCTGTTCAGGTATGCTGGTCCAGTGCCGTGGAGGGCCTTGTGTGCGTGGGTGAGCATCTTAAAGTTGATTCTCGCCTCGACGGGGAGCCAGTGGAGTGTGCGCAGGTGCTGGGAGATGTGGCAGTGTTTTGGCAGGTTGAGGACCAGTCTTGCGGCGGCGTTCTGGATGTTCTGTAGCTTGCGGATGAGGTTTTTGTTTATTCGGGCATAGAGTGCGTTGCCGTAGTCGAGTCTGCTGGTGACCAGGGTGTGAGTGACTGTCTTTCGGTGTCACACCCTCTGTAGCAAGATCCTGTCCACTAAAGTCAATAAATGTGCCTTCAAATCTGGTGAAGAAATCCGAAACACTTTTGTCTTTCTTTTGCTTACAGGCTGTCAATTTGTCCCAATCAACCTTGCGAGGGAGAATCAAAGAATGCATGTAAGCAATAATTTTGGCTGGGAGGGTAGTAATTTCAGTTTTCGGCTTGTCCCCTGGTTTGTGGTCCTTATCCCAGTCTTACCCATTGCTCCTGAAACCAAGCCTCTATTCTGTCTGTTGTTACTATATCCTGATCATTACGTAGTTCGGGTACTTCAGGATGGAAAATGGGATGCACTTCACTCATGGGATGTTGAGAATCCCAATTGGTGGAATTTCAAAAACATCCTGCTTTGGTATTTTACCAATGTCTCTACATTCCTATACACATCCTCTGGGCTTAGATCAAACTTATGAGTTCGGTCCAGAATGTCATACAATATTTGAGGGGCCAACCCGTCTCGAAAACATTGCTCCCAAATCTCAGTAAGGTAACGAGACATTTGACATAATGCATACTGTTGCATGACCGGTTCAAGATTCTGTATGGTACTCCATAGATCAGCAACAGTGTACACATTGTTCCGCATCCATTTAACTGCCTGTTCTGCTATCGCTTCTTTTTCGCTATACCCGACTGCTGCCCTAGTGAGTAGTTGCCTAGCGTTTAGTCCACATGTGCTCCCTAACGGAGTCAGGTCCCTTGCTTCAGGTGTTGTACCAGCTGACTGGGAAGTCCATATAGGACTTGGAGCCGCTAGAATTACACGAGAACTTGCTAAGGGTTGCTGGGTGCTGCGAATTAGAGTAGCTATATCTCTTAGTGAGATAGACGTGGCACTTGAAGTACCGGCATTGGTTAGAGATACAGCTACAACGGGAGCCGGTGCTAGGGGAGCAGTGGGTAACTCAAGGGGAACAGCGGGATACACACGCTGTGGCGCATACGGTGGGGGAGGTCGAACGTCCAATAAATCCTCTATTTCATCTTCAGCTTCATTTCGAGTAACATAACTTTTGTCTGTCTGCAATCTGAACTGTCTATTCAAACAATCAATATTTTGTTCAGTCTGATTTTAATCATAAGCAACAGCTTTCTGGGTGACAGTCTGTCCTGCTTTTAGCTTGACTAACTTCTCTGCTCTGATGCACCTGCGCTTTGCTTCTTTCTGCCATAAATTAAGGGTGTCAAACATGGCTTGTCTGCTTCGCTTGGAAAACAGACGATCCTGTAAATATTGAAGTTTTTCTCATCAAAAGACCCTGTCAACGGCCATTGCAGTTCTACATTGTCCTTTGTATATTTGTGCCACAAGGTATTAAACAGGAGTGGGGTAATCTTGTGCTTGCAATACATATCATGACTAGGGCTCCCCTCTGGAGGGGCTGGCTGACTCTCATCCAATCTTGTGCCGTTCCGACAAACACAGGCAAAACATAACTTACTGAAGCACAGCATTTTTCTTTCTAGAGTCTAATTTCTCTGTCTGGAATGGAAAAAAGTTAATTTCAACGCTCTCATACACATGGCCATGTCCACGCAACTTCCACCATTCACATACAATGAACATACAACAATCTTTTGACAACATGAAAGATAAAAACTTATTCAAATTGACATGTCTTTACCAAACAAAAGGCAGAGCTCGTCGACCCCTGCTCATGGAGAACTCGTGTATTTTCCAATTCTTAACAAACAGAAACCCAAAGTCAAGTAGTCATATCTATAGACTACCTAGAGATAGCCACACAGGTTTTCAAACCACAGACCGACCTACGGACCATCAGACAGCCTTCCTGGTTCACCACCTTGACTATTCTGGCTTAGCCCGCTATTTAAGCGCCGTTCTAGATCTGCCCAAGGGCTACCCAATCTTAGCTGCCAGCATTTCCGAGATCAGTCCGGCCGGGTGCGAACTATCACAAGTCACACCTAGGCGTCTGGTTCATATCTCTATTACTCAAAAACCCAAGATTGCTCAAAACAGGAGCGCCTGCCCGTGCAGTCTCAGTACTGTCCCGTCAGACCTCTACCAAGTTCTCCGTGGTTCCAAACCACCAAATACCGATGACCAAACTCAAAGTGTATCCAACACAAAACAAGATGAATCACTCACCTGGTGCACTCAGGTTCGATTGCAAGTTTCTCCACTGCCAACTCCTGAAGACCAACACGGTCTGCTTCTGGGTTACACCCGTAGGACTCCGGCGTGGGGCCACTAGCAGCTGAGGCTCCCTGATCGGGAGAGCGGAGTAACTCCCAAACTTCGGTCATTCCACCCCCTCAACCAAGATTGCCTTTTCTAATGTCCCGTTCTTTTCCGATTACGGAGGGACGACCCCAACGCGGAGTCCCGGCGGAGTCGCCAACTGAAGTACCAAAAATAAATAATACCATATAGAGCTATACTTACTAATAGCCCCCAATACCAATTACCAATAACCAGTCAGTTGGCAGTGAAGAAGGTTCAATCATTTATTATACAAAGACTCTGCCAGAGTAGCCTCTCACGACTTAACCCCTCGAGGTCCGCCGCGAAGACTGCAGACAGGTTATCAAGTGATCACATATATACTGTTACATTTCGAAACCGTTACCTAAGAAGGAAAAATACTAGTTGGTATAGGTTGCTGAAAGGGAAGAACCATATATAGCATACAAAGCAGTTTCAGTTCAACTCAGCTCATTATAGCAAGGTCGATGAGGGTGACTCCCTTCTGCCTAACGTTCAGGAGGGCTCGCACAGCGCCTCCTGGAATGTGCTTGTCCAGCCTACCCCTACCTATAACCTGACAGGCCTAAGATGCAGGAGCAGCAGTTCGTTACAGTTGCGATGTTATTGCGTGAAAGAGCCAACCTTACTGACTAAAGTGTGATGGGTTTGTTAATGCTACAGTCAGACTAGGCCACAAAATATTCGCGGATTGGGTTAAGTTAAAGTACCCGACAATAAGCGGAGTTTATATAACGTGAGTGACACCACTAAATATCGGATTCTTTGATACTAATCAAGGCATCGATGTTTATACTGTATTAAGTAGATACAAAACCGATCTAGCTGGCACTACATCGGACCGCGTTATCTTGACACAATTTGCTCCGATAGACCTGAGTACAGTTAAGCTAGAACTCAGCCGATGCAAATCGGGCTCGCCGGACGACCCATGCCCTCCCAAACTTTGGAGTCGCATAGCCGACTTCGTGGCCCCCACTATTCAGCATATATGGAATTCATCCATCTCTTCGGGGACATTCCCGAATATCTGGAAACATGCTACTTTACTCCCTCTAAAGAAAAAACCAAATGGGGACCCCAGGGACCTCAACAATCTCCGCCCGATCTCCCTTCTGGCAGCGCCAGGCAAAATGCTTGAGAAAATTATCCAGCGCCAATTGAATCAATTTATTGAGCAAAACAATATATTACACGAGACACAATCAGGCTTTAGACCCGGTTTTAGCACTGAAACAGCACTAATTGACGTGGCCGAGTCAGTGAGGTGGTCGATGGATTCGGGAGACTCAGCTATATTGGTGCTCCTGGATCTGTCGGCCGCCTTTGATACGGTCGACCACAATATTCTGCTGTTGCGACTGGCGAAGCTAGGCATCCAGAGCCAGGCTTTGGAGTGGATACAATCATACCTGACCCAAAGGACTCAGAAGGTGGCTCTAAAGAATGTCTCCTCTTCTCCAAAAGCCCTCAGCTGTGGTGTCCCCCAGGGTTCGGCACTGAGCCCACTCCTATTTAAATGTTTACCTTGCTCCACTCTTCACGCTAATTGCCAACTGGGGGATCAAGGCAATTTCATACGCCGATGACACCCAGCTGGTGTTTCCATATTCAGAGGTGTCAGAGACATCCTTTCTGAGTCTGAAGGGGTGCCTACAAGACGTGGCCTGCTGGATGAACACCAATAAACTAAAACTCAATGCCAGAAAGACAGAGGTGATCTTTTTCGGAAAAAGCCCCCCTCCACCATCTGAACTATGGTGGCCGGCAGAGATGGGACACGCCCCCTCTCCCAGCCACTCAGCAAGAAACCTTGGAGTCCGGTGGGACAACAAGCTGTCCTTTGCTTCACACATCCAGCAAGTGGCAGGTTGCTGCATGAGCAAATTAAGAAATCTTCGCAAGATTCTCCGACTTTTACCAACTAGCTGCCTAAAAACTGTAATCCATGCCACAGTTACTTCAAGGCTGGATTACGCCAATGGCTTGTATGGCTTGTATCTGGGTTTACCAAAGTATCTTATACGACAACTCCAAATGGTCCAAAATGCGGCTGCAAGACTTTTAATGAGGATTCCTTACAAACACTCTATCTCTCCGCATCTCCTTTCCCTTCACTGGTTACCAGTGGCAAGCAGAATACAATTTAAAGCACTCACCCTGGCTTTTAGATCTCTGTTCGGCAACTGCCCAAATTACCTGAAAGCTAGACTACCAAGATACACCCAAGCCCGGTCCCTTAGATCGCATTACAGCCCCTAGAGCAAAAAGAGCCAGGTTAGGTGGACGCACCTTCTCGGCCAATGTGGCGGTACTATGGAATTCGCTACCCCCTGCTCTCCAACAGGCTCCATCCGAAGCATGTTTTAAGCGATTACTCAAAACCTGGCTGTTTGCCCAACCACGCTAGGCACCACGTTAGACTCCAGCTCTTCTACCTAAACGGACACAACACTGTTGCTATAGCGCCGGGACACCTCCTCGTGAGGTAGCTGTTCGCGCTTTATAAAACTCTGTATTATTATTATTATTATACATCACGCTAATTTCTAAACATGACAGTGCATCTTCGACTCACTCATAGAGCCCCATTTTGACTTCAGTTCCTCAACATGAAACAGTGTAGTGCTTTTGCCTGCCACGTACACAGGTCTTGTCTAGTGTCCTGGTCCTGGCTTTGCCACATGTAGTGGTTGGTTTCATAGCTGTAAAGAAAGCAGACAGCATGAAGCTTTGGATGCAAATCTCACATTTGCTGTACCTGGAGCACCAAGGAGGAGGAGTCCATTTTCATAGACCATTGTGTGACATGAAGCTCTTTATGCCAAATGCTATTGACTGCAACATTTATTACCTTTGCACACACAGTACACTCATGTTATCACTCTTGGGAGGATGAAGGTCTAAGTCTGTCTTGAAGGTATTCAGATCATAGCATGTATGTTTAATGCAGTGTTCTACTGAAACTTTAAACCAGTAAGTTGCCCTACAAGAAAAGCATCTGACACCTGGAGTTCTGGTGACACCTCATTCAAAATGGAGCCAATGTGTCTGTAGCGTTACACAAGCATGCCCCTATAAGAAGAATATCATTAATTGTTACATGACACCACCTAAAACGCAAGCACAAGTATCAGACCTAGAAAAAATGTGCCATTGCAGGGAATTTCAGCTTTGGTGTGAAATGTTTTACGCAGCACTGCCTCCCAAATCACTTCAGTGCAGGAGCGATTTTTAACACAGCGAGTGGTTAAGCAGAATTGAGGAGGAGGTTTGCCATGGCAGAGACTGAGGGTGAAAGACAATGGAAAATGGGACAGAAGAGATACCTGTGAGGCTGTGACTCCTGAATTTTCATGTCTGAAGTCAAGGCAATTTCTTTCTGAAATGCAAAGGGGTGCACACTGAGCATATGTGCTAGGGTGAGAGTTTAGAAAAGGCCCAAGTGTAGCAGCAACATGTATTTAAAAAACTCTGGGCCTTCAAGATTTTTTTAATTCACAATCTCCACAAAACTATTAGAGACTTTTAATTGTGATCCTTTGATGTGCCTTACAGTACCATATTCGAGCTCCTAAGCCCCATACAGTGCGGAGGCCCTTTCTGAGTCAGGCCCAGAGTTCTAATTGTGGCTCCAGCCTGCCACCTTTTCTGCACCCAGGATGTGATGTTATGGCCAGTGCTGCCAATTTAGGAACTAGGGAACCAGTTGTAATTTGTACTTGAATTGCCTGCATTTCTGGGCATATCAGTTAATTTCACATGTGTCTATAAAAAGTAAATGTGACCTTGTGTAATGTAACTGGTGCTCATAAAGCGCTCTATTACTTTGGGTCAAGTTTGCGGTATATAAAAACTGCAAAAAGAGATTGAAAACAAAGCCTTAACATAATGAATGACAAATAGATACTCATTTAGTGTAGTGGCCGATTTGTACAAAGCGAAACCAGACAATAATGATAAATCACAGCTACGCCACTAAAATGGTGTGATCTTAGAAAAATATTTTATTTGACCAAAGCTCAATTTTCTTCATTATCACATATGCATGCACTTTTAAATATGTGAGTTCAAAATATCAGTTCTACAAAAGGTGTGGCTAAAACTCCAAAATATTATGAAAGCATTTCTGTCAGGTTGCTACACATAAACTAACTTGCAACTTATTATTATTTTTTTAATGATCGTGGCAAATGCACTGTAGTTTATTATGAAAGTCTATTAGTTAATATACTGAAGAGGTCTGTGTGTAACCAGAGAGCCACAGAATTACATCTTAATGCAGTGGAGAATAGTTACTTGTGTATTTCTAGTGCCACGAGGTCAGTCTGTGACAGAAAGCACTGAGATCATGTAATTCACTTGTTTGAACTTGCAGCACACACAGTAGAAGACTTACTGCTACAAAATACTTAAAAGGTTAAGATAAAATGGTGTTTCCAAAATGTATATTTTAATATTACTGAGACTATGTATTTTTTTTTACAATACTATCCCTTCAACACCATGCCAATTAAAAACACTCACCGCGCAACTCACTCTTTCCACTACCACTCAAAAAGAATGTCTTTGCCATCACAAAGCTTTGACCAAATAAAGCCAGTACACAAACTAACTCCCAAGCATCCTTTACATTTGCAGATGTTTCCCTTTACATTTGCAGATTATCTAGTAGGGCCTATTTACATTTCTTTCAGGCAGAAGTCACACTGTCTGTCAGGCTTTGGGGTTACAGCCCAGGAGACGTGCTCAATAACACTTCAGTTAAAGCACTTAATTTAAACTAGTTGAATGAATCATACTCACTGCTGCTACTTGGCAGGAAATAGAGGTTAAAGGAGAGAGCGACAGGCAAAGGGCAGTGAGATAAAGGAAGAGAGGAAGGGGTTTAGGGAGGGAAAGTGAAGCAGACACTCCAACACCCAAGGAGGACAAAAAGCACTCACCGGTCACTAGTAGTCTGGTTTCCAGGTGTAGGTGTCTTATCAGAACAGTCCACGGTGCTTCCTTTCAATGAGGCCCAGCTGCTACTCCTGAAACTGCCTCTCAATTACAGTTCTGAACAGAATACACGATTCACAGAAGCATGCACCGTGTAAGTGTTAAAGCTCATGACCGCGACAGGCCACTTTTCATTTTGCTAATGGTAATTGTTTTTATAATTACCATCCACATCTATATAGCGCATGCTATCTGGGCTCCTCCACTGGCTTTTGGTAAAAAGAAGCCCCATCAGCCCACAAAATAATCAACGCTTGTTTACATTTTTCTGCTTTCTGTGAAACTACGTAAAAGTCAATATGCTGAAGATACAAAAAGACATGCTTGTGTAATAAGAATGTTGCTCACCTCGAGGTGCTATTTAGGACCCTTACGAAGACCGAGGAGCCCGACTTTCACCCCTTATGGAGACTGGTACCCCCAGGGGCCAATCGCTGAATCATTCTGCCATGTGGTTGTTGTGCATTTCCTAGGGTCTTTGTTACCAGTTTGCTGTACATAACTTTGCGGCCTCTTTACATCATGTCTGTGCATTTTCAGATATAGGTATGAAATCAGATGAAATAAAAGAAATGGTGTGCTACTTGATATGTGATTATATCACAACTTCACTGTGAAAAATACATCAAGTATTAATTTAATTAGCTCATTTCTGATAATAATTTGGTTTCAAGTGATAATTGTTATTTGCAACTGCCTTTGGAACTCATGGCTACTCACTGCATGAAGAGTAAGCCATGCAGATAATTCCATACATGCAGGGCCAACATCAATGCTTAGAAGGCAGCAAGCAAACAAAAAACTCTGAAAATGTAATTTAAAAAAACCTCCATTGAAAGAGATCAAAGCTAAAGTTACTCACAGTTGTCTTGGTAAGAATTAATAAAACTCTCTGCCCAGCCAGCGGTGGGAGTTTCACATCCGCAGTGCAGGATTCAGTACACGTGTTTCCATGACCCCTGTTAAAGAGCGTGTGTTGCACACAGGAGAGGCGTCAGGCTCGGTGCGCGCTCCGAGTAGGAAGAAGATTCGTATTGATTTGGGATAAGTTTTCAAATAAATAGCACTCTGTAAAATGCAGAGTGAACTTACTTGCTTCAATGCGGGCACCTGGCATCTCTGCCTAAATCGTTTCCCAGTCCTGGATGATGGATGCTATGTGAAGGACCTTAGTCCTTTTTTAACTGGCAGGTCAATTATCTTTATTGTTTAATTGTTTTGCAGTGCACGCTGAAGTATTTTCAATCCAGCCAGTTGACTTAAGAAAAATACCTATATGTTCCCCCTTTAGAAACAGCGAAGTGGAATTCTATGCCTCTTAATGCCACCCGCATTATTTAAAAAGGAGCTATCCGGCTCAACGCCCGAGCACTGTGCGGAGGGGCCCCCTGGAGCTTTGCCCCCCCCCGCACTGCGGGGGCTGAGGGGCCCTGTGTTACGCCCCTGTGGCTTATGTCAAAAAGGTCTTGAGCAGATCCTTTGGCAACCCCCGTCAATAACTTGGAGGCCTTGCAGAAACAGTTACTTCAGAATAAGACAAGCGAAGAACGGCAAAACGATATAAGGCAAAGGGTTCATTGAAAAGTGCTGAAGGAACAGTGCAAAATAAAAAGTGGACCTTAGACAGAAAATCCATAGTGCACTACAAGTCTGATTCTGATTATAAGCACTTAAACAGAGCATGCGTTAGACAGCCCATAACATGTACAACAACACTAGTTTATTGGTTCTCCTTCTATGCCGCCACGAGTCTTGTTTCACCGGAATCCCTAACCGGATAGCCCAAGTTGTCTCATGTGGCACTGTTTTCTGAATAATGCTAGCAGTGGGACAGGTGTGTCCACATTTTGGTGGAAAGGACTTGGTATGAAATTCTACAAATGGCCACTTTCATTCTTGATTCAACAATTGACACAACACCACAGCTCCAATCCATTAGCAAGGATGATTGATAGGATCGCTGACTCAATGATCAGCTTTCAAACACTTACACAAGCAGAACACATGGACGGGATCAGATCTAGCAAGCGCTCTGGTTCATCAAATGACACTCTGCCCGAAGCTCCTCCAAGAGCGAGTATACACCCTTGGTCCAAGTAACATAATATAATCAAGTCAATATTGAGATGTAGTAGAGTTCCTTTTCAGTGGTAGAGCAGTGGTGGCTTGGGCACTAATGCTGTCAGAGGAGATGCTGGCCTAGGGGCTAGTGCTACCGGTTTTGCAACACGGATAACCAGCTTCATACCGTGATCAGGGCTCATCAACCTGGGATTGTGGGAAGAAGATGTCATTTACTTGTGTCTAAAAAGAAGGAAAAAATGCGTAATGTACTATGATTCTGCTGTAAAACAATATAAAACAAGCAAAGTGGAATATGAGCAGAGACTGTCCTTTAAAATACCCTTGTCCGTTTACATAGTCACAAGTTGATCACTCAACTCTCAAAACCATATAATCTATTGAAATGGATTGTCAAAGAACAACTCCTGAACTATGTTGTGCTAACTTGGTTCGATCTATCTGCAGTATTTTGCCCATTCGCAGTCACATTGGGTTCGGTGTCGATTTCAATTAATGAACTGAGCCAAACATCACACTTTTAGGTTTTCTTTACATGCCCATCCTATCAAGTTGCAGTGGCTTGAGTTATTTTACCTCCTCACTTTTCTTTCCTTATCCCTCTTTTAATAATCTTTACTTTAATGCTTCTCTTATTTAAACACATGCTGGTGGCATACAGGTAGTATTAAAAGTGGCATCAACAGGTAACAATGACTTTGTCCGCTCTGATTAGATTTTCTTGATTGCCTATTTCAAAAGGCTACAGCACCTGTGAGCACACACGTGGGAAGAGGTGATCATATTCCACTACAGAGGAGGACCATCATTGACCCCTGATGTCCCAGAGGATCATTTGTAAATGTTTATTATTATTATTATTATTATTATTATTATTATTATTATTATCACATTAACTAGGCACACGTTCACTGAAGCATCTTTGCATTGAACCAACCCATGAAAGAGTGGCGATAGAAGACAACCAACAAAATACATCAAAAGACAGTGTAACAATAGTAAGCATTTGGAGATTGCGTGCTTGGGCATCAGTGGGATGGGGCATCTTTCCCTGCACCACAAGTAAAAGAAAAACATTAAAAACCTGCAGTTTTTCCACTTTCAATCAATTAAGGATTTGTAAAGCGCGGCAAATCACCCATGAGGGTCTCAAGACGCTGGAGTTACTAACTGCATTGTGGTGGTCTGTGCATTTGAAAAGCCAAGTCTTGAGTCCTTTCCTGAATTGGTAGAGCGATGAGGCAGTCTTGTGGAGCAGGGGAAGATTGTTCCAGGCTTTGGCCGCCAGGTTTGAGAAGGAGCATCGACCCCTCCTCTGCAGAACCAGGGGTTGTCTGCGAAGAAGAGGGTGGCAGATTGTAGGTGTCTGGTCAGTTGGTGGAAGGTAATGCATTTGTTGATGTATGTTGGCCCTTCTTGTATGCATGGGTCAACATCTAAAACTGGCATCTTTTCTGGATTGGGAGCCAGTGTAGCTTCCTGTGGTGTGTTGTCCTCTGGGGTGGTCAAAGATGAGCCTGGCAGCTGAATTGTGTATTATCTGTAGTCTCTTCAAGAGGCGTCCAGAATTTCCTATGTAAAGTTTGTTCCCGTAGTATCGCCTGCTGGTGACGAGCACTTGTGTGATAGTCCTTCTGGTAATGACTGGGAGCCAATTGACATCCTGCAGAGCATGTGTGAGCTGTGGAAGTAGGCAGAAGAGACTGAAGAGACTTTCAGCATCTTGATTGTTTACCAGAAATGTAACTACAAGGAGAGCAGCAAGTAGCACTGACTGTTTTCGGGATGTGAAGGGTCCACTTCACTATAATCCCTTCACTGCGCCCGTCGGCCAACGGCCGTCGCAAGCACTACCTCCATAGTGCTGTGCACATCCGTTGGCCGATGTAGCCCTGCCCACCTAATCAAACCACCGCACCGCGGCTGAATTCACACTGCAGTTAGGCGGTAGTATGGCTGTTTGTTTTCTAACAATCAAACAAGGGGACAGAAGGTCTAATTTCCATGCTTGCATAGAGCCTGTGAGTCCTTGCCACACTACTGCCTCAGCCTCATTTGAAGTTTGGCGATGGGGATATTCTATCAAAACATAATGGCTATCCAGTCCACCATATTATAAGTGCCACAATTGTGATGGAGTATCCTGTCCCTCAAACTCTAATTACGGCCCATTATGTATCTGTTCATTTTGCCTAACTTTGAAGTTCTTCACCTTTTTCTTAAAGACCTTCGTATACTTATTTTCTTTGCAATTAAGTCTTGTCTTTTTCCCTTCATGATGCCTTCTGGCTGCCTTTCTCTTGTTACTTGCTTTTTCAAATCTCTACAGCCAGGTGCAAAACTTGCTTTTTAAAAATGCTTAACAGTACTTAAAACATTAAATTTGTTTTTAATGAAGAAATTATTATTTGTATACATTTTTGTCATATAAAGATTTTAATTAATCGGTACAATAAATATACATTTGAATTTATATCGTATAGATCTGGGAAGTATTCTGTAAGAGCAAACAAGTCGCAAAAGTACTGCTGATGATAAGGTATTATAAATGACTTTTTGGGATTATGTACTCATGTCAAACACCCGACCAATACACCTTCACAATTACACGGCTAATAAGCCACTGAAGCAGAATGCTAGCACATGGTTACAACAGTTTGAACCAAGGAAAGTTTAACTTTAGATTCAGTGCCTTACCCATGGAATCCCTGCCAGTTCAGACGACGCAGGAATTCAGGGGAAATAAGCAGAAACTGAAGATACTGTAAACATGAGAGGATGCTCAACCGGAAACAGGAAACGGAGAGGAAAATTAGCGAAAGGTCTCCTGATTAGTACATTGAAGGCAAGCCAAATTATGTTACCAAGCAAAAGGTAAGTATGCGCTTAAACAATAGAACCATTTTGCACTTGTTGGAAGCTAGCTTTCCGGCTCAAGAGTTATTTTTACCCAAAGCTTCCAGTAAACCACAGTTAGAAAATGGACCACAATCAAAACAGTGCATAAAACGAGTATGCAAGGTGTAATCGATTAAAAAAGGACCGTTCACAACCTTTTCCTTTTGGAACTTGACTGGGGCATAAGGCCTGATTTACTACGTAGTTGCAACTTAGAGGAAAACACCAGCGGCAATATTCTAAAGTGGTATACGTGTTTCAACGTCTAAAAATCACTATTATTTGTGCTAAAATGCTACCTTGATTAGCAGAGCAGATTCTGCAGATATGGTTCTTAGCTCGAGGAGGACCTCCAAGTCTCAGCGGCATCACATAATGTTTAAATAGTTTTCTCTAGAAATTAACAGCTGTTTTGACATACATTGCTTTCTGTGGGTGACGACATGCTGTCCGGATGTTGTGGTTAAATGGAGTAATTCGTCCCTCACCCCAATGTGCTGCCTTATCTGGTAACAGAAAAGGTGACAAGACCTATTCTTGATGAGAAACGACATATTTAACCTATGCATCTGACATAAGGAGCATTTTTAAAATAAGGGAAATATTAAACCTGTAATGGCACTATCTATCTATCTATCTAGACCCCGCTCTATTAGTCTTTGCTTCACGGGGCTCTTTGGGTCCCTTTACTCGTTTTTAAAACACTATTGCTGCTATTTCTTAATATTTTAACTGCATTGTGAATTTGGGGGCATTTTTAAAAAATAATTTTGTTTTGTAAACAATGACACTCTCCTCGTTTTGCTTACCTGTTCTGGGGGGTCATTGTCCGCCCGCAGCCCGGTCCACCGTGGTTTTTACTGTTTGTTGTGGAGGGTGCGCAGGCGGTGGCAGTTGCTCGTTGGCCGGCTGGTCGAGGGGCGGAGACTGGGCGGTTAGCGCTCTAGTGGTTCTCCTATGGTATAAGAGAGTGAAAAAGTACTTGGTCGGGTTAGACGCCGCTCTATTAGTCTTTGCTTCACGGGGCTCTTCGGGTCCCTTTACTCGTTCTTAAAACATTACTGCTGCTATTTCTTAATATTTTAACTGCATTATAAATTTGGGGGCATTTTTAAAAAATAATTTAGTTTTGTAAACGCTGACACTCTCCTCATTTTGCTTATCTGTTCTGGGGGGGTCATTGTCCGCCCGCACCCCTGTCCACCGCGGTTTTCACCGTTTGTTGTGGAGGGTGCACAGGTGGTGGCTGTTGCTCGTTTGCGGAGACTGGGCGGTTAGCGTTCTAATGTATGTCCCCTATCCCCTATTTAGTAGCATGCCTCGCACTTCGCGAAGGAAGGGCACCAGAGGCGAGCCCGTCTGCGCCAAGTGTGCGCCGGGGCCGGGGATGCTGCCCCTTTCACATCTGTACCTGGGCTTTTTCCTAGGTACTCAAGGGGAGACCTATTGGATATTGGTATGCAATCAAAAAGGAGGGGGGGGGGGGATCACTTGTCCTGTGTAACCTGGGTACAGTTCTAACTAGAATGACCCTTGGTAAAAGACCCTCATACACGTGTAGTAATGGTGGTATGGGCGGTATATCTTGGTTCTCCGCCTACGTTTACACGTCTGTGCAGAATCATGGGGTCAGTTGGTATGCACCCTCCACCTGGAGGAGAACACCCTAGGTTAAAAACAGTAGTGATCAGTGATGTAGGGTGATGTGTGGGTGAGTTAGTTTAAAAACAATCCAATCATGCCAGGAAAAATACAATTTTATTGTCCGGGACTGAATTGTAGGTTGAGGATATGGCGGAATAAGTTTTTAGAAATAGTTAGGATTCATACATATTCCATCCTCTAGTGTTTAAACAATGGTCGACATGTTTCAGCCTTATGTCGCCTAGAAGGTCGGTTCGGCTTTCATCAGGACCAGGTGAGATTCTGTGCAAAGAGTGACGTATGTCTACTCTTTAATGAAGGTCAAAATTGGACCTGTGGGGGAAACAAAAATTGAATTTCTAGGGTGCGGGTCATAGGGATTTGTGCGTTACTTAAACAGTATTCATAAAGATGTTTAAAAAAAGGTATTTGTGAGTAAAACTTCACTGTGAGACTCCCTACTTGGAGGGAACAACAACCACATACTCATCCTGACAAACAAACATAGAATGGGAAGGAGAACCTATTATGACACATTGTTGGGGGTCAAAATAGTTCTTAAATCTTATAGTTAACATATGCTTTTCCGAAATCTCTTGGATCAAAAGGCATGTTTAACAGTTGAAATGCACAAAGATATGGTCACATGGAGGAAGGGGGATCGTTTTAAAGTTGTGGTGCATTTAGGTATTATTTTCATCATTGAGTAAATGCTCCCGCTTATCGTTTTTCTAGTAAGCCTAAAGCTATTAATTCATCTCTTAAAGGGTGACTCTTGTTGGACACTTGTAATTACTCGGATTGCACATACCTTTCAATGGCTAGATTGTTAGCTTCTCAAAACGGGTTCCCGGAGGTTAGTAGGAGGGGCGCTTCTAAAACAGAACGGAAGCACAACATTCAGTAAAAGGGAGGGCGAGTACTTATCTCTGTTTTTGTGTCCTGCTCTCCTGGTTCATTTTCGCCATACCTCGTCGCTCCGTTCTCCAACGTGCAGCTTGTGCTGTCTCTTCCTCTTGCGGGCCCGGATATGGAAGTAACCCTTGCTCCCGGGTTAAATGTTAGTCTGTCAATATGGATACTGACGAAAGACTATGGAAACGCGGCGAGTGCACCGCTAACACTTGGAAAATATGTTATTCTGTTAGTTACCAATAGAACAATATTACATTATAATCGGAGAGTATGTTAATACTGAAACCATCCTCCGGGGAACATCAGTAACTAGTACTATAAAAAAGGGTTAATTTGAACAAAAGGGGACCGATATAGAAGAAAGACTCCCGTATTTCGGTGGTTTGCAATGATGCATCTACATAGATGGAAATGATTTATACGAGTACCCATATGATAAAGAGAAGATAGGTTTTGATTAGACTTATTATAGACTATACTGCACCATTAGTTACATTAAATATATATGCCTGGATAAGCAAAGGTTATATTCTCGTGTATAGTCTTATCACAATGTTGGAAGGGATTATTAGTAGAGTGGTTCATCTGTTTAGGCTAAGCCATGGAATGTTGTCATTCAATCCCCGTTGGTCTGTTCCTAGACGGTGAACCCACCTCTGTTCTTTTTCGAACAGGATGCGTTCTGCATTGTGATCTTTTGTAGCCAGAGTCTCTAGGATGACCCATCTGAGGTCTTCCACAGTATGTCCCTTCTCCAGATAGTGGTTGGCCATTTTAGTTGTTGCCTTCTTGCACTTCACATTACTTCTGTGTTCACAGATCCTTTGTCGTATCTTCCTGCATGTCATTCCGATATAGTGCATGTTGCAAGGACATGTGATCATATAGATCACATGACTCGAATTGCAGTTTGTGTGAGTTTTGATATACCATTTCAGATCTGGTAGCAGTTGGATCATCTTTGTTGTTACTGTTAGATGACACACCGAGCAGCTTCCGCAGGGGAAGTGACCTTGGACAGGTGGAAGGTCCCAAAGTCGTATTTGTTTCATTCTTTGCTCTGGTTGTGGTCTGGTGTGGACTAGGATGTCCTTGAGGTTCTGGGTCCTTTTGTTGGAGAATCTTGGTTTGGGCCATGTAAGATTGGCCGAGGTTAAGATTCGCCAATGTTTATTTATTATTTTCTTGACTTGGTTGGAAGCCGGACTATATGTTGTGACACAGGTCATAAGATCTGGTTCTTGTGTTCTTGGATTGGTTTCCAGAAGGCTTTCGCGATTTTGGTTTCTTGCTCTCTTTTTACACTTCTTGATCACTCTCTTAGGGTAATCTCTTGCTGCAAGTTTTGTACATAGATCATCTGCTTGTAGTTGGTATTCCTCAGTTTTACTGCAGTTCCTGCGTAATCGTAAAAACTGGCTAAAGGGGAGGTTCTCCCTCAATGGTTGTGGATGATGGCTATTGAAAGACAGTAAACTGTTTTTTGCCGTCGGTTTGAAAAATGTTTTTATGGCGGGTATCTCCTTTACCTTCCTGACTCTTCCCGTCCCACTCCGGACCGCTTTCGAAAGCCCCACAGTGAGACAAGGTTCTGCTGTCTTGGCTTCCCCATTCGGCTTCCGCTCCCATCTTGTTATTCTGTATCTCTACGGCAGCATCCCATTCCTTCAAGTACTCCCTTAACTCTTTAAAGGATTTCGGTCGTGGTCCCCTTAGATCCGTCAGCCCTCTCTGACCCTCTTGGTCTATTATGGGATCCCCTGCTTGGTTTAACGGAGTGCTCCAATCTCTTGGACCTGACAACTGCCTTTGGGAATTAATCGTGTTGTTCCTATTCTCCATTTCTGCTCTCTCCCTGTCTAATCGCACCTGTTCCTCCTCTCGTGCTCTCTCTGGGTTGTAAATCGATACTACAGGACCTATAGTAACAGGTACTTGGAGAGAGTCCGGCAGTTGGTAGGACTTAGCACGCTCTGTTTCTGGCACTTTTTGTACCACAAACCTTCCGACCACTGTCTGTACTGGACTAGGCTGAGGTATTTCTTCACTGTTGGCGCATCCTTTTTTTATTATAGGAGGTGGTCTATTTTCTCCTGTACCAGTCCCGCCCCCCTTTTGGAGCTCGGGACCTTCCATCTCTCTATTGTACGGAGGGGGTCTATCCAGCAACAACCTATTTATCAGGCTGTCCTCTGTGTCACTCTCCTCGTCCTCCACTAGTGGTTTCTTCTCTCCTGTGACTTCTATTACTGGGTACAGTTTATCTACTTCGATTCTCTGTATTCTCCACCTTTTTGCTTCTTCATCCCATTTAGGATCCTGCACTGCTCTTACTGATCGTTTTACTCTTTCCTGGCGCCTGTTCACGCTCCGGTCGTACGCCGCCCTAAACCATGCATTAAGGGCTTCAAACTGTGTTGGTCTGGGTAGAGGTCTCGTCGCGAGCATTACTGCTTTCAACTGGTTCAATGCTTCTAACTTAAACGTTCCGTATTTCGGGAACGCCAATTCCTCGTTCCCTTCTGTCCTTTTACTCCACTCAGAGATCCACAGTATAGTATGCAACCCAACATTCGTAGCCATGTAATGAACTGGTGTACCCTCCGGCGGGGCCTCTTCGCCGTCCACCGATTCTCTATCGTCTCTCTTAAAGGCCGCTCTCAAGCGCCTAAAGCATTTCATGATCAATTCACAATCTTCCTACTTCGTTACTTTTGTTTACTTCCTGATGACAGTCTACCAATCCTAGCGCGGTTCTTGGTAGCTGACCTATCACAGCGCGGCTCTTGACAACCGGCCTATCCCAGCGCGGTCTTACACTAACCGGCCTATCACAGCGTGGCTCTCTCTGACGTCACTCGTCTCCCCTTTGCAGCAGTTCCCCTCCTTTCTCAGCTCGTATCCCGGTCATGCATGCGTCCCATTCATACTCCGAAAAATGATTACTTCCGACCAAGCGATCACTTTCCTTGACTGTACGCCCACAGTCTAACTGTAATTGTCACCTCAACTGACGAAACGTCTTCCGTAAAACGTTTAGACGATCGCCTCAACTGATAGGTTACTTACACACAGTAAACGTCCGACCAGCATCCGTTACTCACACATTCACTCTTTCATTCCCCCTATCACGGTCCTGCGGGCGATCAATGGTACCTCATGACCCCCTTCACAATGGTTGACAATTACTCTGGATGTCCGATACACCCGAACCACTTAAGCTCTTCTCTGAACTCAAGATTTTCACCAGATTGCACGCGCTCACAACAGTCTCACAGTCACAGTACAGGCATTCAACTCCGCTTGACATTACAACACAGGTACAACACAAAACACCGCAATCTGACAACGCATTACCCTTTATACTCACTCTCGACCGACTCTGCTGCTTTTTCTCTCTCGCACCGTCAGCACCTTCTTCGGCAGGCGATTCTTCTGCTGGTCATCTCTCGATCTCTAGGGGCCTCAGGGTAATCTTAACCTAGTCTAGATCACCTTCCTCAAGAAGGCAACCATCCTCTGCTACCAACTGGGAGGGTGGGATTTTTGATCTCTTATCTGATCACTCTTGATCTAAATCCCTGCTCAGGTCGACTGAATCTTTGTTGCCTGTCATTGAGTAAAACAGGTAATCCGCTACTAGGTTAATCAAACCAATAATTGCACGACTCTGAAGAACCACTTACCACGGATCAGTTTTAAAGTTTTATTGTAAAGCCAGAGTTAATTGAAGGTATAAACATCTCAATATCAGATTCCAAAGGTATACTGGCATCAACAGAAACATGAATTCTCTGAATGATCTTAAACGACAGAAAAATACCACCAACGCTAATTCAAGGATTAATAGATTTGCCAATATAGACACAAGCTGAAGCTTGCAAGACATTTACAGAATGAAGAAAATACCAGGTTAGACTGTCCCTACACTAAACTAGGTGACATCCCTACTCAGCAGAGTCTTAACCTAAAAAGGTGTCAGCCGTGGAGACTTCCAAAGAAGTTCACGCACTTCTCTCTCTTGGATGAAAACCTATGCATAGCAGTCATGCCCTCTCTGCCTACCCATCCGCTCTCTTAGGGTCCTCAGGCCATCTGCTCTAACTCCACCCCAGGGTGCTGTCCCTAATACAAAATCACAATCGAAATTCGGAACGCCCCTCTGAGACGCCCCTCACGTGATTTCAGTTCTGGTTTCTTCCATGATGGCACTCCTCTGGGCCTCTCGTTAGCGTTGACCTTGCTTCCCAGGCTCTTTCTCCAGCTCGCCGGTACCCCCCAGAACATTTCAATACCCTCCTCCAGGCCTGTGCCTGGCTCCCCAGACAGAGCTCCATTCATCACCCTCTTGATTGGGACCCCCTCGCAACTGCAAACAGACACCCATGAATAGGGCCCCAAATTCCACTCTTCGGTTATCTATCTCCGGCCATAAACTTTACAAAAGAATGACAATTTATGCTCTAACGAGACTCGATTCTAACTAACACGTGCAGATCAAAGAAGCCACTTTATCTTTCCAGGCCTACTAAATTATCTTGCAAGCGGCCAGTACTCTATGAACCTTTATTTCTAAACTAAAACAATTCTTGCTAATACACTCTGATTATATAAAACACTTCTATAAAACAAGAATATATAAACACTTCTATAAAACATGATTCTTTAACATGTGGGCATCAATTATTGAATAATGGTAAATCCATGTCATGTCAAGATGTAAGTACACGTTGTTGATCTTCATACACTGCCATGAGGCCTGCACATTTCTACGGTATGCAGCATTACATATACTTCAATAGCAGCTACACAACATGGATTCCGATTAACACTTCTAATCAATTTAATAATTACACACATTTCTACATTAGCTTCACACTCTATATATGATTCTCTATATTAACTAACCATTCAGATACATATATAATTATATGATTTAATACCTTTAAATGCTTTAGCTGAGTTCGTGCAGCAAGGTCGTGAATATGGTGCACTTATACGTTTTCTCAGTTTTGCACTCTCTCACCACCAAGGGCTGCTTGAACAGCTCCTCTAACAGCCTCATCCCAGCAAGTTTTTGCGATTTTCCCGAGTTATCTCCTACTTCGGTCAGCCTTCTGTTGGAAGGTATTAAGGCTGGCTCTCCTTTGGACCCCTGTCCACCCAAAGTGATAAAAACAGCTAAAGAAGCCCTGATCCCGCATCTCATGATGGTCCTTAATCTAGCCATCTCTATGGGCCATTATCCGGCGGCCTGGAAGGCGGCTGTGGTTAGGACCATTCTTAAGAAACCTTCTTTATATCCCCAAAATCTTAAGAATTTTTGCCGTATCTCTTTGCTGCCTCTCCCTTCAAAAATTCTCGAATCCCACATGAACTCACATTTGAGTACGTACCTGAGGGACCACAATGTTCTTGATGGTTCCCAACATGGCTTCAGGCAGGGGCATAGCACGGAGACAGCTCTTACCACGGTGCTGGACAATATAAGAGTAAAGGTGGATGCAGGCTTTACCACTCTCCTCATCCTACTCGATCTCACTGCTGCATTCGACACCCTCTCCCCTTTGAGGCTGGTGGAGCTTCTCAGTGAGATAGGGATGGGTGGAAGGGCCCTGGACCTTCTTGCGTCCTTTCTTACCGAACGGTCTCAAACCGTTAGATTGGGTGATTTTTACTCAGAGTCTCGCCTCCTGGTCTGCGGAGTGCCTCAGGGCTCGTCTTTGAGTCCTACCCTTTTTAATATCTATGTGGCCCAGCTGGCCAGGGTGGTGCAATCCTTTGGACTTGAGGTGTTGTCCTATGCGGAGGACAAACAGATCATGGTATCTGTCACCCAAAATCTCAGTGATGCTGCGCTCAATTTAAAAAACTGCATGACTGCTGTTTCCACATGGATGGTTTCAAATTATTTGAAACTTAACAGCGAGAAGACGGAGATTTTGATCTTTGGAGACAGGTCGGACACTTGTTCCAGTAACTGGTGGCCCATCTCCCGGGGTCTCAGCCCCACTTTTGCCTCTCAGGGAAAAAATCTAGGAGTGATGCTGGACACGGGTCTTTCAATGTTTCGCCAGGTTTCTAGAACAGTTGCCACCTGTTTTGGCCTTATTCGGGTGATTAGGAAGATCTCCCAGTTTCTGTCCAATGAAGCCCGAAAAAAGGTTCTGGTTGCCCTAATTTTAGCCAGACTGGACTATTGTAATGCCCTTTAACTGGGTATAGATAAGGCCCAGCTTCATCGCCTACAGCTGGTACAAAACGCCACGGCTAGGCTCGTACTGGATATCCCCAAGCGCTCTTCGGCTTCTTCCGCTCTCAGTTCACTGCATTGGCTTCCAGTGGATCGTAGAGTTTTGTTTAAGACCCTTTGCCTTACCCATAATGCTTTTAATAGACAGGGCCCGATGGGTATAAAGAAGATCCTTCACAGGTACGTACCCGCTAGGAATCTTAGGTCTACCAATAAAAACTTGTTGGTGGTCCCTAGTTTCAAAAGGACTAAATGGGGGGAAGAGCCTTTTCTCTTCTGGCGGCCAGGGCGTGGAACGCTCTTCCCGTCACCCTCTCGGGCCAGCAAACTCACTCCTGTTTTCATAAATCCTTAAAGACCTCGATGTTCTCTGTGAAGTAAATCCTAGTATGTACGGTGTTTGTGCCTATTGGCCCGTCTGTACTGTGGTAAAATCGATTACCTATGCATAATTTATAATCAATAAGAATAACTCAGAAAAATAAGAGGCAAAATCCGGGATATTGAGGTTAACTCAAAAGGGTTTTATTCCTGTAAAAGGAATTGGGTTATTGGCTCGAGCCAAGGTGGCATAACCATTCCGTCACCACACGGGTTCGGGAAGGGGCAGACAGACAACATATTATTTACAGAAGTACATATATATAGTCAATGCATTACATTAAGCGAATAGGTAGTAGGCGTAACAGCTGGAAAAAGGAGATAAAACATGAATACGTCATAATAAAGGCGTTACAATAGGCGTGCATGAAGGCGTGTACTAGAGACGTCATTAATCATGAGGTCACAAAATGGGTGGATACATAGGAGAATCTTGCAATGTCAGCAGAAAATCATGACACAGATGCGCGCGCAGCAGATTGACGTGAATCTGACGTGTAACTGGAGGGTGAAGGGGGCTTGACACTTAGCACTACAAGTGTAGACATAAGTCTAGGATGTCAGATCAACCTGATCCCAATATCGTATCTAATATCGTATGTTTTAAGAACTGTAGTGTCTGGAAGGAAGGTCTCTCGGGCAGAGACTACTCTATACTGTCTGCGTGTATACGTGTCTACGTATCGGCATGCGGGGTGAGGGGGCATGGGCCTACCATGGCAACGGAGTCTATGAGTTACTTGCACAGAGACAGAAAGACCGGGCCCATGCTCCTGCAGCTGGGAGGATGTTTACTTGAACTACGAGACAGGAATGTATTTTCGAGGAGTGGAGCAGATAATTCGAAGGTTGAATACAGTCTTGGCAGGCAGAAGGCTGGGCTGGAGCCGCGCAAGGAGTAAGGCAGGGGTGACTGGTACAGAGGCAGCCTGGGTTGAGGCCCTTAGAGTCGGGAAACAGGGAAAAAGATTTCATGGCAGAATCAGGGCCTACTTTCGCCAGAGCTGAAAAACGTGCAAAGTGTACCACAAAAAGACGGTGGCACGGCATATATAGGAACTGAATATTCAATCCAATTATGGCGGATCTGAAAGAGGACATGTTAAAGATGGACGCAAATGTATTTGCGTCTTCGTAGCAGACACAGGAGGGAAATCACATGCACTGCAAGCTAGCACATGGAGACGGTGGGGTACTCGCTGGGGAACACTACTCGATCGAAAATTATATTTCCTCAGTACTATAGCGCCTTGATGCTCTTTAAAAATCCTCCTTCATTCTATCTATCTATCTATCTATCTGTCTGTCTATCTATCATGCTCGAGCTTGCTTTCAAGAGTTATTTATTGCGACTACACACAACCTGCTAACACGTTTCACCCACCAAGCGGTCTTTGTAAAACCTGGGGTTGTACCCATTTTCTCGTGTTTTTATAGACAGATAAAGTTTCAACAACGTAAAGTGACAGTGCATAATACCTCAGTTAAAGTGATAAGTGCATTCCCTGCTATTGGGTGAATTGATATATGCCATGTGCAAAAGGAGCATGGTTGTAAATTGCTAAAAGTGCAATTTTTACATACAATGCAATAAAATAAGCATATAACACTCCAACATTTTATCTATGGTGACAGTTGTTTCAAACACATTGAAAAAATAAATAAGTGCATTTAAAATCCCTTAGTCGTCATTGACAATACTAATCATGAGCCAGTGCCCAACGTCACCCTAAGCTCCCCAGACCACAACTCAAATAAGACACTCCTGTATTAGAGTGACCAATGGATTCTCCGTTATAGGATAAAGTGACTTGTGCCATGTGCAAAAGGAGTATTACTTTTAAAGTGCTTTAATTAAATTCTATCTACATTAATTATAGTGAATCCAATCATTTCACATTTTAATGATGTATATGTGGCGACAAAAAATGCAATTGCCATTTCTCAATCCTTATTGATATTACTAATCCTGGGCCAAAGCCCAACGCCACAGCATGCTCCTAGAGCCACACTACACATCAAACCCTCTGAATTAAAGTGAAATGTGAATTCTCCATTCTTGATAGTGAAATGACATCTACCTCATAACAAAGAGTGTGTTATTAAAGTGCTACAATTACTCTGGTGCTTTTTTTTGGAGCAGACGTTATATTGTAATCTCCATGGCTAATGCCTTTCACCATCTCCCACTCTAACAGGCTCTTTATGCCAGGCCAGTGCCCATTGCCATTCCACTATTTCAGCAAAGTTAGGTCATTTCATAAAAAATTGGAAGTAAAGGTGAAAAATGAAATTAGAATGTACAGTGAAAATTTAAAACTATGCGAATGATAATTCATAAAAGACTCAATGGAGTGTGTAATAGAAAAAAATATTTCTACTTTCGATTCATTCTGGAGTGCACCATATATCAATACTTATCACCAGTTCAATTCAGTTCAGCAGCCATTCACTCCCCTGACATATTCATAGATGGACATTTAAATTATCCTCTGTTATGGCCATTGGGGATCTTGCTGTTGAAGCGAAGGATATACCTTGACTCCAGCCGTCTCAGGCACCTTCCTCTATTGCGCCCTCTCAATCTTTGTAGTACCTGGTCCAGCAAAAAATGCACCAGGGATTCTACCTTGTTGTTATGGCATTGCTCAAAGTGCCTGGCCATAGGATTCGATTGGTCCCTGTTGTTAATGGCTCGAATGTGCTGTAAAAGGCGATGATGAACTGGTAAAATAGTGCTTCCTCCTACATACAATTTCTGGCAGCTACAGCTGAGAGCATACACAACAAATTGGCTTTTTCAAATCAGCGGTTTCATAATCTTCCACTTCCTGACTGTGAAAGGTAGTGGCACCTCTGTTGTATTTTCTCCAAATGTGCAAACCTTACATTTGTTCAACTGAAGGTGGTGGAATGCACACTATTTTTTAAAATGTAAATCCGTTTTTATCATGATCCTCCAAGAGTGCGTGCCCACTGGACAAGTGCCTCGCCCCCTTGGCACCCAATTTGATATCAAGTGATGTGAGGTGACGCGGTCACCCCAATCCAGCCGCACAGCTCAGCAATTAATTTTCGACAATACTTTATTTTTGCCACCTTTAGTACCATATTTTACCAATGTTATTCTGCATTTTCAGTATATCTTGAACCATAATCCACATATACTGATGTCATGCTATACTCCAACTTCTAATTTTCAAGTTGTGCACTACGGCCTCGTCCAAGAACATGATGAAAAAGCATGTTTTGTTCAAAGCAGTGTTGTTTTATTAAAACCTAATGCATTTCGGGCATCACAGGCCCTTCATCGGGGGTGACTGGAAGTAAACAAACATTCACTATAATTACATATGCCATATGTATCTCATTTTTTAAAAAAGTGTCTTACTCTGAATGCTAACCCTACTATCAACGAATCTTTCACAATCCATAAACTATTTTTTAACACATTTACGATGTCCATTCTAATTGGAAACACAAAATGTAATCTAATGCATGTATTAGTCATGCACTCACACCCACATTCATAATGCTAACCATAAACATTCACAAACTACCCTTACTGTCCAAATACACAACCCATGACTCCCAGTTCCTGTCTCTAATCACATACACTTTATCCGCTACAGTAACTAATTCAACCACCACTTCCTACTGCCTCTTGTCACTCACCCACTTCCTTTCAGCTTCATTCCAAACATCCTGAATTTCTCTCATTTAACGCGACCCTCTAAAAACATTCCCACTCTCTCATCTCATGTCACGCTCACATCCTAACCTCTCATGCACCCTCGCCAACCCCCATTTCCTCTCATTATCAAACATCACTGACACTTAACTATCTCCCGCATTCACCTCCCCATGCGCATCCCCATTATTTCCAACTCTTTATACACTCCACTTACCAACAAACTTACATACCTGCCAAGAATCTCTCCCAAACTCCTTTCTTCGGAAAAGCATTACCGAAACTGCAGCAACAGGCTCTTTTATTCACTCATTCCCTCCCCCTTCAGTTCCTCCCACAATCATACTACTAATTGAACCACCTGATTTGCCTCCTTCCCTACTCGTATGTGCTCTAAACTACCATTCCCATAATGCAATAGAGAAGTAGAACAAAAAGTTAGCTCTAATAAACACCGTTTTATGCAGCATTGAGTTCAATTAACGCTTTTAAAATTCAATTCCTTTCCTGAAACACTGTTTTATGTGAAATTACAAAGACCATTTCATAGCGTAAAAAGTGAATGACTTGTTCAATATACAGAAAAATACTATTAAATCAGCCTTGCTGGAACGGTTTGCACCCAAATGCAAAATATGGACAATTTAAGTTTCTTGAACCTAAGCATATGCATGGTGATAAACATTGAGTTCGTTCCAGCAAGGCTTTGCCTCAGATCCAAACTATTTTTACATGCTGCAGGCCTTCCTTTTCTATGGTTTTCTTCTTTATAAGTGGCAAATGTATTCATTGCTTGATTGAAGTGGGGCGTGAGGGAGCGTCGAGCTATTTGGAATTGTAACACTTCGGTTGTTTGTACTGCAAAAGTGAAAATTAACATTTAAAAAAATATATATATATATATTACCTACTGGCGGTCGCCAGCAGGTAGTTATAGTTGGGATTTTTTTCAATGTTTAATCTCAAAATTCTATTTGGAATAACTTTGGCGCCGGTTGACGAATCTGCCTGAAAATTTCCTCAAAATGGCCTCTTCGAGCTCCGGTCCTTCTCTGAAAGTTTGGGGGGGATTCGTCAAGCGGGGGCCGAGATAAAAGGGGGGTCCCAAAACACGTTTTCCCCATGTTAATTTCCATAGGGCGGTCGACCTCACTTTTAGCCCGAACGGCTGAATGGATTTCCACCAAACTTGGCAAAATTGTAGGGACTGGTAGCCCGATGTGCCTTTGCTATGTCTCAAGATATGTGCTCCAGTGGATTTTTAGTAATTTAGGTTAAAAAAAATATATATATCAATAGGCGCGCCCGCTACGCGCACCGGGGAGCGCACCGGGCGTGCAACGCGACTTGCGCACGGAAAGCTGATTGGCTCACGGGTGTCTGTAAACATTCGAAACAGTCCGGAGCGGCCGCCATGTTGTGTCTCGGTAGGATCGAGACACAAGAGGTGACATAAAAAAAAGGGAGAAATGACTGTAAGGGGGCAGGGTAGACCCCCCCCTGACCCCTTGGTTTGATGTGGGGGCTAAAATAGGGTCCCACTAGGCATTTAAAAAAAATCGATTTGCGCGGGGGGAGCGCCCGGTACGCGCACCGGGAAGCGCACCGGGGAGCGAAGCATGGGGAAAATCCAGGGCCTTATTTCTGAAGGCCTTGCAACAGTTTTGCGCCGCCTGTGCGTCACTTTTTGTGACGCACCAGCGGTGTAAAAAATGCGCCTCGTTCCGCTATATTTAAAAAGTGACGCATCTAGGTAGATGGGTCACTTTTTAAAACCCTGCGCCACATTATACCTGCTTCAGGTATAATGTATGCAGAGGGGGCGTTCCCCCGCAAAAAGCCTCGTAATAGTGACGCAGTGAAATCTATGAGATTTCACTGCGTCACTTTTAGGATGCTGTTGCGTCAAAATCTTGCGCCTGCCTCACAGCAGGCGTAAGACTGACGCAAGACCTTTCACATGGGGCTTTCCCCATGTGAAAGGACGCATTACTGGAGTTGCGTCACTTTTGTGACACACTCCAGCAATGCGTCACTTTTGTGCTTACAGGTACGTCAGAAATACTGACGTATCTGTAACTCCTTGCGACATGATTCGTCATACATTAAATATGACACATCTGGAATGTCGTAAGGAGTGCGCACAGAAAAGTGACGCATCGCTGTTTTCACGCAGCGATGCGTCACTTTTCAGAAATGAGCCCCCCAGTTTATTCACTGTGTCACCTCTACGACCCTTTCTTGCGTCAATCCGTCCCTTTTGCATACATTACACCTAAGGTAGGAATAATGTGGCGCAGGGGCTAACAAAGTGACGTAACTACCTAGATGCGTCACTTTGTAAATATGACTGAATAAGGTCCATTTTTTACAGCACTGGTGCGTCACAAAAAGTGACGCATCGGTGGCATTAAAGTGACGCATGGCCTCATAAATGAGGCCTTCAGTCTTCTACTCATGCGTCATATTAAATTTATGACGTATTGTGTTGGAAGTTCTTACAGATACGTCAGTATTTTAGACGTATCTGTTAGCGCAAAAGTGATGCATTGCTGGAGTGTGTCTCAAAAATGAAGCAACTCCAGCAATGTATCCTTTCACATGGGGCCAAGCCCCATGTGAAAGGGCCTGCACGCCTGCTGTGAAACAGGCGTAATATTTGGAAGCAACAGCGTCATAAAAGTGACGCAGTGATATGTCATAGATTTCACTGCGTCACTTCTACGACCCTTTCTTGCACGTCCCTTTTGTATACATTACACCTGAGGTAGGAATAATGTGGCACAGGGGCTTACAAAGTGACGCATCTACCTAGATGCACCACTTTGTAAATATGAATAAATAAGGTGCATTTTTTACTGGACTGATTCGTCACAAAAAGTGACCCTCTGGTGGTGTTAAGGTGACGCATGGCTTCATAAATGAGGCCTTCAGCCTTCAACTCCAGCAATGCATCTTTTCTTAATCTTCCACACCCCCGTTCCTTTTCAACATTTTCTTTGAATATCAACATTCCCCATATTCACTCTTCTTCTCCTTACTTTCCTTCCCAACACTCACCTTCTTTCAGCCCCCCTACTTCACTTCCTTGCTCCTCTCATACCTTTCTGTTCTTTCTAACTCATTTTCCTTTCCATTATCACTGCACTACATTTCACTTACTCTTTTTCATTTTTTAAAGAATATAGCTCTTTGATGAGAATTGGAGGTAGTTCTGAAAAGAACTTTTTGTTTTCTTCTTTTTTCAAAACAGGGAATGGAAACTGCTTAACAGGAGCAAAAAAAACAAAAAAAAATAGTGGTGGAAAGGGCAGTGATTGTTCTCCAATGCTCGAACCATGAGCTGGACACTTTGCTCCCCAAAGGTAAGGAGTTGATTGCAGTATCTGCATCTCAGGACACCATGGTTAAAAGCAGGTTGAATATTTGGCACAAGCTCCTGTGATTGCCCCCTCCCAGAAGTAGTTGCTCCTCCGGTGGATGTAGAGGCCCCATCACTGGGAACCTCTTGTGCCAGAGCCCTGACACTTTCCCGGGCAAAATTCTGGGGGTGCTTCCTCTCCACATGCCGGATCATCGTAAAGTTCCCAAATTAGTATTTTTTTTTTGGGTCATCCCGTGACAGGACTTGTTTGAAGATCCTGCACTCCCCTTTTGGAGCATTCACCTTTTTTTGATTAGGTGGTATTTTAAAACATTTCCAAATAAAATGTTCCTTCACCTTTGGTTGAGGAGGCTCTTCATTGATGAATTCAGGTTCTTCATCCCTGCTGGATTCTCTGGCAGCCATGGTAAACCAAGAAAGATCCAGGAGCAAAAAACATGTCTTACAATAACAAAAGTGAAAGAAGAAGTGAAGGAAATGGGTGGGGATTTCATTCTTTGTAAAAAAAAAAAATAAGCAACCAATGAAAAGTGTTATTTTAAGGTCACATGACTTGACGAGCTGACGCTGCGCGCACAGGAGCGCTTCCGGGGGCGCATACGCGGCGCGAACGTAGGCGCTTCCGGGGCGCATACGCGGCGCGAACGTAGGCGCTTCCGGGGCGCATACACGGCGCGAATGTAGGCGCTTCCGGGGGCGCTTACGTTGCGCGCCGAAGTGACGTCTTCATAGTTTTACGGAAATGCTAAATCATTTTCATTTCCTTATAAAAAAAAACTGCTTTTATTTGTATGGTACGAAATGTTTTGCATTATTATTAACTTTTCATTCATTTTTTTTCATGAACAAAAGTAGCGCTCTGGGTGCGCTTTCCGGAGAGCTTACCGGAGCGCGCACCCAGAGCGCCCCAGGAAAAAATTATTAAAAAAAAAAAAACTTAAAAATTAATACTTACACAAAACAGCAAATTGTAAACAAAAATAGGTTAGAAACTCCATATAGAAAGGAATTAGCATTGAAAAAACCTATGAAATTCATTGAAAAAACCATAAGTTTCACACCAGTTATAGTTAGGAATTAGCATTTAAAAAAACTATTAAATTCACTGAAAAAAACATAGGTTTCACACCAGTTATAGTTAGCTGGAAATTTTACTGACATAAAACCATTGAAATTCCCACGTTATAGTTAGTTGGACCCACTATAACTTGCACGCCTGCAATGCACTGCTGATGACGTCACATATTACATCACTCATGACATGGGCAGTGACATCACTCATGACATCACTGATGACACCGTCATTGTGAAATAGTGAGAGACCTCCTTTCAGTGTAATGTAAGCCTTGAAACACATATTCAAAAATAGTATTTAACATTTTCAAAAAAATGGAGATACCCATACCAGTTACAACAAACAATTCAGTAATTCCACCATCTATATACACATCCACTCATTCACCAACAGTTCTAAATAGTCACTCATACATATACTCACTCATTATATGTAGTGATACACCTATACAACCTGTTACACTTCGACAGTCATCCAAAAGTTACTCACACACATATTCAGGTTCAGGTTTTAAAGTCTTTATTTCGATTCATAAAAAAATCATAAAAGACAGACATTTGACAAACATTTGACATACATAGCTTATTTTAAAAAATACATAATCTTTAGATTCATAAAACTAGTATTAAATAACAAAAAAGACAAACCTGGGAGAACTTACTAAGATTAAGCTCGGGAATAAAGGCACAAAAGTTTACAATTAAATTCCAAACAATTTTCGATAACATAAGCAGAAATGAGAAGCCTGTTTTGATAGAGCTCAGTACATCATAGGGGAGCATTATCATGGTCAGTGCAGTAGTTATATTACGGTTTCAACCTGAGTATCCAGGCCCACCCCAGATATTTAGCCAGGCACACTGAAATGAACTCAGAGGTGTTGGTTGTTAATACATGAATAGCCTCTTCAGATTTTCTTATGGGCATACACTGAAACAATGGCTTTAACCATTTGGCTCTGGGTGCTAGGTATCTAGGGCAAGCAAACAATAAATGTCCTATTGTTTCCTTGTGGCCTGGGCACCATCTGCAATGGTCCACAGTACTCTTTTTCCAACTATTAGTGAAAATATTAAATGGTAATGCACCCACCCGAAACTGATGGTAGAGTTTCCTGTCCAGTGTTTTGGAGATTGAGTCCCAATACAGTTCACGGGACAAGTCCAACTTAAATGACAGGAACCTGCCCGTAAGATTGGTAGAGCTTGAGGCATTGACTCTATTCTGACGGAGCGTGGCCCAGTACAGTTCCTTAAAAGCTAATTTAGATGGAAAGGTGCTGGTAGAAGGGGATGTCCAAAGTTGCTCTAGCCCCATATCCGTCAGGATAGATTTTACCATTTTAAACCATTTAATTTTACCTGAACCCCCGAGTGACCTAACTTCGGCTACCTCATTAGCAAATTGGGTAAGTTCAGGGGTTGTCCACAAACGCCTCCAAAAAGCAACCAATCTAAATTTGGCCATTTCATTAATCGGGGGGCAACCCATATCCAAGCAGAGAGGGATAGAGGGGGTTGACTGTGGCAAACCCACTAGGTTACGCAAGAATTTGCATTGTATTTTGAACAAACCCATAAGATCCATATAACCCCACAAATCTGCACCATATAAAATTGCTGGGTTGATTTTAGCATCATAAATCTTGAGGGCCGGACAAACCCGCTTAGTGATAGATCTTTTTTGTTCACTTAATAGGCAGCCGGTAAGGCGGGCAAGCTTTAGTTGTTGGGCTTCGACTTGTGCTTTCCATCCCAGACGACTGTCTAGGGTAACCCCTAGATACACCATATTCTCCACTTGGTCCAGTTTGACACCACCCATATTAACTGTACACTGGACAGGGCGATTCCTTGTTAATACCATAAACTTGGTTTTCCCGACATTCACCTTGAGGTCGCTGATGGCACAAAACTCCCCAAACCGATCCAATGCCCGCTGAAGACCAGAGCGTGTCCGGGAAACGAGAAGGGTGTCATCAGCGAAGATGAGCATCGGGAAACGCTGACCTGCAAGCATCGGGGCGTCTGTTGGGGTATCCTTAAAAAATTTGACCACTTGGTCAATAAACAATAAAAAAAGGGTAGGTGCCAGAACACACCCCTGGCGGACACCCCTGGTTACTGGGAAGTGTTCCGTCACCTGCCCCTGGCCACCCCATCTCACCCTCGCGAAATTGTCTTCATGCAATTCAACTATTAAAACTAATAGCTCCTCAGGCATTCCCAAGCTCCTCAAAACTCCCCACAATTTATCCCTAGGGACAAGATCGAACGCGGACTTCAGATCAAGAAACGCCGCGTAGATTGTGCCACCGCCAAGCTGAACCACCTTCCAGTAGATCAGACAAAATCTGAACACCTGGTCAATGGTGCTCATTCCCGATCTGAAGCCCGCCTGCATTGGGGATAGAATGTCCTCTAGTTCGATCCATCCTTGGACCCTACCTAAAATCATACGTGCAATAAGTTTCTGGGTTGTATCTATGAGGCTAATTGGGCGGTAGTTACCCACATGCAAAAAAACTATTGAACATTCATTTATTTGCATATACAGCAATGTACACAATACCACTTTACTTCTAAGAAAACTTACACATACTTACTCTCTTAAACAATCACTTATAGAAACACATACTTATTTAAACAGGAACTCTTACAATCTCTCACTCTCACATATACTCACTTATAAAAATCAATACTCACATATACTAGATTAAAACATATGTCGTTACTGAAAAAGACAATAGTAAGACAGTTGTTTACTCACTAACATACACATATACACACTTATCCATCCATACAGTTTTGTACATATGCTGTCTTCAAAACACATACAAACAGTGAGTTAGTAACCAACCCATACAGCCACTTATACACAAAGTGAAACACTGATACATACATTTCAATATTTAAAATTTACTTGCTAATATATGTATTCACTAAGATACACTTAATAAGGCAGTTAACCAATCAATTCTTATATTAACAAACATCCATTTACACACTTATTTAACCATTTATTCTTCCATCGTCCTTTACAAATACATATATAAAACATATATGTTTTTCAGAAAAACACACATTCACTGGATGGTGTCATCAGTTATGTCATGAGTGATATGTGACGTCATCAGCAGTGCATTGCAGGCAAGCAAGTTATAGTGAGTCCAACTAACTATAACGTGGGAATTTCAATGGTTTTATGTCAGTAAAATTTCCAGCTAACTATAACTGGTGTGAAACCGATGGTTTTTTCAGTGAATATATATATAATATATATATATATATATATATATATATATATATATATATATATATATATATATATATATATATATATATATATATCTATATATATATATATATATATATATATATATATATATATATACATATATATATATATACATACATATATATATATATATAGTGGCGAGGCATTTTATTTTGGGGAGGTGCACAATCAGAATCCCGAGGGCCTAAAATACTTTGCAATGGGTACAATCCCTCCGCTCAGGAGAGGGGGGGTGACCGTGAGGCACTCCTACGGAAATTGGAGACTAGGCATATCATACTATTCGATTGCAAAATCCCTAACGGTATGAACTCCAGTGAAGATTTTTTTACCTGTTTGTAGGATTCCTGCTATTTGCACCATACCTGTATATTGCTGCTCTTCTAACCAATTAAATGTTTTTTAAAATGTTGTATATATTTAGGTATTAGGATTTTGACACTTTTTTTACACTTGAATTAATATAGCGTGTTGTTATGTATTTATTTGCGGTGTTTGCACATTCAATAGAACTCGATTGTTATTTGCACTTTGACTCTAGCCCACTTGGGCATTATTATTCCACCAATAGCAGCAATATGGACGTGTAGGACATGACAAATGTGTTTTGGTAGAAAGACAAGAATGGATTCCTTTTTATTTAGAAATTGGTCCCCTCTTTCTTTCAAATGTCCTAGTGAAGTTTTTTTTGTATGATCAATTATTTACAGTTGGAATTGGACTGAACATGTGTACAGGATTTTTTTAAAATACTTTTTTAAAATACTATTTTAGAGGTTATGAATTTAATCAATAATTGCTTTTTACATGTTCTGACATTTTGCACTGTTTTATAATCATGCATTTTTTTACTTCACCAAATGATTGTATTTCACATGTATAATTACGCTCATTGCTGCAGTTTTAATGTGGATGTTTTCCTGCCCGCAATAAGAGACACAAAAGTCTGTCCTTTATGTCTATGTTCCACAATCAGCACGCTTGCACTTTAAAAAGGTCACCTTACCTTCTTAGCGTTTGTCATGTAATCAAGGCCCTTCGCGGGCTGAAACGCGTCATGGTTGACTTGGTGTCTGGGCTTCAATAAAGAAAATTTTGCAACATTCAAGGGTTCGTCTCGTCTGTGCAGGATTGCAGTTTGGACGTTGTATGCCTCATATATATAAATAAGTGCATTTAAAATCCTTTAGTCTTCATTGACAAAACTAATCATGGGCCAGTGCCCAACGTCACTCTAAGCTCCCAAGACCACAACTCAAATAAGGCACTCTGTATTAGAGTGACCTATGAATTATCCCTATTATAGGATAAAGTGACTTGTGCCATGTGCAAAAGGAGCATTAATATTAAAGTGCTTTAGTTAAATTGTCGCTATATCAATTATAGCCAATACAATAATTTTACATTGTAATGATGTATATGTGGCGACAAAAATGCATTTGAAATTTCTAAATAAAAAAAAAGATTTTTTGCCCGGTTAGGGATGGGGAGTTGGGGTCCTTGGGGACCTCCAGCATAAGGCCTAGGAGGTCAAGGATTCTGCCCCCTCAGTTTTTTTTAATGGTTTTCTTTGGGAGTCGACTGAGTTAAAGCCCCAAGATGACTGCCAAAACTTCCTGGTTGAAGTTGTAACAACCAATCAGATCTCTGCATGAAACTGGGAGGGGTTGAGTTCCTAGATGTACACCTATGCATCGATAGACCGATTTCACTAATCCAAAGGAGCGGAGAAGCAAAGATCATTGTTTGGAATGCATGAATAGCTCAAAATGCTATGGCTTGAGATTTAGTATTATGAAATTAGGCATAGGCTAACTGATTTTAACAGTACAATGCCTGTCACAAAAAATGTGTTTATACAGACTACCACTAATCATTGTTTTTTGATCTTCTTTCTTAAGCACCCAAGGGCAAGAGGGCATCGATTCCAGCTACAACCAGCGCCACCACCCCAACACCGAAGCAGATGCTAATGATTCTGCTGCCCCCTGTAAGTCTTTTTTATCCCCCCTACTAAAATTATGCCCTTCTGTACACTTACTATTTTTTTCCATGCTGGATGCTGTTTGTTACCATTTCAGTTCCCTGTGTTTTTCTATATTTCCTGTTTCCACAGATGACTTTCTCCCATTTGAACCTTTCTTCTGCTCATTTTTCTTAAGCTTCCCCTTGCCCATCTTTTAGGTTACATGTCTTATTGTTGTGTAGTACCAAAGAGGTCAAAAGATTATTTTTTGGTCAAATAAATAGGATTGCTCAACCAGGCCAATCAAACATGTTGGTGATTTTCTTGATCAAACAAACAGTTGAAAAGTCCAGGCGCACAGACAAAGTGGTTATCATGGGCATGGACCGCCAATGTTGCCTTATACTAACAGTTTCCATGACAGTGCACTATGGCAGGAATGAGATACCATGTCCACAACCAATACAATATGTCTTTTGCATTCCCTTTTACTGCTTATCCATTTGTACAATCCAAGCCTTAACTTATGCCTTTCCATTATTCCTGAACCCCATTAATCCCGATCCCTATCCCTCCATTAGGGGAAAAAGTTTTTTATGGTTGACACAAGTGCTAAATAGTTTTTAAAATGTTATCAAGCAATAAGTAACACAAACCTCCCAAAATGATTACTTTTGATAGAAAGAAATACTGATAGATAGCTAACCTAACTGTACTGAGGTATTGCTGTTGCATCTTGTCCAAAATTGATACTTAGGTTGCTATCTGGTATCCCAACTGGGTATGTTATGTCTTTCACCAGGCACACAGGCCACCACCACCAGCAGGGACCTCAAAGCAGGGATGTCATTGGAGGTGCAGGCAACCGAAGGAGAGGGAGATGTTGTCCCATTGGTGGGAGGGACAAGTGGTAAGTCACCTTGTTTTCTAATTGACAATGTACTGTACTGGTAAGCAAGACAGATAACCTGCCCATCACCTCCAGAATCCAGTCCCTACTTTTGACATCTCGTACCATCTAAAACTGTAGCACATGGAATGTCTGGTGCTGCTGCTGCTGCAGTGAGTGTAGGTGGTGATTGTTTTCCTGTATGAGTGCTGCAGCACAGCGGCACAATAGAATTAAGTTGGCAGTGCACAAACTGCAAAACAAAGACAAGGTGTGTCCCAGTGCCCACTCAGTCATCTACTATTGCTTCACTTAATCTTTCTGTGTTTCTGTCCCAGCCTACCTAAAAAAAATGTTATTTCTCGTCATGTGATGTCTGTGCTACATTTCTTTGTCCAAGTGAAGTTATCTTATCTTCCATTACATTTTGACGGTTCCAATATTTTTCGTCCGATCAATCAGCGTGACTTTGAAGTTCTTCTTAGTCACATTGATTGATCAGAAGAAAACTATTTGAACTGTCAATCCAAGTACATGGTAATTTTTGGCATCCAACCAATCATTCCATAGCTAAGCCTCTCCCTAGCCCACTCCCTATAACTTATCTCCCTGTGGACAAATTTTTCCCACTGCCAAGTGAATGTGTTTCTTGAGAATAATCTGTATTGATAGCAGCAATGCATTCAATTAAGGATGCTTGGAGATATTTGTATCCTAATATAGCTGGTTATACCTACTATTCGGCCGCGCACAAATTATGCTCACGTATTGATATGGTCTGGGTTTCGGATACTATTCTTGAAACTAACACTATGATGATTATGTCCAAGAGTCACCTCTGACCATAACCCTATTCTTTTGTCATTTGATGTAACAACTGCAAGACAAATACCTTGTTCTTTTTCATTTCTCAGATATTTATTTTTGGATTCTGCTTTTTTAAATCTATTAAAAGATCATATAAAAGAATTTATTGATTTAAACTTCCATTAAGCATTACCAATGACAGTGTGGGATGCATGTAAAGCAATCATTCGAGGATTTACACAGTTTATATGGCGGCAAAACAAAGAACGTAGGTGTCAAAATGAGAAAATGGTAGCTGATATACTTCTCACTGAAAATCTATTGTCTGAAGCTTTGTTAAAAGGGGACAGCGTGGAAGAATTAAACTAAACTAATTGAGTTAAAATCAGCGATAAAAACTTTTTTAGGGAAAAAAGTATTATCAAACTTAAAAAATATCATATAGATAAGTATGAAGGGGCTGACAGGATAGGTAAAATCTTAGCGTATAAAGTGGCTGAAGATCGATCTCAAATGGCTGTAAGAGAAATCAAAGGGGCTAATAATCAAATATTCCAAGAACCCAAATTAATATTACAGCAATTTGCTGACTACTATCAAGAGCTATATACACCGGAATATGATGTTAGCGATGATATTATTAAAAGATATTTAACGTTAAATAAAGTCATTAATATTGAAAAAGAACAATCGGATCAATTAACATGTGATATTACACCGGCTGAAATTAGAATGGCTATGAATTCTTTGGCATCTGGTAAGCCTACTGGAGAAGATTCAATTCCTTTAGAATTATATAAAACCTGTACGGAAGAATTGATTCCGCTATTAGTTAAGGTTATTCAAGCCATAGGTAAGGAGGATAAAGCGCCAAAATCCTGGAACTCTACCCAAATTATTTTTTTTTTAAAGAAGGGTAAACCAGCCTATGAAAGAGGGTCGTACAGACCTATATCACTTATAAACAACGATGCAAAAATATTCGCAAAGATATTGGCAATTAGGCTAGTACCATTAATGTCACAATTGGTATTACCCCAGGAACATGGGTTCATCCCCAAGAGAGATACTACGGCGCATATTAATATGGCCATTATGGCTTTTGATGTTGCACGGATCGAGCCAACCCCACTCTGTATGATTTTATTAGATGCAGAGAAAGCATTTGACCGAGTGGGGTGGGGCTTTCTCTGGGCCACATTATTCGCCTTTGGTATAAAAGGTCAATTTTTGAAATGGATCCAATCATTATATGATGAGCCTATTAGTAAAGTTTGCTATATGGGCAAATGCTCTCCTTCCTTTTCGATTAAACGCAGGACAAGACAAGGGTGCCCCCTGTCACCATTATTATTTGCCCTTATTATGGAACCCTTTTTGGTTGCGTTACAGAGCCAAGATCAGATTCACCCATTTGTAAATGGCGCATACTCTCTTAAAATCACCGTCTATGCGGACGATGTTGCGGTGTATTCCACTAATGTTTCTGAAGCATTGAAAGGCATTATAATAGAGGCAAGGGAATTCGGCTTGGTTTCGGGATACAGGCTTAACACTGGCAAGACCCAAATTATAATGAATTACAAACCACTAAGATTAGTGACAGGTGTATGTGATATAGCTACTTATTTGAGGGTTAAAATTTCCTCGAATGTTAACTCAATAATTCCTCTAAACTACGATTCGCTACTAAAAGAAACTGCTGCATTATTTAAGAAATGGCACAAGCTACCTTTAAGTATTATTGGCCGAATACATTTGGTTAAAATGAAGATACTACCAAAATATTTATATCTTTTTCGATCCATCCCTTTACGGATTAATAATTCCTACTTTAACAGATTAGATGTTATTATCAGTAGTTTTGTTTGGGATTATAAAAAAGCCTGTTGGGCTGCCAAATTGCTCAAACTTCCATTCAATCAAGGAGGATTGCCTTTACCTTACTTCAAATCTTATTATTGGTCCTCTTTTTTTACTCGGTTTCGAAGCCTGACTATTCCCGAGAAATGTTTGTATTTTAATAAATTTATGTTGGGCGAGGATGTAAATATGTTCCTTTACAGACTAAATGACCCCAATTATTTCAAACGCTTGAAATTTAAGACACTACGAGATACTGTTAGCATATGGGGCTCTATTCTTGGTAAATGTAAAACTTCCCTCTTTCATTCGAGCACTCCCTTATGGTTTAATCCGGGTCTACCAGGAATTTTTCATGATACAACTGGTTTAGTGCTGTCAGATTCCGGTAATAAAAAATTGGGAGACTTATATGACTATCAGAGATTTTTTACATTTGAAAGACTAAAGATATGTTATAATCTTACAGAAAGGACCCGGTTTAAATATTATCAAATCAGAGATTATCTACTGCGGAAATAAGGATTTATTAATATTTTGGACTCCGATTTATGGAATTGTATTTATAAAGAAACTGATAAAGCATGGATTAGCCTTGGATATAAAAAAAATTCTGGTCTTAGAAATGATGATTCTATAAAATTATCTGAGAAATCTAGTAGGCAGTTGGGTACTGATGTGACCCCTAATTTGATCACTTCTTCAATAAATAGCCTAAACCACTCTGTTCATTCCTAGTCTTAAACTGCAGTTATTTAAAACCATCTGCCAACTCTACTATACGCCAGACAGGACTTTAAAATGGGCTAATAATAATAGCACCAGTGAACGTACGAAGTGTCCAAAATGTAATTTAAGATCAGCTGATATCACTCATATGTTTTTTATGTGTCCACAACTGAGTGACTTCTGGAATGGTATAACTAAAGTTGTGTCTACAAAACTAGCTTATCCAATAGTATTGACATCTGTCAACGTGCTTGTAGGCACTTCTGGGGCAAATAGCTCTTTGTGTGATTTGTTGAATATTCTAATGTCATGCGCCAGACTAATAATAGCTAGGGTCTGGATCCAACATAACCCACCGACGGTTCAGGATGGTGCAGCCTTGTTAAGGAAATATATAATATGGAACGGGCTCTAGCAATAAGAAGGGGTCTTCAAGTAGAAAGGATTTGGGGAATGTTTATGCCTTAATACTCGTTTATTTTTATTTTTGATCTTAAATGTCCTTAATGTCTAATGATCTATGATTATAGGCCTTATTCCCTATCTGTCTGTTCCGACCCATAACAAGGGCCATACTCTTGATCAGGTATTTTACACCCTTCCTCTTGTTATGGCTAGTCCCGCCCCTGTCCTCTGGTCTGACCATTTTCTGATTTGCTTTCAGATTCAGGGAACTAGCAAATCACCTGTCGCAAAACTGAATCATCTTAGGCACCCTAGGCGGGCCTATCATCGGGTTACCCCTGAGAGTTTGGCTCAGGCCTGTCTGGAGCATCCCTGTTCCCTATCAGGTGACTTAGAGAGTGATCTTGACGTGTTACAGAAGTGGTTAGTTGAGCGGTTAGACGAACTTGCCCCGCCTATTGCGCCCCGGACATCTACAAGGCGGACTTCAGCGCCTTGGTTTACGGAGTCTCTTGCTTTGTCCCGGCGTAATTGCAAGGCTGCTGAGAGGTTTTGGCACCAGCAGTATGATCCGGAGGCCAAGGCCGCCTATAGGGCCATTATAAAGGTCTATCATGCGGCCATCTTCGCCGAAAAAAAGAACTATTTCTCAGCAAGAATTGAGACGGCGTCGAGTTCCTGTAGGGAAATGTTTACCATTGTTAAGGAGTTTGTTACCCCTAAGGCTAGTGCATCGCAGCATGAGTTTTCTGAACCATGGGTGGTTTCATTAGCAAACTTTTTTACAACTAAAATAAAGCGGATTCAAGATTCCTTCTCCTCCTTGAGCCCTTGCGCTGATACCATCCCAAGGGATCAGCTGATTTTGACAGCTGAAACTGGTCCTTCTCTATTGGAGTTTCCAGCGATCTCTGATTACATCTCTCAGGACCTCCTCTCTAAACTTAAGTCAGGTTCCCCCTCGGACCCCTGCCCTGCTACCTTTTTGGCTAGGGCTGCGGAGGTTTTGAACCCACTGATTAATCCGATTCTTAATTTGTCACCGACGAGTGGTGTTGTCCCTATGGTCTGGAAACAAGCCATGGTTGTTCCACTCCTTAAAAAGCCTGGTCTTGACCCTGAGAATCATGCCAATTACAGGCCTATTTACCTTCTGCCTGCTCTTGCAAAGATAGTGGAAAAGCATGTTCACTCTGTGCTCTCAACTTTTCTTGAAACTCATGGCTTGTTGCACTCCACCCAGTCGGGCTTTCGATCCAATCTAAGCACAGAGACAGCACTTCTGGAGGTTAATGAAGCCATTAAGGAAGTGCTGGATTCAGGTGGAAGAGCCATGCTGGTAATGTTAGATCTGTCGGCGGCTTTCGACACCGTCCCTCATGAGGCTCTCCTCAGCAGACTTCATGAGATCGGTCTGAGAGCGACGGTGTTGAGCTGGTTTAGATCCTATTTAGCTGGTCGCCGGCAGATGGTCTGGGCCCCCCCTCACTCTGCCGAAGTGCCACCTTTGGAGGTCGGAGTCCCACAGGGGTCGGTGCTTAGCCCGACTCTGTTTAATATCTTCATAACCCCTCTGGCGGTGCTGGCAGAGTCCTTTGGGGCTCAGATCATGTCATACACCGATGACACCCAGCTCCTTTTCACTTGTGGAAAGGGGGCGGAGATCAACGGAGAGAGCATCTGCGGGTGCCTCGGGGCTGTTTTTGACTGGTTTCAGCGGAACAGCCTCAAGTGCAACCCTGATAAATCAGAGGTGCTTTTCTTCGGGTGTCAGGCTGACCCCAGTTGGCAGGATTAGTGGCCTGTGAACATGTTCCCACCCTCGTCCTCCTCTCTGGTGGCTAAGAATCTTGGGGTCAAAATTGATAACAGCCTATCTCTTAAGTCCCAGATTCTAGGCCTGACTGGCACCTGTTGTGGTCTTCTTAAAATGTTGCGCAAGTTTCTTCCCTTGCTTCCTTTGGTGCATAGGAAGACTACGGTCCAGGCTCTTATCTGCTCCAGGCTGGATTACTCAAATGTTTTATACTTGGGTCTTCCGGACTATCTACTACAAAAGCTTCAGGTGGTCCAAAACTCGGCGGCACCGGCGATTTTCGGCCTGCCTCGTCGTGCGAAAGCCTCGGGCCTGCTACTTTCCCTACATTGGCTCCCTGTTAGGTAGCGGATTGTTTTTAAAGCACTCACGCTGGTGCACAAGGCACTCCACGCGGTCGGAGCTGAATATATACAGAAACGCCTTGCTTTCTACAAACCCAAAAGATCCCTTAGATCTGAATCTCTTGGTTTGCCTATTGTCCCTGCTGTTAGGAAAGGAAGGGTATGGGGACGCTCTTTCAAACATCTGGCTCCTCAGCTATGGAACACCCTCCCCCTGTTGCTCCACTGTACTTCGAACCTGTTGGCCTTTAGGAAAGGTCTGAAAACGTGGCTCTATGGACAATGATCGATCTTTTTTCCTTTGCCCTCTCTCCTGCTTCTTTTTGTAGTTTTGCTGTGGGTTAGAAAGCGCCGGGACACTCCTTGGAGTAGCCGAGCGCTATATAAGACACCCATAACATTAACATTAACATTACGTTGCTGATACTACCTTAATGCATTAATTTCTTTTGGTGTTTGTATGAAATGTTTTTTTTTTCTATTTTTTCTTTGCTGTTATGTCCTTGTCCCTATTGATGCAAATAAAAAATTTTTTAAAAAAAAGAACAATCTGTATTGAAAGTCTGGGTGTTATATGGGACTAAGGGTCTGAGTTAGAGTTTAGCAAATGAGAGACTCTTTGACAAAAGAAAGATCCAGTTTGCTGCACTATAGTTCATAATATTCTTCTATGGACTGTCTTCTGTAATACGGCAGATGGGATATCTGTTATCCGCCAAGTGTGTCCCATCTGCTAGACTCTATCAGACTAAGTCTATAAGCTGAGTTTAAACTTAGAGGAGTAAAATCGAGGAGAGGGATGGTGAAGAGCAAGGCCATTGGAACTGTAGGTTCACATAATAACATGCTGCAGCTGGCCTGCCTCGAAAACATGCTGGGGAAAGTAACCTTACCCACCAGCATGGCTCTGTTATGTTGTTCAAGTATTAATTGTGCTGCATACATACTTGTATGTGCCCTGCTCATTACTGGCAGGTAATCAAAAATTTGAATACACAAAGTATGTGGACTGTTTCACTATGAAATTAAATCCTTTCTAAAAATCTAATTTTTGTTTCGAACATTGGATTATGTTGGTGCTCTGGCTTAATTATTCCTTTCAACCAGTGCTCTGATTGATTACGTGGCTATGATATGATGCATGGGTGGGAAGATCTTGGCCCAGGTTGTGTTGGCTGACTAGCACCAATATCATTATTCATCACATCCAGACAGTGCTTAATTCATGAAACAATAAGTGTTGGGACCCTTTTTCGGAGGCCACTCCAGCTTGTACCACCCATTGGCTATCCCAGCACTACCAGCGAGAGTATCACAACAACTACAAAGCATTACACTCTATTCATACTATTCCAGGCCCCCCAAAGATATAAAAATGGCTCGCGAGGCAGGTATTAGTCATTTTTAATTTATATTGATTTAACCCCTTCCACGCTGATGACGAGCTGGGCTCGTCATGGCGTAGCCTCCTCGCACGCTGATGACGAGCCCAGCTCGTCACGTAACATGCGATTTAAAAAATCTCAGTGTGCGAGCGGAATTCCGCTAGCGCGCATGAGGTTAACAAGCAACTGTTGTTGTGCTAATCTCTAAATTAGACAAACAGCACCATCCTGTGGCAGACTATCATAAGTGCCTGGTGCTGACAATTAAGTGCCGGTGCTGAGCACCAGAAACCACTGGAACATAATAAGTGATGCATCCAAATACAATTCCAATGGCCCTAGGGAAACAGCAATGTTCTGATACTGTACTGTGCTACTATAGGCAGTATAAACAAGTGTTTGAGCTGAGCATCACAATTTGTGTTTTTGTATTTTTGTTCTTCTTACTTTCTTGTTATGGCAACTTCTGCTGATGGCAACAGGCAGCAACCAGTGCCAGCCCGAACATTGGAAAGTTGGAAGCTCCTTTGAAAACAATGGAGTGCTCCGGGCTTATAATTGCTGGTATAAGCCCAGCGCTCCAATATTCCAATGTTTCTTTGTTCACAGCTATGGGTATGAACAAAGGCTTCAGGGAGCCTGAGGGGATTTCAATCCCCTTGTGCTCCCTGAGGGCGCTGTTTTATTTGTTAGAACATTCTGCCCTCTAGTGGCAGAATGTTCTAATAGCCTTATAGCCATTCGTAGCAGGGCTTCGGCTCGGGTCTTTAATGCAGCAGCAGGCCTTTAATAGCCAGTATAGCCCACTGCAGCGGTCTATAAGGCTGTAGTATAGTAGTAGTTAGTTTAATAACCGCTCTTGTCCTACCATATGTAACTATTTGCCCTGTAAGGGGTCTGTTAACATACACAAAAATGCAATTTATCACTCCTTCCAAAGAACAACTTTACTACTAAGTTAATTAGTTCTTCTAGTGTTTTCTTACCTACATTGATTAGATGATGGTACCTCCCAAAAATCTTCCCAAACCTTATTGTAGGATTTTCCAAAAAGGGTCCTCTTATTATTGGTGTTGGTATTTGTGTTATTTAGTTGTGCTACCAGGGAAGGCCCCCCCAAAAAAGGAGGATCCCCTTATGACAAATGAACACGAAGGCGAACGCACGGAGGAACAGGGAGGCCGTCTGAAACATTACAGATATCGCTATTTCTGACGACAAGACTATCAAGTCCTTGTGCACAATTGAAAGAGCACATCGTCACATCTAACCAATCCCTGGGGAACAAGAAATCCCGATTTTAGAAATCTCTTCTACCAATAACGGTGGTTCCTCCGTGCAAAGAGAAGGCTCTGTGGCTTAAACTATAAGCTTTTAAATGTGTGACAACCATCAGAACAAAGTCCACGACAAGACAATGCCTTGAAGCAATTGATAAGCTTTATTTTTAGTCAAAACACAGATACGTCAAATATTTTTAATGTCCTGATAAATGTGTAAAGACTGAATAGCACCGAAACGCCGCGTCGACTCCTTTGGAAACTTTGACTGTATTTGATTTATTGTGACACCTTTTTTGGAGGTGTTTTTTATTTGGTTTTTAATTCTGTCTTAGATTGTAACCCAATTGGGAGGTTTTAATAAATTTCGCGATTAATTTTATTTCCTTGTATGTGCCCATTACTCAATTATAGTGCATTTCTGTTGCTTGCTGACACTAGATTGTTGTTCAGATCACCTCTATAACCGTGCAGAGACCCCCTAGGTAGAGCTTTTCCCAGCAATCACAGTCTGCTACGCCAAACAGGGACTTTCCTTCTACAACTACCAGGGAAGACATCACAAAGAATGTCCCAATCCCACCTATTCCAACAAGGTGACTTTCAACTGTCAACTGTCAATCATCAGAAAGATTATTAATTCATCGGGCAATCATTGGAGCAAGATGGCACCTGTGTGACACGCCACGCTAGTCATCACTCACCCTCCACCTCGCTATTTCGATGCTCGCAGTACCGACTGAGTTTACGGGGAGGAGTCAGTGCAATGGCGAGGAGGCCGGAAGAAGAAGACCGGTGAGAGGGTGCTTGGAGGCGTGATTGAGGAGACACCAGGTGGAATGCACTAAGCACCTTGTATTAGCAGCAATTTCGGAGCTGGCACAATGCATTTCTTAACTTTAAATTGAACTTGTTTTGGCACAGAAAGCACTCCCCCCCCCCCGTAATCATGACGGGCCGAGGAGCAGAGTTGCGTCTGCTACTGTGGCAACCGGGGCCACCGCTTCGGCAATCGCACAAATACCCGCCCGCCGCAAACACAGCTTGGAGGCTAAGGGCGGTAAGAAGAAAGACGAGGCCACTTCTAAGGGCAGGCCCAAGCTTACCAAAAAACCAACACAACAGTCAACCCGTGGGGTATTGCATCTTGATCCTGGTGGATCCAAGCCCCTAATTACCAATGTATTCAGGGCTCCCTGCGCAAATGTACCTGAAGGAGAGACACAAGCGAAATCAGGGCCCTGGAGCACCCAAGATACTACATCAGCAAAAAGCTCGGCAGAAGAAACCGGAGACAAAAGGACTAAAATACATGTTGAGCAAGGAGTGCTTTAAATTTTCTCATCACAGACTAGGTCAATGCCACCAGAGGTTTCCAGGGAGGAAGAAAAAACAGTACCCATAATATAGACCATGTAAGAAATCACCCCCTACCCAAAATCGTAGGGGCACAGGGCAGTGATAAAGATATTGATTCAAGAAATACAGCCTCCGCTGTTGTGGTGGCTATTGCGTGGAGCAGCTTGGAGGGCAGAAGTGTAAAAGTAGACCTCAGCAAGGCCTACCGGTGCTAGGGGTTCGCAATTCTGCGCACTAGCCCTCAGACCAATAAGTAGAGATTGACACAGAAGCTGAAATATATCAAGAAAACACTTTCATAAACCTCATGAGGTGGAACTACATTCACACAGCACCCTTCGGCAGTGTATGAAGTAGCACATACATAGATGGTCATACAAAGAATGTACAGTCAACAAAGGTGGGGAAATGAGTTGCTGACGTCAGTTAAAACTGCCTGACAGTAACAGACTAGAGCAGGTGCATGGGCAGCTACAGACTCTTCTGAGCATGTGCAGAGTAGCAGGGGCTAAGTATAGCCAATTCTTGAGCAAAGCACAAGGGCAAGCAACAGCGAAAAAGGAAGGAGCACATGGCGAACACATGGTCAGTCAATATGGCTGCCGGAACCAATATGGCTTCAGCTCAATGCTAACAGTGATCTCTGACAAATTTTCACAGACGACTCTTTTAGCATTAGCTGAAGACCTCTATAATCTATAAGAGTCTAAGTATACAGCATGTATGTTGATTCTCATCATTTCATCAATTTCTTTATCTAGTACACGTTGGGCATTCATTTGTTTAACAACACGTCTGGTAGGTGTACAAGCAGCGATACAGAAAGAGCAAAGCATCGGTCCGCATTGTATACATAAACAGCAGGAATCTCAAACAATATACATAATATCATCAACTTCCAGCTCCAGGTGATAAACAGTGTCCATAGCCAACTGGTCAAAGTCCACGTTCCGGTATCAGGGTGAATCAGAGCAGCTATTTTGTATAGCTTGGATATTGCATCAAAAACTGAAGGGGCATGATCTGTAATGTACACGCAGCAGCTACTCCCGATGATTTTCGCGTTCGTCCTCAAACTGAGAAAACGCCGTGCATTGGTGTCATTCGTGTATGTGAGAAACGGATGGAAGAATTACGTGTCCCAGAAGGCCATGGGGCGCAGGATGTAAGGCGATTGACGTCTTGTATTTAAGCGCCTCTTCTGCTCAGGGAAGTGCTTGACAATCCAGATATCGTCTCAAGCACTAGTCGGAAGGTGTGTTCTCGGAGGATCCAGGAAGTAGTCTACGCCGATCAAGAGCCTGCGTGGTCAGTGAGTTTCATTTTCGAGGGTCTACGCTGATCAAGAGCCTGCGTGGTCAGTGTGTTCCTTCTTTGTCCTATTCCTCGGACATTTCCAGTGTTTTCCCTGCTGTGTGGTTCTACGCCCTTCCTCCTGAAAACTACCGGAGTATCAAAAGTACTTTAGGAGCGCGGGCCCGCCTCCTTTCTACTTTACTTCTATTTTTGTTTTGTTTTTCTTTAGTCCGTACTTTGGGAAAACTTACCTTTGTTTTCCATGTAAAATACTGTTTCCTGTGGTCTGCTTAGCAGTGCTTATAACTCATAACTTCAGCCCTTAGTCTCCAATGCAGTAATTGGTAGACCTGGAGAGTCTCGGCCTTCTTGATTGGGAGTTCTGGTGAGTTGGGGGTGCGGAGTCGGGGGAGAGGGTGGACTTCGCAGTGAGTGGTTCTGATGGTAGTGTTCTTGTCTTGTCTTCCTGTCCTGCAGTATTCCAAGTCCCACCACAACCCTGCTGTACATCTGACCAGACCTTGTTGGAAGTACAGAACATTCCGCTCCCTTCTTTCTTTGTTCTCTCCCTTTTTTCCCTGGGCACAGGTTCAAGCAGTGAATTCTTTCATTGCCGGGAATTGTGTCAGGGGGAGGAAGGGGGAATATCATCTGCCATCGTCTCTGCTGGACATCTGTTTCAGGTTAGTGGCGTTTGTTTGTTCTTGCGCCGCTTGCAATCCCGACAATGATGCGGCATGCACCACCTCGATCAGCCAGGACTACATCCAGGATCATACAGTTTTGGATTGCCACAACCCTCGCAATCTGTAGTTCCTCTGTGATGTTTTCAAGTGCCATAGCTGTCTGATTGGTCACAGCCTCTACGACACGTGTCAACTGTCTGATTTTCCTACTGTTCAAGGCAGCACCAACAAAGAAGAACAGCCCCAAATTAAAATCAGCATATTGCTGCAGTGCAGTGTCAGTCTGATGCACCTCATCATTACTTATTGTTCTTTTGTATCGGTTATTGGAAATGTCATTAAACAGTCGATAGCCCTTGTGATATAATGCAGGTGCCAGAAACACAGGAGGGAACAAAAAGGACACATAACATGTTCCTGACCAGCCAACAGGTAAATTATAGTACCCCTTTGTTAGACCTGACATCATTGGCTTGAGTCTCTCCTCCATTTTTTCTGTTTGCCTCTACTGTTTTACGATGTTTTGCTGGTATATGCTTTGGGCGCCGTGTCACTGCTGATCAGTGCCATAGCGCAAGTGCTCCAGATGTTAAATTGATGTGTCTATTGTATCCATGTTTGGCTTATTTGGTTTACTGTCAGTCCCTAGTCTAGTGCACCAGGAGTGCCGGGGCTTGTAAATGCAAATGCCGCTCGTGGGCTTGCAGCACGTGTTGTGCCACCCACAGGAGCGGCCTCGTAAAAGAATGTCTACGGGTCGGTCATTGCGAGACCCACGTGCAGTCTTGTACTGTCACGCAGGCTGCGCAGGTATACCTACTTGCCAGCCCCAACCTTCCCTTACCTTCATGTTAGTCACCCCTATGGTAGGCCGTGGGCAGGGTGCGTTGTAAGTGTAAGGTAGGACAAGCCTGACCAAGTTGGCATGTCCTGATAGTGAAGTGCCGCCATCTTCGTGCTTCACTATTGCGAGGTAGCCTGCTCTCCATTGCTTAGAATGGGCCGCCGGGATTATTAATGCTATGATCCTAGCTGGCTCGGAGAGTACGGTGCAATATCGAGTTTGGTATCCCTGAACTCGGGGTTTAATTACGCATCCGTTGGTGTGGATGGTTTTTGGACTCTGGGTTCGAAAATAGTACTTTTAGAAAGTATCTATTTTCTTGTCTAACCATATCTGGTCTCTGCTGGTCTTGCGTGTGTGTGACAGGAGCTGGGTGGCTCCAAGAGGTCTGGATGAGTCAGTGTGGGATGAGTGGGACATTAAGTTGAGAGTAGGGGGAGAGTAGTTGTTGATAGCCTGCCTTGCCTGATACAATGCTGGCTCCACCTCCTGCCAAGCGACTGATGGCTCTGTGCCTGCCCTGGACGATCCTGGCCCCACCTCCTGCCAGGAGGACGATAGCTCTGCTCCTGCCGGTGTCAATGCTGGCTCCACCTCCTGCGGGGCGTCTGAGGGCCCGGCTCAATGAATAGGCCAGGTGCTACTGCCTAGCTCCACCCACCACAGACCCAGGATGTTGGGAAATCCCCGGCATAGACAAAGGGATCAAAGACGAAAAGGGGTATAAGAGAAGGACCCCTGAACTAGGAAATCAGATCACTTCTGACAAGGAACCCTGTAACCAAGGACAAGAAGCCTGCTGATCTAAAGGACTGCCTACCCCTTCTGCCAGTGTGCTGTTGTTGGGGGAATCCTGCAGTGCTTCTTTATTTTTGCCCAGGAACCAGGAGAGAGGAACTGTGTGTGTACTCTCACGCTTGCTAAGAAAATCTCCAAGGACTGGAAGAGTGCCAGTCTCCTGCTGAAGTCACAGGGCTAAAGGACTTCATTTGCTAAAAGTGCTATCTTGCTGGAAGTGTGAATCCAGCACCTCTGAAAGGAACAGCAATCACGACGACCGGACGCTGGGCCCGACCGACGCCAGCAGCAACGCCAGTGAGTGGGAGTACGGCTCTAGCTCCAGAGGACCTCGTGTCTGCACCGCTGCTGATCGCATCAACCGTGTGCCCGTCGACGCCGTGAGCGCTGCTCACTCTGTGCAACTGCATCATCGACAACGCCTGCTGAGGCCTGATCGACACCGAAGACGCGACGCCGGAGTGCTCGACGCCGCTGATCATCGTGTGCTTCATTTTCCTAAAGGTACTGTGTTGTTGGGGGTCCGTGTGACTCCAGGCCCGACGCAGCGCTCCTCGCGGTCGACGCCGAACCTGTGGATTATCTTTGCCTCGACGTTGTGTAGCTCCCGTGTGAGTTACCCTGTTGCTAAGAACTGTGTTTCCCAGAAGAAGATTTGCTTGATACTAAAGACTTTTGTGCTAAAGAAGAAACTACCTTTGAACTATCCTTTTTCCTTCCTAAACGTATTTATTCCGATTGTGTACAGTTTTGCCGTTATTTGGTCTTGTGCTAAGCCTTATATAAAAATACTTATTTTTATAATACTACGGTGTCGTGTCCATTTGTAGTGTATTCACTGTGTTACTGTATGTGGTCATAATTGCTTAACGCACAGCCTCTGAGATAAGCCTGTACTGCTCTGCCAAGCTACCGAGGGGGTGAGCCCCTGCTATCGTTGTTGTGGAGGAGTTCGAGAGGAGTAAGCTAAAGAAATACAAGAAAGATGAGCTGAAACACTTTTGCGACCAGTTTCAAGTTCCTACCACCGGCCTCTCGAGAAAAGATGATTTTTATAAAGCATTGCAGGCCTGGTGGGAATCCAGAAATCCCTCTGATGTGGTGGTGGTACCCACAGAGGAAGGGGATGAGGAGGTGCCAGTGAATGGACCTATGCCCTCTCCCGGAAGCAGTGTTTCCTCCAAAGGTCTTTCCCCTGAAGAAAGAGAAGAAAGGGTGAAAGAGCGAGCTTACAACATGGAGATGGCAAGGCTAAAGATAAATGGGCAGTTGGAGTTAGAAAATGCAAGAGGTAGAAGGGAAGCTGATTTAGAGATCAAAAAGTTGGAGTTTGAACGAGAGAAGTTAGCTTTGGAGCGTGAAGCCAGGTTGAGGGAACTGGATATCCAAGCTAAAAAGTTAGAGTTGAATCCCTCTGGTGGCAGCATTCCATCCGAGCCTGCAGAAAGTAAGTTTTACTTCCCGAAAGATGTGATCAAAGATTACAATAAGAATGAAGATATTGGTCAATGATTTAAAGCATATGAGTTAGCATTGTTGGCCCACCAGGTCCCTGAGAAGAATTGGGGAGCGGGGTTGTGGGGTCGCTTTGTGAAGGAGGGAAGAGATACCCTGTTAGACATGCCTGTAGCGGATAGGATGTCGTATGCTCATATGAAAGATGCTTTAATGTTGCGATATGGCTTAACCCCCGAGCAGTACAGACAAGCTTTTAGAGCATGTAAGAAGTTGCCTGGTACGACGTGGGTTGAATATGTGTCTTATTTTTGCAGAGCCATGGATGGTTGGGTAAAGGGCAGCAACGTGGAAAGTTATGAAGCTCTTTATGATTTGTTTGCTTGGGAGCACTTGTCTAATAACTGTTTTCCAGAGCTGCGCCAGCACCTGATTGATAGCAAGATATCTAACCCTAGAAAACTTGCTGAGGAGGCGGACCGCTGGGTCAGTACCAGGGTCCACAAGGGTCCAGTGGGAGACTCAGCCAAAGGTGGGCAGGGTCCCCAGCAGAAGAGTGGGGGGGACAAGGGTAAACAGAAGGAGTCTCAGAAAGGGCCCCAAAGTAATCCCCAAGGGAACCAAGGGAAGGGTTCCCAGCCTCCCCCTGAGAAGAAGTCAGGGGCCCCGACGGGTAAACCTGTTCATAGGGGCCCCCTAACCTGCTACGGTTGTGGGCAGGTGGGACACAGGTTTTATGACCCCCAGTGTCCCAAAAAGGATTCGAATGCACCGCCGCGTGCACCCCCTCGTCAGTTGGCAAGTGTAGCCTTGGGAGGGGAAGAGATGGTTGTCCATGGTGGGAGGGGTCTCGCAGAAATGTCCCTGGTCTCGCTAGGAGACATGCAAATGGTCCCTCCACCCCCTCTGCCTAGTAACACTAGTAAATATAGGCAGTGGGTGACCATTAATGGCCATAGAGTGGAAGCCCTCAGAGACACCGGAGCGAGTGTGACAGCTGTCAAGTGTCACTTGGTGTCCCGAGAGCAGGTGGTTCCCCACGCATTCTACCCCGTGATAGCTGCCGACAACTCCCAGAAAGAGTGTGAGGTGGCTCAGGTTTCCTTTGAATGGGGGGGAGTTTCAGGTACTCTTCAGGTTGCTGTGAGGCCCGCCATGCCTGTCGATTGTCTCCTGGGCAATGATTTAGAAGACTCACCTTGGGCTAAGGTGGAGAGAGCAGCGCACTTGAAGATGTTGGGTGTGCCAGAGTGGGTGTGTGCAACCACTCGTTCGATGACAGCGAGTAAGGGTGTTGATGGGGTCCCGGAGCCTGAAAGTACGGCCCAGGACCCAGCTGCGAAGAGAAGAGGCAGGAGGCGCGGGAAACCGGCCCCCGTAGTTCCCGTGGTCCAGGAGGAGGTAGACCCTGAGGGGGATGCCCTGGAGCCCACAGGGGAACAAATTGCCGAACTGGGAGATCTGCCCGAGCTGACCCATTGGCAGCAGGACGGTGGTCCCTCCAGGGAGGAATTCTGTGCGGAACAGAAGGAGTGCCCTTCTCTTGTGAGCATGAGGCAGCAGGCCTCAGCCCAATCCTCAGGTGATCAGTCAGGGTCACATTTTGTGTACTGGGAGAACGACCTCCTGTATAGCGAGCCTAAGGCTGCTGAACCTGGGTCAGCCCGTGTGCTGGTGGTCCCCCAGCGCTTCAGAGCCTTCCTACTGGGTTTGGCTCATGACGTACCGTTAGCTGGACATCTGGGGCAGGACAAGACCTATGACAGGCTTGTCACCCATTTTTATTGGCCTCAGATGCGTAGGGATGTAGACATCCATTGCAAGACTTGTCGCACTTGCCAGGCGAGTGGGAAAAGCGGAAGGAAGCAGAAGGCTCCCCTCCAACCTTTTCCAGTGGTCAGCACCCCCTTTGACCGGGTGGGTATTGACATTGTTGGGCCCCTGGACCCCAAGACAGCCCTGGGCAACAGGTTCATCCTGGTCTTGGTGGACCATGCCACAAGGTACCCGGAAGCCATCCCTCTCAGAACAGTGACGGCCCCCGTGGTGGGACGGGCACTAATGGGTGTTTTCTCCCGAATGGGGTTCCCCAGAGAGGTGGTGTCCGACCGAGGCACCAACTTCATTTCGAACTATATGAAGTCTCTGTGGAAGGAGTGTGGGGTAACCTACAGGTTCACCACTCCTTACCACCCTCAAGGAAATGGGCTGGTTGAGAGATTCAACCGGACCCTGAAAGGCATGATTATGGGTCTTGAAGAACCAATGAGGCGGAAATGGGACGTCCTCTTGCCATGCCTGTTGTTTGCTTACCGTGAGGTGCCGCAGAAGTCTCTAGGGTTCAGCCCCTTTGAGCTCTTATACGGTCACCCGGTAAGAGGACCTCTGAGTCTGGTCAAGGAAGGCTGGGAGCAATCTCCCAGGAAACCTCCCCAGGATGTATACAGCTACATGCTGGCCTTTCGGAACCAGACTCGGCGCTTCAGAGAACTTGCTCAGGCAAATCTGGAGGCCAGCCAGGAGGAGATGAAGCGTTGAACCGGAATGCCACTCTGGTAGAGCTTCAGCCTGGTCAGGAAGTGTGGGTCATGTCCCCTGTGGAACCTTGTGCGCTCAAGGACAGGTGGACTGGACCGTTTAAGGTTGTGGAGAAGAAGAGCGATGTCACCTACTTGGTGGACTTGAAATCTCCCAGGAACCCCTTGCGGGTCCTGCATGTCAACCGTTTGAAGCCCCACTTAGAAAGGTCCGAAGTGGGCATGCTCCTAGCTACAGATGATGGAACGGAGGAGGAGAGTGAGCCTCTTCCTGACCTCCTGTGTGCTAAAGAGCAAGACGGGTCGGTGGATGGTGTGGTCCTCTCTGACACACTGACCCTTGAACAGAAACAGGATTGTCGCCAACTGTTGGGACAATTCCCGGATCTGTTTTCCTTGGTTCCGGGTGTCACGCATTGGTGTGTCCATGACGTTGACACCGGAGACAGCCCTCCTGTGAAGCACAAGGCTTACAGGGTGACTGACAAGGTCCGAGCGTACATTAAGGAGGAGGTCTCCAAAATGTTCGCGTTAGGGGTGATTGAGTCCTCTAGCAGTCCTTGGGCCAGCCCAGTGGTCTTGGTCCCGAAGGCTGCGGCGCCTGGTGCTTCACCAGAACTCCGGTTCTGCGTGGATTACCGAGGACTCAATTCGGTCACGAAGACTGACGCGCACCCCATCCCCAGAGCTGATGAGCTCATCGATCGGTTGGGGGCTGCCCGGTACCTTAGTACGTTTGATTTAACGTCTGGGTACTGGCAGATCGCCTTGACTGATGGGGCAAAAGAGAGGTCAGCATTCTCCACACCAGATGGGCTATACCAGTTCCGGGTGATGCCCTTTGGGATGAAGAATGCCCCTGCCACCTTCCAGAGGTTGGTCAACCAGGTCTTGGCTGGACTGGAGGACTTCAGTGCCGCCTACCTGGACGACATCGCAGTGTTCAGCGCCAGCTGGGAGGAACACTTGCGCCACCTCCAGGAAGTGTTGTTGGCCCTGCGCGGAGCAGGCCTCACAATCAAAGCCAGTAAGTGCCAGATTGGGCAGGGTTCTGTGGTGTACTTGGGGCACCAAGTAGGGAGCGGCAAGGTTGCCCCCCTGCAACCCAAGATTGATACCATCCTGGCTTGGGCACCGCCCAAAACCCAAACGCAGGTGAGAGCCTTCTTAGGACTCACGGGTTATTACGGGAGGTTTGTCAAGGATTACGGCAACATCGTGCACCCCTTGACTTCGCTGACTTCCAGGAAGCAGCCACGAAACGTGATCTGGACTGATGCCTGTCAAACGGCCTTTGACACCCTGAAAGCTGCAATGTGCACAGCACCTATACTCCAGGCACCCGACTTTTCGAGAGAATTCATTGTTCAGACGGACGCTTCAGAGCATGGCGTGGGGGCTGTTCTAGCTCAGGTGAATGAAGAGGGCCGAGACTTGCCTGTAGCCTTCATCAGTAGGAGGTTACTTCCCAGGGAAACAAGGTGGAGTGCGATAGAGAGAGAAGCATTTGCTGTGGTCTGGGCGCTGAAGAAGCTAAGACCCTACCTGTTTGGGACTCACTTCCGGGTTCAGACAGACCACAGGCCCCTCAGATGGTTGATGCACATGAGGGGTGAAAATCCGAAACTGTTGAGGTGGTCCATTTCTCTACAGGGGATGGACTTTACGGTGGAACACCGCCCTGGTACAGAGCACGCCAATGCTGATGGTCTGTCCAGATTTTTCCGCCTTAGTGATGAGGACTCCCTAGGTTAAGGGTAGTTCTCCCCACATTTCAGCTGGAGGGGACACGTGTTAGACCTGACATCATTGGCTTGAGTCTCTCCTCCATTTTTTCTGTTTACCTCTACTGTTTTACGATGTTTTGCTGGTATATGCTTTGGGCGCCGTGTCACTGCTGATCAGTGCCATAGCGCAAGTGCTCCAGATGTTAAATTGATGTGTCTATTGTATCCATGTTTGGCTTATTTGGTTTACTGTCAGTCCCTAGTCTAGTGCACCAAGAGTGCCGGGGCTTGTAAATGCAAATGCCGCTCGTGGGCTTGCAGCACGTGTTGTGCCACCCACAGGAGCGGCCTCGTAAAAGAATGTCTACGGGTCGGTCATTGCGAGACCCACGTGCAGTCTTGTACTGTCACGCAGGCTGCGCAGGTATACCTACTTGCCAGCCCCAACCTTCCCTTACCTTCATGTTAGTCACCCCTATGGTAGGCCGTGGGCAGGGTGCGTTGTAAGTGTAAGGTAGGACAAGCCTGACCAAGTTGGCATGTCCTGATAGTGAAGTGCCGCCATCTTCGTGCTTCACTATTGCGAGGTAGCCTGCTCTCCATTGCTTAGAATGGGCCGCCGGGATTATTAATGCTATGATCCTAGCTGGCTCGGAGAGTACGGTGCAATATCGAGTTTGGTATCCCTGAACTCGGGGTTTAATTACGCATCCGTTGGTGTGGATGGTTTTTGGACTCTGGGTTCGAAAATAGTACTTTTAGAAAGTATCTATTTTCTTGTCTAACCATATCTGGTCTCTGCTGGTCTTGCGTGTGTGTGACAGGAGCTGGGTGGCTCCAAGAGGTCTGGATGAGTCAGTGTGGGATGAGTGGGACATTAAGTTGAGAGTAGGGGGAGAGTAGTTGTTGATAGCCTGCCTTGCCTGATACAATGCTGGCTCCACCTCCTGCCAAGCGACTGATGGCTCTGTGCCTGCCCTGGACGATCCTGGCCCCACCTCCTGCCAGGAGGACGATAGCTCTGCTCCTGCCGGTGTCAATGCTGGCTCCACCTCCTGCGGGGCGTCTGAGGACCCGGCCCGGCTCAATGAATAGGCCAGGTGCTACTGCCTAGCTCCACCCACCACAGGCCCAGGATGTTGGGAAATCCCCGGCATAGACAAAGGGATCAAAGACGAAAAGGGGTATAAGAGAAGGACCCCTGAACTAGGAAATCAGATCACTTCTGACAAGGAACCCTGTAACCAAGGACAAGAAGCCTGCTGATCTAAAGGACTGCCTACCCCTTCTGCCAGTGTGCTGTTGTTGGGGGAATCCTGCAGTGCTTCTTTATTTTTGCCCAGGAACCAGGAGAGAGGAACTGTGTGTGTACTCTCACGCTTGCTAAGAAAATCTCCAAGGACTGGAAGAGTGCCAGTCTCCTGCTGAAGTCACAGGGCTAAAGGACTTCATTTGCTAAAAGTGCTATCTTGCTGGAAGTGTGAATCCAGCACCTCTGAAAGGAACAGCAATCACGACGACCGGACGCTGGGCCCGACCGACGCCAGCAGCAACGCCAGTGAGTGGGAGTACGGCTCTAGCTCCAGAGGACCTCGTGTCTGCACCGCTGCTGATCGCATCAACCGTGTGCCCTTCGACGCCGTGAGCGCTGCTCACTCTGTGCAACTGCATCATCGACAACGCCTGCTGAGGCCTGATCGACACCGAAGACGCGACGCCGGAGTGCTCGACGCCGCTGATCATCGTGTGCTTCATTTTCCTAAAGGTACTGTGTTGTTGGGGGTCCGTGTGACTCCAGGCCCGACGCAGCGCTCCTCGCGGTCGACGCCGAACCTGTGGATTATCTTTGCCTCGACGTTGTGTAGCTCCCGTGTGAGTTACCCTGTTGCTAAGAACTGTGTTTCCCAGAAGAAGATTTGCTTGATACTAAAGACTTTTGTGCTAAAGAAGAAACTACCTTTGAACTATCCTTTTTCCTTCCTAAACGTATTTATTCCGATTGTGTACAGTTTTGCCGTTATTTGGTCTTGTGCTAAGCCTTATATAAAAATACTTATTTTTATAATACTACGGTGTCGTGTCCATTTGTAGTGTATTCACTGTGTTACTGTATGTGGTCATAATTGCTTAACGCACAGCCTCTGAGATAAGCCTGTACTGCTCTGCCAAGCTACCGAGGGGGTGAGCAGGGGTTATCGAAGGGTGTGATCCCCTTGCCCTGACTAGAAAAGGAGTGTCCCTATTTGTCAGAAGTGCATACCTCTGCCAACTAAAGACAGCCGGTTCTAACACCCTTGTTCTCACTTATAAAATAGGTGTTATGTGACGATGTGAACCTGCTGTTGTTGCCAGCAAGTTTCAAAACCAGAGCACATTTGCTTCTTTCCACTGGAATTTTCCCAAAACTACCCAAAACTACTCACACATAAATCTGTTCGGGCTCTATAGCAGGAGGTCCATTACCCTTAGATGTTCGAGTATTTGGGTAAACATAATGGGGCAGATTTATGTTAATTGGCGCATCCCCAGGGATGCGCCAGTTAACATGCGCCACAGTGCGCCACAGCTCCGCCAGCCATGGTGCGCCGCATTTATAATGCGGCGCACCATGGTGCAAAAACGGCACAGATGCATGACGCATCTGTGCCGGAAATGTGGCGCATTGCTGGAGTTGCGTCGCAAGCGCGACGCAGCTCCAGCAAGGCTTGGGGGTGCCCCATTTTAACAATGCTGCGTCAAGACCTACGCCTGATTCAAGCAGGCGCAGGCTTTTGACGCAGCATTGGCTTAAAAGTGACTGAGTGAAATCTCATAGATTTCACTCAGCCACTTTTGCGAGGCGAACCTGCCCCGGAACGCCCACCCTGCGCCGGAACGCCCACAAGCGGCGCAGGGCTTTACAACGTGACGCATCTGCTTAGATGCGTCATGTTGTAAATCGTTCGTAGGGATGCGCCACGTTTACGCCGCCTTGCGTGACGCAACAGCGGCGTAAACGTGGCGCAAGGGCCTCATAAATCTGCCCCAATGTGTAGAAGCATTTCCTCATTGGTACTCCTCCATCTCCCATATAGTCCCTTTAGCTTGTTGATTGCCTTCCTCATCAGGATAACACGCTTTATTAAGATAGTAGTTTAGCCTCCCTACACCAGAATCAGTAATATTAGCCACTTCAGAAGTCAATAAAAGTGCAAACCAGGTTTGAAAAGAACCATTGTATGAGAATGGCAAAGGAATGAAAGGTGTCCCTCCCTTTTTCTGACGAGCAGGCATCATTCCACACGCCCAACAGTTGGTAATGTTCTTAGCATTATGCGTGTGGTGTAACATCAGGATGAACGTATTATTCATATAGGATTGTTGATGTTTCTGCTCATGATATGGGAGAGAAATGTATTAATGCTCAATGGGTGCTGGAGTAGTGGCAGTCAGAATTCCTCCAGCAGGAGCCACTTCCTCTACAACTCAAGTAATTACTGCCATAATGATCACACTGACAGTAAACCCAACAATGCACAAAATCTTCTTGTCACAGATTCTCGCAGCAGTCGAGGTCTCTTTCACAGGCATAGTCTCATGATGCTGAAACAACCAAGCAGATGGAGCTCTAAAGTCCAAGGCAGCCGTTGGTTTCTTCACTGAGTGCTGAGACGGGTGTCACTAAGCAAAAGGATCCCCCCTCACCACATTAGTCTAGCACAAACCCAGGACAGTTGCTCAACCAGTCTCTTTCAGCGATGCAGTTTTTCTCCGTCACAGTTGGTATCTGGATGTACAGGGATCGTGTGGTCCAAGAAGACACGCTCAGGTTCTTCAGGTGATGTAGATTGGCCTCTCTCTGTGTCTAGGATGTCACAATGGTCGACCAGGGCAGTAGATTCCACCAAGATAGGCGGCACCTTTTTGCAGTGGGTGGAATGCACCCAGTTCCTCCTGTTCGTCACTCGGACTGCAGTTCTCATCGCCAGGAGGACCTGTTCTGGGCCGTGCCACCTAAGATCCAAACTGCTCGATCTCTGGAAGGACCGGATCATCACATGATCGCCGGGCCGTAGTTTGTGGCCTTCACCGTTCAACCTGTCAGGAAGAGCAACTCAAAACTGTTGATGAATAGAAATCAAGCTTTCAGTCAACTGTGATAGGTAGTCACTCATCAAGACACAAGATACATGTATGGGGCGCAGCTTAGGTATTCCCCAAATATTCATAGGCCTTCCAAATACCACCTTGTATGGTGTAAGGCCAGATCGTGAATCTGGCACCGATCTAATGGACAACAATGCCAAGGGTAGTGCGTCTGGCCACTTCAAAGATATAGAAGCCTGGATTTTAGCTAGCTTCAGCTTGAGGGTAGCATTGTATCGCTCCCCTTGCCCTGCTGATTGTAGGTGAAAGACAGCATGAAACTTCTGCTTAATCCCTAATCCTTTCAGGACAGGCTCAACAACTTGCCCAATGAAATGAAGTCCGTTGTCACTCCACAAAAGTTTGCAAACCCTAAATCTGGGGAAGAATTCTTTTAGAAGCACCTTTGCTGTAGTAAGAGCTGTATTGTCCTTCGTAGGGTACGCCTCTATTCACTTACTGAAGGCACATACCACCAATAGGACATTTTTCAAATTGTTACATCGTTCAAGCTGGATGTAATCCATTTGCAGAACTTCAAAAGGTGCAGTTGGAATAGCAAACCCTCCTGTAGGAGTTTGTGTTCCTTTTTCAGGATTGTACTGAAGACATATCAAGCAGGACTGCACTATCTTTTTAGCCATGCAGGCAATCTCTGGATGCGCCCAAACTTGCGTAAGCTGCTTCGTTATCGAGGAGGCTCCAACATGGGCCGGCCCATGTGCCAAATGAATCATAGAATATAAGTAGGCTGTGGGCAATCGCCACTTAGTGATATCTTTATTTCTCCAACAGCCATCATCAGCCAATGTTCCCTCCTTAGACCATTTCTCAAGTTCTTCTGTAGAGGCAGATCTCTGCATGTCCAGCACTTCCTGCCTGGCATCATGCTAACGTTCAGCCTGTGACTTCACCACGTACATAGATGTGGTGCTTCACTGCATTGCAGTTTCCCGAGCTATGTGATCTGCGAAGGCATTGCCTTGTCCTATTCTTATGTGCACTACACTTAACAATCGCTATCTTCTACAGATATGTCAAGGCAGTCAGAAGATTGTGCACCAACTCTCCATGCACTATTTGCGTCCCATGGGATGTAAGAAGCCTCTTTCCTTCCAGAGTGACCCAAAGTCGTGAGCAACTCCGAAAGCGTAGGGGCTATCAGTCTAGTCAGTACTAAGTTCACATGCTCTCGTCAGGGATATTAGCTCAGCTGCCTGAGCTGACTTCTGTGGGAAACGAGCTGTCTCAACTACTGTCTGAAGTGTTGTGATTGCATATGCAGCTGATGTTGTGCCATCTGGTAATTTCAAACAGGACCCATCAATCCACAGTTCTCCATCAACGTTTGAGAGGTGCATATCTTGCGACACAACCCTTTGTCTCTTCCTCAGTAAGGAATATACAATCATGAGGTTCTTTTGACTAAGACTGAGTCGCTAGATATGGCAACAGAGTAGCCGGAATCAAAGTTGAACATCTTTTCAGCGTGATGTGAGGAGCCAAAAGTGTCAAATCATATCCTGTCAAACGAGGACTAGTTAAATCCTGCATTTTAGTTTGGTTCAAAAGGGTATCAACTGCATGGGCTGCTAACACAAGCAATCCATGTGACAAGACTATCCCTTCACTCTGACGAATGGACACAGTTGCCACTGCAACAGCATGGAAACACCCGGACAATGCACAAGCGACTGGATCAAGGACAGCTGAAAAATATGCACAAGGACGCTGCTTATCACCGTGTGTCTGTACTAAAACTAAAAGCGCACAACCATCCCTCTCGTGTACATAGAGTGTAAAAGCCTTAGTGGTGTCTGGGGTGCCTAATACTGGTGCAGAACAGAGAGCTTGACACAACTGTTGGAAAGCATTCTGGCACTCAGTCGTCCATGGGAGGGAAAGGAGTGTCTTTAGTCAGAAGGGCCAACAAAGGTTTAACATGTATGACAAGTTAGGGATCCATTGCCTACAAAAAGAAGTAAGACCAATGAATGCACAAACATCTTTCTGAGTATGGGGCACAAGTGTGCCTAAAATAACTTGAATGCAGTCTGGTGTAAGGGAACGTCCCTCCTTAGACAGGAGGTGACCTAAATAGGTAACCTTCTGTCTACAATACTGGAATTTCCTCAGTAAAACTTTGTGGTGGTGTGATGCAAGAATGAAAGCAATGACAGGGTTCCTTCTTCACACTGCTCAGGAGTATCAGCTGCCAACAGATGTCATCGAAATATTGTATGAGAGCCACCCCTGTTGACACAGGGAAAGAATCGAGCTGTCTTTTCAAGACTTGGCTGTAAATACAAAGACTCTTTGAATACCCCTGTGGAACTCTACAAAATCTGAAAGATCTATTATCTAAAGTGAAGCCGAACAAATATTGGCTATCAGGATGGATAGGGATCGAAAAGAAAGCGTTCTTCAGATCTATCACTGAAAATATAGTAGCAGTCGGAGGAACCATGGTAAGGAATGTTGTGATGTCGGAGACTACGGGGTATTGGAGCACTACGATCTTATTAACCTCTTGCAAATCAATGATAAACCTGTAGATTTTAATATCTGTGTGTTTCTTTAAGATAGGAAGGAGAGGGCTGTTGCAAATATTGTAAGGGACCTCTTCCACAACCCCCACTGCAATCAAATCCTGAACAATACGTATTAATGCCTCCTCGCCTTCTCAAGACATTTTGTATGGAGGTAACTGAGGCAAAGAAGCACCTTCCCTCACGTGGATATGAACTGGTGGGATAACCATTTGTCCTACATCTGTGTCTGACATTGCCCACAAAGTACTAGGAAGTGAAGCTAGTGCACTATCTTCTCTAACAAGACAACATTTTGCACCAAGGGATTGTTGTCATTCAAGATAAAATGCACACTTTCTGGGGACCAGCGTATTGTAGCCCTGAAATACTTGAGCATGTCGAGACCCACAATATTGTCCGGCATGTTAGGGGAAAGCAAAAATGGACATGGAGCGGAAAATATATCAACATGAAATGCAGGTGGTTGTGACAGTGGTCTAAGGGAAGGTGTCCCATCAAAACCTATCGATGTAATGGTTAAGCCAGACAGGGGAGCCCTTGGAACCAATTGTTTAGACAGGATGCTATGAGTAGCTCCTGTTCAACCTAAAACGGATCAGTAGAACCCAAAACACGTGCATTAACATAAGGACGCCTTGAGACCCTCACATGTGAGTAGCGTGCTTTATCAACCCCTGATTGACCCTTCTGATCTACTGGGACTTCAACTGATTCCATACCCCATCCTAGGCATTCCTATGCATAAGCAGAATCCTTCAAATCAGCGATTGGATAATCAGACATCTGATATTGGTTATGTCGACCAAAAGTATTAGAAGAATTCTGAGTATGCTCAACAGCCTCAACCCTGGTACGATCGTTCATAGCTACCCTATATCCTAAATTCCCAGGGAGGCCTCTAATTTGTCCTCGACCATACTGGTATCACTAAGCACGCAATTGCAGACATTCAGCAGCCCAATGTCGAATCTCCTTACAATAAGCGCACTGATTAGGGGACAAAGTAGTTCGGGTGAAAGAGGTTGTGCCGGGGCGATACATCGCACAACCACCCCTGCTGTAACCTCTAAAAGATGAACCATAAACCTGAGCTAGCATAACCTTTGTTTTTAGATCTTTAACCTTTTTATGTTATGTTATGTTATGTTAATATTATTTATACAGCGCACAGCTGCCCCAGCAAAAGGGCGTCCTGGCGCTTGAACAGGTACTAAAACAGAACACGCAGGAAAAAGGAAAGAGACGGCCAACCAAGTACAGAAAACAGGAAAGTTTTGATAGCACGCCTAAAGGCGGACAGATTGTCCAGAGCTCGAATGTGCACCGGGAGAGAATACCATAACCCAGCGGCAAGCACTCGGTAGGAGCGGCCACCCATCCTGCTGAGTTTAAAATGGGGGCAGACCGCGAGATGAAGAGCCTCCGATCTCAAGGACCTCGAAGGAACGTAAGGGGTGAGCAAGTGAGCAAGTGCAGGCGGCGAGGAGAGCTTCATGATTTTACAGGCCAAACAAAGCGCCTTAAACTTAATTCTTTGCCTGGCAGAAATAGTGCTGGAAACAGAGCAATGCCTGGGAAGACCAACAATAGCCCGTGTCGCAGCATTCTGTACCCTTTGTAGCCTAGATGCCTCAGCCTGGTTTACCCCCAACATCAGCGCGCTACCGTAGTCCAGCCGAGATAGAACCGAGGCTTGGACCACGAGCTGCCGGGTGGGGGGGTCAAAAAACTTGAGGATTGGCCTTAAGCCTCGCAGGATTCCGTAGCAGGTGGATGCAACCTTCTTCGTATGGCCCGTAAAGGTAAGTGCCGGATCCAGCCAGACCCCTAAGTTCTTTACTTCGGAAGCTGGGACGGGAGTGACGCCCAATTCTGGAGGCCACCACTGATCTCCCCAAAGCTCTGCATGTTTCCCCAAAACCATAACTTCGGTTTTTTTGGCATACAATTGTAGGCAATTGGTTTTTAACCAATTTGCCACTGCCACAAGTCCTGCTCGGAATCTGGGGGCATCCACTTCAGGGTCTCCACTCAGTGGCACCGCCAGCTGCGTGTCGTCTGCATATGAGGTCATCGTCAAACCCCACTGTTTGACGATCGCAGCTAGCGGTTTCACGTAGAGGTTGAACAAGGTAGGGCTCAACGAGGAGCCCTGTGGTACCCCCAGGTCCAAAGGATGGAAGGTGGACTGGCAGGGTGGTATAGCCACCTTAAAGAATGGATCAGAGAGGAAAGAGCGGAACCACTGAAGAGCAGTCCCTGCTACTCCAGCTTCCTCTAGGCGCTGAATCAAAATACGGTGGGACACAGTATCGAATGCGGCGCTCAGATCTAATAAAAAGAGCGCCGAAGTCCGTCCGGAGTCGAGCACAAGACGCAAATGCTCGGTCATATAGAGCAGAGCGGTCTCGGTGCTGTGTCCCGGCCGGAAGCCATTCTGACTCGGGTCTAGTATATGGTTATGAGCAAGATGGTCAGTCAGGATGGAATTTACATGAGCCTCGGTGACTTTGGCAGTCCAGGGAAGAAGAGATATGGGGCGGTAGTTCTCTGGCAGGAGCGGGTCTGCGTTTGCCTTCTTTAAAACTGGGGTGACTACCGCCTGCTTCCATGAGGAGGGGACCCTTTCGGTAGACAACGATAGGTTGATCAAGGTAAGTATCGGGACCCGACACAGGGGGGAAAGCATCTTAATTTGAGCTGGCTTCAGCGGATCCAGAGGGGAGCCTGATTTAATCCTGAGGCGCAGCTTGTCAAAAGCCTCCATAGACAAGTCAGGCAAGGAGGTCAGAGTCTCATAGCCCGAAAGGTTCGGGCCAGCTAGCTCTGGATCAGGCAGAGACAGGTCAAATCCTCGGTAGATAGCCTGCACTTTCTCCAAAAAGAAGGAAGCTAGACTCTCGCAGTGAGAGTCGGTGCAGATTTCTGCCAAAGTGGCTCTTTTATTCATAAGGTCTTTAAGGACTTTGAAAATTAATTTAGAGGGGTTGGTACTGGTTTGGAATTCCTGGGCATAGAATGCGGCACAAGTTCTGCACATTACCCTATGATAGGTCTTCAGTTTGGCAAAATAAGAGGATTTCAGGCTGAGGTCATAAGACTTCCTCCATTCCCTCTCAGCTTTCCGGCAGATTTTTTTAAGCTCGGCAAGAGAGTCGTTATACCATGGGCTTGGTACCTTAGAATGACATTTCGACCAGCGCATAGGTATAAGGGAGTCAAGGGCATCCGAAATCCATTTGCAAAACAGTTCGTAGCCTCGTTCCACATCCAGAAAAGGGCTCAGGGGTTTCTGCTCCAGTAACCTGTAAAACTCCTCAAGTTTGAGCTTGTGCCAGTGTCTTTTAAGAATCAGCCTATCCACAGATTTGAATGGCATATTATCGATGGGACAGAAGACTTCCACCAGCAGATGGTCGGTCCAGCCAATCGGGATAGGGTTGGACACCTTCACCCTCTTCAGAGTGGTAAAGAAGGGATCAAGAATGTGTCCCCCAGTATGAGTGGGAAGTGTTACAAGTTGGACAAGTTGCAGTGCTTCAAGATCTGCAAGCAAAGTGTCTATGGCTGTGGATGATACGCGGTCAAAATGAATGTTAAGGTCGCCAGTGATGTTGAAGTTCGCACAGCTAGGTGCTAGAGAACTTACCATATCGGCAAGGGAGGTCTTGAAGGCTGTGTCATTGCCTGGAGGGCGGTAGATAAGAATACCGCTCAGCGTGAAATGATGACTGAAGGCCACTTTAAAAAGGGCGCTCTCACAGGCTGGCAACCCACGGGCTTTCCATTCCGCGGGGAAGCACGATTTTACCGCCATGGCGGTGCCACCTCCTCTCGTGGCACGATTCAGTGTGAAGACCGTATATTCCGGTGGAAAGGTAAGATTAAGGATAGCGGTATCCGAGTCCTGAAGCCAGGTTTCGGTGAGGAAAAGTAGGTCGGGGGAGTCCTTTTCAATGAGGTCATATATAAACTGGTGATGTTTGACCAATGACCTCACGTTCAGGTTCCAGATCCGAAGTGCACAGGCCGCGATGTTATTGCGCGTGATCGGATCACTCCCTTCCAAAGATCGAATCCTAACCGGTCTGTCTAGGGACCACCTCCAGCAGCCGTTAAAAAAATGGGCCTGATAAGGGGTCCACAGGATCACATGAACCAACATCGACCCTATTCCCAATGGACAGCAGTTCAGCCCGAGTATAGCTGAATGTTGGTAGAGCAGGCATGATGGTAATCGAAACTTGTGACCAGAGCCCTGCCGCGACTTGCGCTTCCTCGTCGCTGGCGGGCGCAGACGGGCAGGACTCTGGCATGACTCAGGCTACGCGAGGGCACCCCGACTGCGCGTCCCCGCTGCGCGGGGGAGGACGACTTTAAATAGGCGCTCCGAGGACCAGTGCGAGCGCAAAGACGCTCAAAGATGGCGCCCGCCGGGAAGAACAGAGCCCAAAGCAAGATGGCGCCCAAACAGGACCACCCCCGGGACCCGGACCCACCAAAGCGGCGGTGCTTTTAAATCTTTTATATGCGGTGAGAGGGAGGGGAAAATACCCAGCCTAGTCCCGCTAAATACCCAGCCTAGTCCCGCTTATCCTCGTGGCCCTTGGCTTCCAGATCCTGTTGTTCATAATACTGAGCCATAGTCAAGAGAGAGACTGGTGAAGACGTAGTCCATGAACTCTCACTGGCCTTTAGGCGACTAGCTATTCCTGGCAACATGTTTGCGACACATTTATCGACAAACAGATGCCTGCCCGTGTCATCTGTCAATGACTGGCCACTAGAGTCGTGGAATGTCTCCTCAAAATATGTAAAAAAGTCAGAAAACAATTTGTCTGCCTTTGCTTACAGGATGCTAACATAGTCCAATCTATCTTTTTAGGACGAACAACTGTTTTCAATTTAACTATTATAGCCTTTGGAAGGTCTAGAATTTCTTGACGCGGCTTCTGTGCTGGTTCTCGTTCCGCATCTATCCTCTCTAGTCCCTTCCAAACATCCCCAAAAGCTGCATGATCATCGACTTTAAAGATAGACCTACAGATATCATGGGGTAGAAAAAGCCCAAAAAACATATCAATATCAGATAAAGTCATAGTACAAGAACTAATGGCCCCTTTAACTTCTTCATAAAAAGCGGTCGGATTCTTCCGAGGATCAGACAAAGCAGCTTTAAGAGCCATGACATCCGCTCTACTCCAAGGTGTATAGACCCAATTATAAATAAAATAACCCTTCGCATCAGTGGAATCTTTATTATCGTCCGCTCCCGCACCCTTAGGAGGGTTATATAAAGGCGCGGCTTCACGCATTGGTCTCTCATGAACCGCAATAGCCTTATGTGTTCCTGGATTGTCATCCTGCGACACGGAGGTCCAATTTGTTTGTTCAGCTGCAGCAGCTGCCTTTTTCTTCTCTCGCAAATGTAATGCATTGGCTCGTAATTTAACTACGTGTCTAATTAAGAACGATCCAACAAAATTGAATCATCCTGAGGTTTATTAAGGAGAGGGTAGAAGTGGCGCTGGACAGGGTATTGGCCATTCACCTGTAAACGACGCTCCCTATCCTCTCTCTCTTTTATCTCCTTCATTTCTTTATTTTTCATCTCCAACTACGCTTTTGCATAGATATATTTGCATTGTTCTTTTTCTACCAAAGCTTGCTCTATTCTCACTCATTCATGCGCTTCTTTCTCCCACATTCTTACACAGTCAAACATATCTTGTCTACTCTTGCGCTCAAACATACATTGTTCCACATACTGAATTTTTCTAAGATCAAATGACCCATTTATAGGCCAACGCAACTCAGGATCCTTGCTGGTACATTTTTACCATAATGTGCTGTACATTATAGAAGAAATACCGTTTTTATTATACATGTCCCTATTTGGTGTCCCCTCAGGGGGAGCCGGCTGAGCTCGTTCGAAATTCACATTGGTACCTCCAAGAAAGCAGAACATTCTATGAAGTGCGCTTGAAACAGGCATGCCAAGAATATTGTAGTATATACAATATTATATACAAAGTAGCACTTAGCTTAGAGTGTGCCGTTCAAGTATTCACAATTTAGAGAAAAATCTCCTCTTTACCTGCCTATGTATATTGCAATTTACATATAATCACACAAACCACAATAATTAATTATTGGCCAATACAAGTCAAGCACATGTCGACGACCTTATCAAGCAACAATCTCCAGCCTCTCCCTGCCAAGTTCAGAATTGACCAAAAAGGCTCTGCACGGCGAACACCAGAAAGGATCTCAGTCGAGGACTGCCACCACCTGGAGGGTCGGATCAGGAAGAGAGGAAAAACGCTGTTGGTGCCAAGACGCGGGCCTTCTCGGGCAGTAATCGTCCGTAGTGAGATTCCAATGCTCCGTTTCGACCACTCCTCTGGGCATCCGAGTCTCCGATGAGCCCCACGGATTGGGCGCCAATTTGCAAAAGTAGACCTCAGCAAGGCCTACCGGTGCTAGGGGTTCGCCCTTCTGCGCACTAGTCCTCAGGCCAATAAGTAGAGATTGGCACGGAAGCTAAAATATCAAGAAAACACTTTAATAAACCTCATGAGAACTACATTCACACAACATCCTTCGGCAGTGTATGAAGTAGCACAAGGAGTAGAAGAACTGTGGATCTTTTATACCCACATAGGAGCTCAAAAGGAGGCGGTACAAGTACACATAGGAAGAGCTACATTCATAGATGGTCATACAAAGAATGCACAGTCAACAAAGAAGGAGGGGCAATGAGTTTCTGACTTCAGTTAAAACAGCCTGACAGTAACAGACTAGAGCAGGTGCATCAGCAGCTACAGACTCTTCTGAGCATGTGCAGAGTAGCAGGGGCCAAGTATAGCCAGTTCTTGAGCAAAACACAACAGCAAGCAACAGCGAAGAAGGAAGGAGCACATGGCGAACACATGGTCAGCCAAGATGGCTGCTTGAAACAATATGGCTTCAGCTCATTCTAACAGTGATCTCTGTCAAATTTCCACAGGAGGAATTAACTGGCCATGTCCCCCGATGCAGTGGCTAAGAAATTCTTTTCTTTAACTGATGAGTCTGAGATATCCAATTCTTCATCCTTAAGCAATGAAGTAGCCTTACATTCAAGCAGCATCAGTTTTTTTTATGAATCTGTGGCTTTGACACAGCGGAAAAATCCTCTCTAAAAAAAAAAAGGAGGGAAGAGAATAGCTGTCAAGAGGAATCGGGTGGAAGAGACATGGCGAGATTGAGATGGGACAACTCTGCCACCCAGCTTATCTACCTCGAAGGGAAGTAACCTGATAAGTGATGAAGGAGAATCTTTGGTGGTGGCCATGTCGGGAATAGGTAATGCTACGGAACCTACCCTCACAACAATTTTCCAATCCATTAAATAAATGCAAGAAGAAGTTCGGAGTGATAGTCATCGGGCATGGCTAGATTAAAAAAGCTAAAGGGTACTGCTTGCTCGGATAAAACAGAGCAGATTAAAACAGTGGGAGTACAGATGAGAACCTTGAGATTGAGGTCACTGCTTTGAAAACTAATCTATCTCATAACATTTAGCTGAGTGAGTCTGTCATGTAATGATGTGACATCACATGTCTGTCTCTAGTTACACCCCCTTTGACCACAACCACATAATAGAGGAGTTTGACATTTGAGTCAGGACACTACTCAGAATTTCCCAAATTAACACACCTCTCTCCAGACCACAGGACTGAGTAGGCCTCTTAGAGTCATCTCCATGTAGGTTTTACTTTGATGTAGATAACTCCCTTCTTCGGGTTGTGTGTTGATGTAGTCCTGCCCTGAGTCGTGAGTCTGAGTAGCGAATAAGTCAGACTCCTGATGAAGTTGAGAGAGATAGATCTGCAGTGCACTACTCTTGATGAACAGGAAGTGCAAACTAATTTGAGCATTTGTGAAGATGTGTATTTGTTAACTAAATTGACTGGGGATGCTTACAGATGGACTACTGGTCCCAAACCAGCTTTGCCTGCAAGAAGAGGGGAAAAGCAAGCTCTCGTGAAGCTTCCAGAATTATAATGTTCAGTTCTTTACCCTGTAGTGTGCAATGTCTACAGAGGGACTACTGATCTCAGAAACCAGCCTTTCCTGCAGGATGAGGGGTAAAGCAAGAGCCCTCATGATGCCACCATGTAGTGCATTTCTTCACTCCACGGCGCGGGACATGCACAGGCCAAGGGTGGGCCCATGCTGCATCCATTAGTATCTGGCTAGTGTCTGGTCCGACTCCAATTTGGCCGTACATGTGTCTGAATAGTGGGCTGCATAAGTCAGACACAAATTATTTTATGCTCCTCTAGCTATACTTATTTTTTTTGCTTTATGAGCAAAGCAGTTTGCCGATAATCCGAAAGGTCTATGGTGACCTACTTAATCAAGGTTACAGCTTGTCTTAAAACAAAGGGGGTTCACCCAGAAGTTGTTCAGCTAACGCACTCGAGTCTGACCAATCGCCCTCATCCACCTCCTCCTATGGTGATTCAAGAACAGTATAATGGTGTGGTATGAAGTGTTGGTTCATTTTAATTATGGTCAATCTCTCCACGTTTTGAGGCTAGAGACTGGTTCTTCTGACTATGAGAACTGTGCAAGCTGCACTGAACAGATGCTCAGCAGACACACTGGCTACCACACAAGCCAGATACTTTATTGCCAGCCTGCTGAGCTCTGGCCATCTGGCATCTTCCCATACCAATAGACCAATGGTTTTCCATCCACATACATCTCGTTTGGGTTTGAGTCTTGTGCCATTCTTTAAATGGTCATTAGTGCCGCCACATGTTCAACCTCTTTTGCCTTCACCTCTGAACTTGACTTAAGCACTGCCACTTGAAACAAAGACATTGCAGAGGTGGGGTCTGATTCTTCTGTTGCTGTTGTTGTTGCCAGTATTCTTGTTGCTGGTGTTGTCTGCTGAGCAACAACAGCTCTGCCCTCTCCATAGCTTGAAGGCTGTAGGCCAGAACTTCTGCCTGAGACTGTAACTTCTAGCAATTCTTCTTCCAGTGCTCTTGCTTGTTCATCAATGCCCATCTTGGAAAGTGAAACATCCCCTTCTGACAAATGAATGAAAGTGCCCAGTGTGTTTTTTGTACTGTGGAACAAGAATTGTGGCACAAATGTACTCTTTGGATGACACAATCTCTATTTGCTGCCTTGGACTAACAGACCAGCAGAGGATTAGCTGCTCCACCAACTAATATGCTTCTCCATTCACACGGACAAACCTTTGCAACACCTTTTATAACTGGTCCTGTGGCAGATGCAATAATGGGATAGCTTGGGTCATCATACTGTCCTCCTTGTTGACTTCCCATGTGAAAATCTCAAAAATGAAGTAGCATCTGTGTCAGGCATTTGACTAGGTCCCAAAAGTCCACCTTCACGGCCATGCTTTTCCCAGTTAAATTCCCTCCTTTTTGTGGGACATAGTCATTGATTGGCCTAGATTCCTCTAGCAGATGTTGCAACATGTAATAGGTCAGGTTACAATGTGTTGTCACCTCCTATATGAGGGCTTTAATTGGCACTCTTTAACATGCTGAATGATCCTCAACTGCTTCCAGGCTTTAAAAGAATGACTGAAACAAGTGCGGATTCATCTGCAGATAGTCATTATGTTGCTGACTATGTCTTCTTTTTTGAGAAAGTCAAGCACAATCCGGTTGATGCAATGCACCAAACAAAGGGCCCTTAAATAATCTGCCATGGAATTGACTATATTACTTCCATTTTCCGTGTCATGAAATCCAATTTTAAAGCCTTCCAAGATGTTTGCAGCTGTATGGGATTTTTCCATGGCAAACATCACTTCTGTTGCATACCACCAAACACCCTGAAAGGTTTCAGTGCTGAGATCTGTAGATAACTATTGTCTAACCCCCCACAAAAGAGATTCAGTGTGCAGTGTTACACTTGTAACAAGATGCTTGACAACTGGGTACATATGCCTGTTGGATAGTGTGAACAGCACTCTGCTACAAAGCCTGTCCAGCCCATTGCAGCACATTGTGATGGAGCACTAGAACAGCAAATCTAGCAAAATAGGTCTGGCTGGCAATATTCCATTTCAGGAAGATAACCACCAGAAATTCTTAAAATCTCACTCCTTGACTGCAAATGTGTATTTAATTTTGACATTATACTCACTTTTGTAAGAAGAAATGTTGATTCTCTACTGTTTAATAAAAGAATTTAAAACAAAATCTAACTCCTTTACAAAAGAAAAAGGGAGGAGGTCCAGTGTGAAATTTTTTGCCAGCATCCTGTTATTCAAACATGTCATTGGGTGGTTGCATTCGTAGGGCCCCTCCTGCCCGTAATAGTAGCTTGGATTTTTTTCTTTCATTTTGCCACTAAAACAGGCACCTTCCAGAGAGAACTAGGAGGTGGCAGACTCAATATGCATCTTGGAGAAGTCACTGCATGCGGTGGTCTCTCCTTAAACAAGCATTTACAATGCAATGGTCTCGGCATTATTTAAGGTGGAGCTATCGGCCTTGCTCATGACTTTTTTTTTTTAAATCATAAATAAATGGCACTGTCATTTACATTGCCAATAGCGTAATCATTAAATAAATGGCATTGTCATTTACAATGCCAATAGCTTAATCGCTCGCAAATGCATGATCTATTGCATTTACACCCACACAGAGCCACACACACAAAGCCACCCACACACACATACAGAGCCACCCACACAGTCATTCACATAAAGCCACCTACACAGAGCCACCCTCCCACAGACAGGGCCACCCACACAAAGAGCCACCTACAAAACAAGATTCAGGCACACAAACACACTTATATGGCACAACGGAAAGGAAAGGCGTCCCCTGCAGTGGCCTAGAAGCAATGCCTTGGGCCCAGCACTTTTTTATTTACAAATTAAGCACTGAATTACTAATAGGTTGTGGGTGAAGTGGGATCTGAGAGGAATAAAAACAGTAACTGTAATGCCTTTTTTAATAGAACACTTTGGAGCATTTTTCTGCATGTTAAATATCTGATGTTAGTTAAGCTTAGTAGCTATAATGGCGCTCAATGTACTGACCCCCGTAAGCATAGAAGGCTGAACTGATTGTGAGGAGATGTGAACCCGTAACTTTCTTCCTGTCTCTTCTATGACATTGTGACCCTGCCTGCCTGTGTCACGAAGTCACGTTGTTCTTGTGTGGTCAGTGCGTGCTGGTGTTTCTGACCCTGATTCCTGTTGGGTGTGAGCAGAGGACGTTGTGGGATTTCCGTGTATCTGCCAGCGCTTGCTGCTTTGTGCGGGTTCTGGAAAGGGGAGAGTTCCCTGAGTGCTTCAGACGCCGAGGGACTGCAAAGTCCAGCAGGCTCTCTGTCACACAGCTGCTGCCTCTTCCCTCGGCGTTCCCGCCCCCCTGCCCGGACATTTGAAATACCTATCGCGGCCCCCGCTCTGCGGGTGCCGCTCACTGCGTGCTGGTGTTTCTGACCCTGATTCCTGTTGGGCGTGAGCAGAGGACGTTGTGGGATTTCCGTGTATCTGCCAGCGCTTGCTACTTTGTGCGGGTTGTGGAAAGGGGAGAGTTCCCTGAGTGCTTCAGACGCCGAGGGACTGCGAGGTCCAGCAGGCTCTCTGTCACACAGCTGCTGCCTCTTCCCTTGGCATTCCCGCCCCCCCGCCCGGACATTTGAAATACCTATCGCGGCCGCCGCTCCGCGGGAGCCGCTCACTGCGTGCTGGTGTTTCTGACCCTGATTCCTGTTGGGCGTGAGCAGAGTACGTCGTGGGATTTCCGTGTATCTGCCAGCGCTTGCTGCTTTGTGCGGGTTGTGGAAAGGGGAGAGTTCCCTGAGTGCTTCAGACGCCAAGGGACTGCGAGGTCCAGCAGGCTCTCTGTCACACAGCTGCTGCCTCTTCCCTCGGCGTTCCCACCCCCCCGCCTGTGCGATTTAATCTCGCTCTCAATCCCGCGACGTGGGACGAGCGCAGGACTTAGCCCGGGGCGAAGCCCGGGCAAAGGGCGGGCCGTTGTGTGGCCGTTCGGTGGCTAAAGGAGGCTGGGCTGGGGCCCTTCTCTTTCGTCCACTTGCCCCATAATACTGCTGCGTCCACTTGCTGTAAGTAAGATCATCGCTTGCTTATAACATCTATTTAGTATACTCTAGTGATTAGTATCTATCTACCCCCACCTCGGGATTCGCTATTACACGTGGCATTTCGTATTAGACTTTAGTTCCTGCTATAAATTACTACATTTTTTCCCTTGTTGTGGTGGTGAGTGCCGGGGGTTTAATTTACCATTAGTGCAGGCACTCTGTGCGGGTCTTGGGTAGCTGTAAAGAAAAGTTGTGTCACGCTATTATAAAGGCATTATTTTTCTACATCTGGCGGGTCCTTTCCCATGGCTACCACCATTGACCCGTCCACGTTGATTATTGCAGGGGGAAATAACAGTAAAGGTACCCTAAACAATTACTTTAAAAAATCTATCCCTGATATAGATAGGGTAAATGCTCTGGCGGAACGGAGGGCTGAGCGACGTCGCTCTATTGAAAGTATTAAAGCCAGACCCTCTCCAGCCCCATCACCACAGACCCTCATCCCTGACGTAGGTGTGGCCTTAGAAAATGAAGATCCACTATCCACTCAGGGTATTCCAGCACTTCTCCGAGACACACCCCACATACCCCACACACCAGTTGATTCTAACACCATGGCCACAAATATCACACTAATCCCCAGCAGCTCCAGTATGGGGTTAGAAGTTATATCTGATACCCCGCGAGTTGCTATAGTGATCACTATAAATAAATCTAGGAAACAGGAGGTGCCCAAAGTATATGGCCCGCCGCCTAATAAAAGACGGAGGAGGGGTGGTGCACAACAAAAAGGTAGGGTTAGCCACTCTGACTTTGGCAAGGGCAGAGGGGCTAACACTGCTTCTGCACCCAAACTAAAGGACGCTGCTTCTGCACCTAAACCAAAGGACACCCTAATATCTCAAGTAACCCAAATGACCCCTCAAGTAATACCATCTTCTCCTATACCGACTGTAATGACACTTGGCCCAGAATCCTTTAGGGACAGTTCGCTGGACCAACAGTCGCCTGTCCTTTCCCTTGACACTCTTGAACACTTATTTAGGACATATACATTACCAATTTTAGAAAGGTTGATGGGGGTGGAGCAACGGTTGGGGCAGTTGGAAATGGTCATTTCCAACAAAGTGGGCCCATTAAAAGATCCTGTCATCCTTGCCCCAACCCCCGCAGTCGCACCTACATCTCTTACTTCTGCTTCTCACAAGGACTCAAATGTAGTTGAAATCATCAGGGGGTAAACTCTTCCAAAACCTGTCCAGCAAACTGTCCCGCACGCTTCTGGCGCAATTCCGAAGGGGGGAAATACTACTGTCGCAAGAAGCATGCGGGAGGTAAGAGGGAGGGCATCTCCCAACAGAGCAGAACACCGTAGGGGTCGCCAAGTCGAATTACCCCCAGAAGCGGTTCCTTACGTGGTGGTGCTCACGGGTGTCCCTACACTAGAGGCTGATAGGAGAGAAGGCCCTGTGCAGCTTAAAAATAAAACCATGCACTGGCTCACTCAGAACCGACCGCACCCTGGCAACATTAATGGGGAAATTGTGCATGTACGTCGACTCCCCTGGCTGGGGAGCCGAGAAAAAGATATTAAGGGCGATCTTATAGTGATAAACTTTAGAGATCCAGGGGCGGTCAGGCACATTCTTAACTGGAGACCAGGGAACGCAGGTAAAACAATCGTCCCCTGTGATCTTACATACTTTTATCCAAGAGCCCTAGTGGCCCCCATATTGTGTCCTTGGGCACCCCCTGCCTAATTGAATAATCCATGCACAAAATTCAACAATCAGTATTTGCCGCCGTTGCCCAATCCTATGGCCCCAAAGAATGCATTTGAGTGGGATACTGTACCCTATAGGGTCTATGGTAATAATTTTGGGAGGGTGGACCACTCGTTAGGAACAAGTGAGATGGAACACTTGCTTCTATTTACCCCTCTGGAAGTCACCAACAGATTCGAGGTCTTCTCAGGCCTTGAAGACTGCGAATGACGGTTGGGCTCCCCTATTGACATATCGTCGTCCTTGAGGATTAATAGCACAGGAGTGATTTTAAGCCACCACCAACAACTCCTGCCAACTACTAGTGAATCTGCAGGGCTGGGGATTGTGGGAGGCAATGCTGATACCAACATCCGGGGATGTAATGCACTTCTTTTAGACAAGCTAACTCCTGTTAGGTTGCGGGGCCAAGTAAATATTTTACCTGATAGTCCACCTGCCCACATTTTAACATCCACTGACCCGGTTGAACCGAACTCAATATCCCTTGCCCCTTCTAACCCGGAAACAATACCACTACAAGGGCTTGTGGTTCCCTCAGTGGTTATTACACACAAGAAAAATGGGGGATCGGGCTCTAAAACTCTACCTGCAACTTTGAAGGTCCTGTCCTGGAATGTGGCGGGTATCGCCAACAAACTATATACAGATGAATGGGACTCTATAGTAGGTAACAGTGATGTTTGTCTCTTTCAAGAGACTTGGGACAGGGAACCCCTGTCTAGAACGGGTTATGCAGTTTTTTAAACTAAAGCCAGCTGGAGTGGTAAAGGGAGGCCTTCAGGTGGTTTGGCGGTCTGGGTAGCCAGTCACATTGGATGTAATGCGGAGAATGTAGTCACGTTCTCGCAGGACATACAGTGTGTCTTACTTAAGTGGCCCAATGCTCTTAAGCTGGCAATTATTAATGTGTACTCCCGCCCAGTTGGTGCAACTATGGAATCACCCACACTAGATGATCTCTCGTCCTTTTTGGGTCAACTCCCTAAAGACTGTAAGATAGTGATGGGTGGAGATTTCAATGGCCACTTTGAACCCTTGGAAGGACTGAGGGAGGGTGCCCTCACTGCAGAAGATGACTTTTGGGGTGTTCCATCATGTCAATCTCCCCACCCCAAATCTTGGTCTCCGCTTGCGGTGCAAATTATGTCCTTGACACTAAACTTTGCGTTAAGGGCTTGTAATGGTCGTACAACTCCGGACACCCCTTCACTATGTACCTTCATTAGGAAGGATCAAGAATCGCGGCTGGACTACTTCTTTGTAGACATCAGCTTGGGGTCCAAGGTCCAGGATTTCAGAGTAGTTGCAAGAACGGACAGCGATCATAAAGCACTTCTATTAGATATGGTGTACCCTGTAGTTGTTGCTGGATCACAGCCCGTTGAGCCTAGTGAGGATTTAGGGAACTTGGTCCTCAGTTCCAACAGGCGAAGGGTAAAATGGGAGAAACTGGCAAATTCACAAGAGAGTATCAGGAAAAACTATGAACTTGCACTCCCCAGGCTAAAGGACTTGGACGATTTAATCAACCAGCCCAGACCCCAAGACGTCAACAAGAGAATAGCCCAAATTCATGAAAAGTTAGTGGGAGCCTTAGGTGAGGTCCTTTACCCGGTGGTAGTGCCGCGAAAGAAAAAGACTTGAACCTCAACCTGGTATAACTCTGCCTGTAAAAAGATTAAGACAGAACTAATAGCAACTATAAAAGCAGGTTCTGATAGGGGCAGGGTCGCCGAGCTTAGGCGGGAATACAGGGAAACTATGGCACTGGCAAGGTCGGAATGGGACTGGAACAGATGGCAGGACCTCTCCTTAGCACTAGAAACGAGGGACGCCAGAAGATTTTGGTCCTTGGTAAATACTGGCACAGGTGAACCCAAAGCTGCAGTGGAGCCAAACATTGAAGCTCCTGTCTGGGAAGCCCACTTTGGCAAATTATACGAAGATACCTTTGAATTTGCCAATGATGTGGCTGCTGATGTTTTATCAAATCCTGATGACGGATTAGAATTTAGCCTGGGGGAGGTGGTCAGTGCAATAGAGAGACTGGCGATGGGGAAAGCCCCTGGACTCGATAGACTGCCCGGTGACCTTTTCAGGTTCCACCCAGAGATCTGGGGCCCGTATCTCCTTATTCTTTTTAATTCCATCGCGGGGGCATGAAGATACCCTGTACTTGGCTGGGGGCGGAGATTGTACCTATCTTCAAGAAGGGCTGTCCTCTTCTCCCAGCCAACTACAGGCTGATCAGCCTCATAGATGTCCCTCAAAAACTTTTCTCTCGCCTCCTCTTGGACCATCTTTTAGACTGGATGGAGGATAATGAAATCCTGAGTCCCCTCCAGGCTGGCTTCAGGAAAAATACGTCCACCATGGACCAGATTTTCCGCTTCGTTCTCCTCTATTGGAAAACTGTGAGGTTCGAGGGGGGGAGGCTGTACATGGTGTTTGTGGACCTGAGGTCAGCATTCGATTTGGTCCCTCGAAAGAAACTTTGGGAGGTTCTAAAAGAGCTGGGTGTCCCTATCCATCTTCTACGGGCCATAATTAGGCTTCACGACAGTAACTTTGCTCAGGTCAGGTGTGGGAGGGACGGAGTACTGTCAAAAAGATTCAGAGTCTTTAGGGGGGTAAGGCAGGGTTGCGTCTTGGCGCCAACCCTGTTTTGCCTTTATGTTAATAGTGTCATATCCCACCTTGATAATGTGGGGGATAACGACGCTCCCGTTTGGGCAGGCAGGAGGGTGCCGGCCATCATGTTTTCTTACGATACCCTCCTGCTTTCCAAATCCCCGATGGGGATTCAACGGATCCTGGATGGATTTGGTCTTTTCTGTAGACAACACGGTCTAGAGATTAATACAGGGAAGAGCAAGTTCATGATATTCAACCCCTCACCCAAGACTAGACCTAACCCATTACTGAGCTCAGTAAGATTGGAGAGGGTAATAACATTCCAGTATTCGGGGGTAACCCTACATGAGAATCTATCTTGGGAACCACAAATAGCAAGATCCCGGATAAAGCTGTCACAACTGTCAGGGGCAATTTTGAAGGTTGCGAACACTTCTACTTATAAACCCATCACCCCGGCAGTAGAAATGTATAAAACACAAGCTAAAGCGGCTGCATCTTATGGTAGTGAGCTATGGGGGTATAAAGCAGGGACAGTGCTGGTTAGTGTAGAAAACAACTTTCTTAGACGCCTCCTGTCCCTTCCCCGTGGCACACCTCTGCTTTCCCTTAGATTAGATGTGGGTCTCCCCTCCATAGGAGAGGATTTGGAATTAAAGACACTAAGATTCTGGCATAGGCTCTGGTCCACCAGTGAGCTTGCACACTATAGGCAAGATCTCATCCACGTAATGAATTTGAATCAGTGCGATAGATTTCCGTGGTTGGCTTCTATAAAGAAGGAACTGTACCGGCTGAGTCTCCCTGAGCTATGGGAGGCCCCTTAGATAGGTTGCCAAAAAGTCTCTCGAAAAAGACTGGTGGAGATATATAAGGAGAGAAGTCTTGCTTCCCTACTGTCTGCACCCAACAATGGAATTTTAACTGATCGTTTCCTGAACTCCAAGAATTTTTATTACTTTGAAAGGTTTATGGACATCATTTTCCCGATTTTGGCAAGAAAACTGTTCATCCAATGGAGGCTAGGTACTTTGCCCATCAAATCTTTTACGTGCAAATGGACAAAGGGGGATGATAAAACTTGCCCCGGGTGCAGCAACTATGATGTGGTGGAAATTCATGTCTTGCTCTTTTGCCCAGCTTACAATAGACCAAGGAAACATTGACTAGTGCCTCTATGTAGGAGTCTGGGCGTAAGGAGCCTTTCGACTTAACAGAATATTGAAAACAAATACTTCCCCTCACATAGTATTTGCGGTTGCCAAATTTGAAATGGCCATGTGGCAGATCAGAAGAAAACTGTTAAAAGAATGACCATTAAAGGATGGAACACTGATATGACTGTAATGGCAATCCGTCTCCTGATTATCAAAGGGAATTGACTCTTTCCTCTTTTCTATTCTCTTTCAAAGTAATGTTTTAATATAATGTGGATGTTTTTATGATGAATGTTTTTATATGTATCTTTTATGGTCTAAATGGCCAAAATAAATTGGTTGGATTGGAGAACTGCAAATCTAGCAAAATAGGTCTGGCTGGCAATCTTCCATTTCAGGAAGATGACCACCAGAAATTCTTAAAATCTCACTCCTTGACTGCAAATGTGTATTTAATTTTGACATTATCACTCTCTTTTGTAAGAAGAAATGTTGATTCTCTACTGTTTAATAAAAGAATTTAAAACAAAATCTAACTCCTTTACAAAAGAAAAAGGGAGGAGGTCCAGTGTGAAAATTTTTGCCAGCATCCTGTTATTCAAACATGTCATTGGGTGGTTCCATTCGTAGGGCCCCTCCTGCCCGTAATAGTAGCTTGGATTTTTTTCTTTCATTTTGCCACTAAAACAGGCACCTTCCAGAGAGAACCAGGAGGTGGCAGACTCAATATGCATCTTGGGGAAGTCACTGCATGCGGTGGTCTCTCCTTAAACAAGCATTTACAATGCAATGGTCTCGGCATTATTAAAGGTGGAGCTATTGGCATTGCTCATGACTTTTTTTTAAAAATCATAAATAAATTGCATTTTCATTTACAGTGCCAATAGCGTAATCGTTAAATAAATGGCATTGGCATTTACAATGCCAATAGCTTAATCGCTCGCCAATGCATGACCTATTGCATTTACACCCACACAGAGCCACACACGCAAAGCCACCCACACACACATACAGAGCCACCCACACAGTCATTCACATAAAGCCACCTACACAGAGCCACCCTCACACAGACCGAGCCACCCACACATAGAGCCACCTACAAAACAAGATTCAGGCACACAAACTCACTTATATGGCACAACAGAAAGGAAAGGCATCCCCTGCAGTGGCCTAGAAGCAATGCCTTGGGCCCAGCACTTTTTTATTTACAAATTAAGCACTGAATTACTAATAGGTTGTGGGTGAAGTGGGATCTGAGAGGAATAAAAACAGTAACTGTAGTGCCTTTTTTAATAGAACACTTTTTCTGCATATTAAATATCTGATGTTAGTTAAGGTTAGTAGCTATAATGGCGCTCAATGTACTGACCCCTGTAAGCATAGAAGGCTGAACTGATTGTAAGGAGATGTGAACCCATAACTTTCTTCCTGTCTCTTCTATGACATTGTGACCCTGCCTGCCTGAGTCACGAAGTCCCATTGTTCTTGTGTGGTCACTGTGTCCACGACTGTCTGATGTTGCCTACCTCTGACTGTTGCTGTGAGTCTGCCCTTCCATCTTCCTGTCTTTTCTCTGACTGTGTGACCCTGTCAGCCTCTCACTGAGTCAGATTGTTGTTTTGTCAGCCTGTGTGTCCCATGACTGCCTGATGTTTCCTGCCTCTGACTGTTGTAGTGTGTCTGATGTTCAAGCTTTCTGTCTCTTATATGACTGTGCGTTCCTGTCTGGCGCTGAGGCAGATTGTTGTTTTGTGTCTGCCTTTATGTCTCCCTGCCCTCCTCTTCTATGACACTGTGATCCTGCCTGCCTGTGCCAGAAGTGCAGCGGCAGTGTTAAGTGCTACATAAACCACAGGTTAGTTATCTTCCCAGATTGCATCTCCATCATTCCACTACACTCCGGGGAAATGCTTTCATCCTGAACGGCAGGATGGCTCAGTGAGTTGAACACGTGTCCCCGGCATGTGAGGTGATCTGTGAATTCCGGCGAGGCTGGCTGAGCCTTCCGTCCATCGGGCATTTGGAAATTGAGACATTTTGCATTTACAGCGCTTAAAAACACAGACCCGTTGGATTAAGCGCTACACAACAAAAGTTGTTATATTTAAAAAGGAAAAATACCCTGGCAGAGCTCAAGAGGGTGATATAAATTTGACTCACTCCTTATGGTTAATTACAGTTGATGGAGTTAGAGTGGCTTTCTATTGCGAGCACTGTTGACACACATCAGTCCCTTTTGGCATCTTCTCTGAAGACTAGGCTGTGGGAGACCCGGGGGTGTGAAATGAGGACAAAGTGACCCATAGAGCGCCCAGAATGAGCGTCGGAGGCGCTGTACTGCGGCTGCTAAATCTTAAACACTCCAGCGCGCGCGGCGCAAACAATGTAGGGTTAAAGAAAAGGATGAATCCTTTCATTTTCCTAGAGATATTCAAAGGCCAAGGCTAGGAAAGCTGACTTGAGACGTCATTCTTTTCCAGGCCAAATCACACTCTACTCAGAGGAGTGTGTGTCCCCCAGAAGGAACTAAAACACAATCTGTTCAAGGCAATGTGTGTCACAGACTACCCAGTGCTCTGTGTGCCCCACACAACATACCAACCGGGGCCCATCCTGTCCAGAGCAGTGTGTCTCCAGCAGGGACAAAAATACAGTCTTGCTCAGAGCTATGTGTGTCCCTCAGTAGGTGCAGATACAGAGTCAACTCAGAGGAGTGTGTGTCCCACAGCAGGCACTGAAACACAGTAGGCAATGAGCTGTCTGTGTCACCAGGAGTCCCTGAGAGACACCTGTGTGTCTCCCCCGGCCCCAGTAGACACAAACGCCCTCTTTATTGTACTTTATAAAAGTAGACTTTACATTTTTGGATAAAATAAGACCAAATAAAACCATACATATTCATAAACAACGCACGTTTGTAGCTGTTCACTCACGTAAAACACACCACTTGCTCTTTCAACTTATAATAAGCATTTGTAGGAGAGGGTGTGGAGAAGAAGAGCTCATAGGGTGAGTTTGGGGTGAGACTGCTGAAATGTTTGTGGCTGAGGGGGAGCTCGCTGCAGACCCTCTCCCAGGCCTTAGGCAGTCTTTCCATCTGTGCCCCATTGATGGCGGGTGCTAGTGTTGGGGTGGGGAGGGAGTGTGCGGTGGGAAGGTGTAGGGATAAAGACCTGGTAGGTTGAGTGACACAGAGTGTGGGGCTGTGGGGGTGAGAGACAGAGAAGAACCTCATGACTGAGGGAGAGTTCGGTACAGACTCTCTCACAGGCCGAAGTCTTTCTATCTTTGCCCCTTGAGGGTGATGGGTGCTTGTCTTGGGGCAGGGAGGATGGAGGGTGTAGGGATGAAGAACTCGTAGGGTGAGTTTGGGGTTCAGACTGAGGAGAAGCTTGTGGCTGAGGTGAAGCTCGCTGCAGACCCTCTCCAAGGCCCGAGGAAGTCTTTCCGTCTGTGCCCCATTGGAGGCAGGTGTTTGCTTTGGGGCTGGGGTCATGACCGTGTGTCTGCAGAGGGGCACTTCTGTAAATGTTGTTTCAGGTGGCGGCGCTTGTGGTGGAGAGGGGTTTAATGAGCTCGATCATGCAGCAGACATTGGCATCAATTTTCTTTATTTAAGACGTCGGAATTGTTTTAAAAAACTGTAATGGGTAAACACATCTCGATCCCTCTCGTAGCCCCCTCCCTGTTACAGCCCCCATCTCAGGATCTCTTCGGCCACTTTCATCTTGGGAATTTCCGTGTTTGTATTGAAAGTAGAATGTGCAGAAATAGCACATTTCGCTGAAGCGCGAGTGCTGCCGGGCGCGGGAGCAGGCACTGCGTTAACACAGGCGGCGCTGCACCGGTAGGCGGGCACTAAACAGGCAGTGTATGCAGTGCGATGTGAGAGTAGGCGCGGTGCTGTGCTCCTACGGTGGGTACTGTACTTAGTGGGCCAGTGCTGCGGTCCGCAATCAGTATAGCACCCTGAGGGCAGGTGCTGTGTTACCACGATACTGCACTCAGATGTTCAACTCAGTGAGTACATACTGTTCTGGCTGAGCAGGCACTGTGCTCATTGCACAAGTACTGCCACCCCCACCCCAGTAGGCACTGTGCTCACTGAACAGTTGATGCTCTGAGCAAACACTGCACTCAAATACGCGGGCACTGCATTTTTTGAACACACTCTGCACTGAACTCATCGAGCAAGTCTTTCACCCGCCATGGTTTTATTCAATGAGAATGTACAAACGCATGTGCATCAAACACAGAGCCACCCCTAATAAACTTAGTAACAAACAACGAAAAGCATACATTTGCAAATGTAAAGAATGCAGTGAGCTTTTTTTCAAGATGCGTGTTCTAATATTCAGTGGCTTTGTCAGAGACCGCATTGTGCACAACAAGGGCTACGGGTACTGCGGAAAGAGGAGGGAGGGATGGGGGGCAGACTTTGAGCTCCGAGAGTAACAAACAACGAAAAGCATACGTGGCTATGTCAAAGACGGCATTACACACAACAAGGGCTGTGGGTACCGCGGAAAAAGGAGGGAGGGGTGGGAGGCAGACTCGGAGCTCCGAGAGAAACACAGGCCATGAGAGTGCGCTGGGATTCAGCCCTGGGCAAAACTGTGGCGAAATGAGGGAGAACACGGCCTTAAACATGATGGAGCCGGCCAGCACCGCTGGGACCTGAGAGCACGACGCGGAAGTATACATGTTAATGCGTCCATGAGTGGCCATGTGCGCCGTTTAGTCCCGGAGTTCACCACCGGCAGCCTCTGGACTTCCTCCAGCGGCGGTCGTCCAGAAATGGCGTCACAAAAGCAGCGCCATTTTTGTGATTATGGGGCGTGTTTTTAGCAGTTCAGTGACGGATGACGTCACAGCTGCAAAAAACATGCCCCCGAATCACAAAAAGACGGGGCTTGAACAGAGTGACACCCCTCTACTCCAATGGCTGGCCTCCATTTAGGAAGCCAGCCAATGGAGAAAAGGGGCGGGTTCAAGCCCCACTGTAGCCAAAACATAAAATCTTGGACTTCGTCCACTGCTTACGCAGTGCGACGCAGGCCGAGACCTAAAAATGAATTCTGGTATTCGCCTATAGCAGTCAGGGGGTGCAGGGGAAAATGGCATAACCCCTAAACAATGAACGCTGGTGTGCCCCTGTGGCAGGCAGGGTGTACAGGGAAAAAAGGAATAATCCTTAAAAAAATTAATGCTGGTGTACGCCTTTGGCAGGCAGCGGGTTTAGGGGAAACTGGAGGAATAATCCCTAAAAATGAAAGTGGTTGTACATCTATGCCTATGGCAGGCAGGAGTGCCCCATAAGGCACTGCAAACAAGGCCCAAGAGGAAGTAGTGCATACCTAGAAGACAGCAGAGCTTCAAGTGCCAATCCCACCAGCCAGAGTCGAGAGTGGCAGTCCTAAAAGCCCACAAGCATGCAGGCCACTCATTTACAAGTAACAAGGCTCAGAATCAGCAGCAGAGGTATCAGAGCAGGAGGGGCAGACCTCCATGCTCCAGCATCCCAAGAGGAAGACAACCAGCTCTTGCAGCACCTGGGTGTAAGCAGGTCCTTGCCCTCAGATAGAACAGGAAAGTCTAGAGTGATACAGAAGAACACTAAGGGCTGGATAATGTGTGTGCGAATCAATGTCAACTTGGAAGCAGACCAGCATGCCCATTTAACCTGGAGGGCCCATGCTTCAAGGGCCTGTATTCTGGTGAGAAAGAGTGTCTCCCTGCCACTGAAGCTCCAGGGCAGTAAAGATCTGTGGAACATCTGTGGGAAGCAGACAAAGAATAGGTCAGGGTGTGTCTTCCCTTCATGGTTCCACAGTGGATGGTGAGGATGTGGTTCAGGGGGGGCAGAAAGAAGGCGATTTATTTTTATTTTTATAGTTAAGTCTTGTGATACCAGGGGAATATCGACTCATCTCGATGCGAGAAAGGTTTAAGGAATTAATGTTTAGGTCCTGTGAGTGAAGGCCAGGGTTGTGCTCTAATCGTGACTCAGTAAGCACAGGTAAGAGCATGGGGAATCTAAACTCATGGTTGTTGTGTGAGAGGGTGGAATCAGAGTAAATATAAGAGGGACATAGGTAGAGGGAGAAGTGCAGTCGAAGTGTGTTTGCTGGGGTTTGGCAAGTAGTAAAGCAGTTTGAGAGGACGAGGAGTGAAGGCAAAAGATTAGAATGACAGCATACAGTGGTTTATGATCCGTGGGCTAAGGGAAGAAAATATAGGCGATTAGATTCAGGATGGAGTTGAGGAGGGTGGAAGTGGGGGTAGCTAGGAGAAGAGAAATTCTGTGAAAAACTCTAACTGAGAGGTGTGATTAGCAACTGTAAATAGAATGTTTGCTCTAGTGCAAATAAACTTTTTTCATGATGAGCACAGGTTGATTTAAACAGCAAATAAACAAGCAGAGTCTTATTGGTAAATGATGGGAGTTATGCCCCTATGAACTGGCAGTTGTGAAAAGCATTCTAAAATAGGCGCCAACATGTTAAGGAAGCATTAATAAAGACGTGTGTTCAAAGGAGAGTGACTGCCGTCTGCTTAAATGTTGTTCTTTGCAGCATTTCACTCTAGAGCATTATAACATATACCATAATAAGATACTTTCATGAAAAAAGCCCAGTTGCTAATGAGCAAAGGGGACATCATGAGCAAAGGTACTGAGAAAATACCTTACTGCTATATACAAGGGAAAAGTCAGAACATTAAAATACACCCCAATGATACTATACCACTAATGTCTAAGAACACACAGAACGCACAATTACGACCTTCCTTAGGAAAGTTAACTTTAACCTTTTATCTTCCTTGAGCCCATATAGCAATGCATCTATTCATTCATCCATTCATGTGTTGGTCCATTCACATTTCCATCCATCCGCCCATACATCCAAGAATCCATCCTTTCACATATACATCCACCTTTTCAACCACCCACCCTTCAATATTTCTAAGTATCTATCTGTCCATCCTCTCAGCCATACCCATCTGTCCATGCTTCATTCTTCAATTCATTAACCCTTTCACCTATTGATCCACTCATTCTTTCATCCATTCTTTCACCTTTCCATATGTCTCTTTCCACCCTTCCATCCCTTAATTATTTCACCCTTCCTTTCACCTGTCCATCCTTCCTTTAACCTTTCCTTCCTTATTTCAATTAATCTTTTCTTCCTTCCTTTCACTCTTTATTACTATTTCTGTTTCTATCTAATCTTTTTTCTGTCATTCTTACCTTTTCTACCTTACCTCCTGCTCACATTTTCTGTTCCTTTCTCTGTGTTTTCCTTATTTTCATTATTTCATCATTTTGCTTTCTCTGTTTCCTTTGCTGCACCGATCAGCCAACTTCCCACGCCCCTCTTTAAAGGTATTTATCAACAGTATTATTTATGAGCGTTTTGTCTGCAGGCAATTGAAGCAGGGCCAGACTAGCTGTACCCGTCACCGGGTGTTTGCCCAGGAGGCTGGAAGTGTAGGGGCCGATTTTGCAGTGGTGGGGGCTGGTTTTGCAGCAGTGCTGCAATATCGACAGTAACAAAAGCAGCAGTGCATCACACTTGCGACTCCTAGGCTAGTCTGACAAAATTACTAGGGCTACTTTGAGTTTCCAGTTCAGCCCTCAATAGAGGCCAGTAAACTATACACTATTCATTAACCTTTTAGCAGGACCCAGCTCACCAGCCCATCATGCCCAAAGACCACACCCACTTAGGCTGCTTAAGTAGGGGGTTCACTACTCCACTGGGTATGTCGATTCTTTTCCGAGGGTAGCTCTGTAGAGGTTATCCTGTGCTGACGCGGTATTAATCATAGGCCGAAAATACAGGGATGATCAAAATGCATGAGACTCAAAATGAGTCAGGTTTTAAACTCCCTGTAGAGTAGCAAACTGGCATGGAATGAAATACAACAATAAAAAATTACAACCGTCGGGGCTTCTGTGGAGAGAATAATCTGCTCTTTCACTGGAATACAGCTGTTGAACAATGTTGGGATGGGAAAGCCCTCTGCATAGCAAACAGTTGGATTTCTCTACCCTAAGTGCTTGGCTGCACGAGAAACTGGCTTCCTGGCCTTTTTTTGGCCCTGGCGTTACACTAATGTAGTAGGCCCATTGCTCCTTGGATAGTGGTGCATCTAGCTATAAGTCCCAGCTCACTAGCGAGCCAGTCTGCAGCACCGGTCGCTCTGTAAGGGCAGCCCAGTAAGGCTTGGAAACTGTGTGTGTCAGGCCTGGCGATTGTAGTAAGCCGTGCAGCGTACCTACTGTGAGGGTGGGGTGGGGGTGGGGGGGGGGGGGGGGTCGTGGGGAAAAGTGGGTGTGGCAGCCGAACGTCCTGTCTCATCCTGATGTATAGAAAAACTTCCAATGGTGTGGCACATCCCTCCCTAATCAATGTGTCTCGATCTTTAAATATTCCCTCCTGAAAGAGATACCCCAGGTGTGGACTCTCCTCTTTCTCAACATGTTGTGGTAAGAGGCCTCGTGTGTGATTGGATTCAAATGATGGTAAGGAAGGGGCAACAACTGAGAGTACAATAGGTGTTTTTAGCTAATTGTCGCCACGCAAAGTTGGTGCAGGCCACGGTGGAATAACTAATGTCGTCACCTGGGAGTCGAGCCTCCAAAAAAGAGGACAGGGGTAGTGGGCCATGTGTCCTTGCTCAATGGCCAGTGCGGCATATAGGTCGGAGGATTAAGCCAATAACTAGTAGAGCTCCAACAGTAGCTAAATCAACTGTGTGGAATAAATTGAAATTTGTAGGAACTGTTGCTTAATACTGGAGTGATTTAGAAGTCAAGTTAGACTAGCTTTTCAGACGTTTAGCAGCGCTAAGGAGGGGTTCTCTTTGAAGATATATTTGTGGAAAAAATCGTTGATTACTAGATTCTAGCAAGCCCATACAACTATGATGTTTGCCCTGTAATAATTAGATCCATGTGTAATAGTGTATTTACTGAGTACTAGATCTTTGACTGCTCTATTTTTTATTTTGGGTTTAATTTTTTCACTTTCATTTTTACCAATGTTATACTGTTCTAGACAACTGCAAAGGATTTTATGATTATCTATGGATTCGTATTTATTCAAACATTTGTAATGCATATTATTTTCTATGTAAAAAGAAGAACCCAAACAGTGTGAAGCTCAATCAAATATTACCTCAAAAGAGCATTAAGGGCTAGATGTATAAAAACATTTTGCATTCCCAAACGGTGCAAATCACAAAATTCAGCTGTTGCGAATGCAAAATGCGCTTTTTCTTATGTATGAAAGGCTTTTGGATTTACAATTTAGGTAATCACAATATTTTGCAATTATCTAAATTGCGAATGTAAATATGTAATCGCAATTTGGGAATCTCTAATGCACAAGTAAGAAGCCTTCCCTACATGTGAACTGTGCATTTAGGAAACGCTAATTACCATACATTTTTAAAAACTGAAAAATGCACATGTGCTTTACATGTGCACAATTAGAATTTTGGGGGTGCTTCAGGGGGGGCCTTAGGCCCCGGGCACCCTTGGCTTTGCATTCGCTAATTTGCTATTACAATTAGGTAATCGCAAATTAGCTATTGTAAAACCATTCACACCTATGGGCATTTTCGACTTATTACCTAATAGCAATTCGTTATTTACTGAATCGCTATTAGGTAATATTAAGCAATTGCAAAACATTTTGCAATTCCTACATAGATAGCATTTTGCGATTAACAAATAGTGATTCGGTAAAAATCGCTATTTGGTAATTGCAAAACACTACTTTCATACATGTGGCCCTCATACTATTCAACAATTATCTCAGAACTGCAGAAGCTATTCATATTGTGAAAGTGCTAAACAACTATATAATTGTTGGTAAGGGCTGTGCAATTATGACATAACATAGCAAGAGGTTTTCTAGGGGCATTGCTCCATCGACTAATAATGCCTGTAGCTCATCTTTTCCCCTTTCGTCGCTCACCTAAGCCTTTACCATAGTTTTGGAAATTAGCATCTTTTGCGAGATGTTCCCCTAGATTTTTGCCTAGACTATTTTTGTCAGCCATAGAACTCTTCACGCCTTACTCCTGCTAACCAGTAGTAAAATGCTTGTGCTCCCCTTAAACCTGATGAGAATGGTATACTCCAGATTCACAGATGTATTTTACTCATCAGTCACAGGTATATGGTACCAAGTGTACCCAAGGCCTATAAATGAAATGCTATAAGGGGGCTTCCGCACTTAGTGTGCCACCCACTGTAGTAGCACTGTAAAACCTGTCCTTGCTGAGGGCACAAGATCTGCCTCAAACTGGATTTAGTGTTAGATGCGTGAAGACACTAGGATTACCATAGAACAATCACACAAACCTAGCCTTCATTGCCCAAGTTGAGTGTGGTCAAAGATTTTGGCCATCTTGTATATTCCCAACCTCGGTAGAGTTAGCCCTACAAACTTTACTCTTTTGCCTAGAGTGTCCCCAAGGGTCATTCCCACCCACTAGCTCACTTCCGAAGACTTTCTGGATCTGAGGAGGATCAGAAGAGGACTAAACCTGCTGTCTGTAACCTGAAAAGAGCCCTGTAGGACTTGACCTGTTCTTTCTTTTGTACCTAGGACAAAGAAGCGACAGGGATGCAACAAGCTCCAAGAGGCCTTTCCTGCAAGTCCCCAGCATGCCAGTGGCAATCAGATCTGGTCTGGACTCTCCTTTTGACCTCTACCTCCCATCCTGTGAGTCTCAAAGTGCCTCCCCTAAGGTCCTGGGAGGCTTTACTCCTATGATGGATTGGAACCGAAAGGCCTTAAGACAGAAGGTTTAACTAGGACGAAACTGGTTAGTGTATTCAACACACACGCCATTATATCTCTAGTTCCTCTTAATGGATTTTTGTCATTATTTTTAAAGTAAATGTTACTCTTTTTCTAATTCATTTTGGGATTTTTATGTATTCGTATTTAAAATGTATTTCACTGTTTTAGTACTGCATAAGTTCTTTAAACATTGCCTCTAAGTTAAGTCTGTCTTCTCTGTGCCATACCTACCAGGGAGTTGAGCTCAGGTTAATTTACTGATTTTAGTGATTCAGACTAACAAGTATTGTGGTGATTACCTGAGGTGGGTACCTACACCCCTCAACTAATACCGCAATTTTTCTCAGATGGTCACAGACCACCACAAGTATATGCTTCAAACATGCACAAAGAAATCCTAGCCAGAATATCGACTACTTGGTTAATGTGAAGGGACGTGCGTACAGGTAATAATAGATGTACTATTGGTTACTTCTCACCTTAATATCTTGAAGATATATTAATAGGCAAGCCACATATATATAGAATTGAGAATGGTAAATCTATACTTCACTTATACTTAATTTATATTCCGAAAATGATACTTTGAAAGGTGTTATTTCAAAGTCTAAGGGGCAGATGTGCAAGCACCCTTGCGCCACCAGTACGTCACTTTTTGTGACATACTGGTGGCGCACTGGTGGTCCTATTTACAAGGACAGGAAAAGCCACCCTGCGTGGCTTTTCCTGTGCTTGAAAATATGGCCCCTTTTACACGCAGCACTTTGCTGTGGGTGTTCCCTCGCAACACCCATGGAACAAGACAAATTTCCAGATTTACGAGGAAGCGTAATTCTGGAAATGCGCCTGAATGCTACGCCAACCTGGGGGTGGTGTAGCGCGGCGCAACGAGGAGAAATGTTTTTATTTCTCCTTGTTTTTTCATATTTCAATGCGTGCTGCATTCTACAGCACGCATTGAAAGATGAAAATGCCTATAGTGAATGTTTTTCTACAGGAAAGTGCCCCTTCCTGCACAAAAACAATCTCCCCATGACGCAGGCATCCTTGCACCTTGGCGCAAGGGGGCCTGCGCCAGCGCATGGCAGTAGTTTGTGTGCCAGCACAGGGGAGAGCACAGGAATACAACATAATATTGTAAATATGTTGCATTCCTGTGCTTTGGAAGTGCCGCAGCCTGGTGCAGCCAAGGGGCTTGCGTTGCCGTGCTGCGGCAATTCCATGTAAATCTGACCACACATATCAGTTAATACCGAGTAGTTTCAAACTTCTTAATATCTGGGATTCCTTTTGGCTTCATAGTGCGCACATGAGCTTGAGATATTTCCTCTGGGACAACAAGCATCACATGGAAACTTGATCTTTGGACATAAATTTACAGAACTAGGGAAAGGTACATCTTGTGACAAGATGCTCTCAGTTTGCATCATTCACGCTCGATTTGCATCCCAACAGCTCATAATGACTTGCTAAAAATGCAAAACGTGGCATCTCTTTCAAAACTTTCTGGTGTACTTAACAACAGTATTTTGTGCAAGCATCAGCTGCCCTTTAAACTAAAGTTGGAACTGCTGAGAGCAAACAACTATATTTCTAATTGCAAAGCTGTGTACATGTTTTGTAGTTTTATAATTATTTCAATCAATTGTAAAAAAAAACAGATTTTTCATTGTTTGTTGTCTAGAACAGAACACAGGAAGGCCATAATTCGGAAAACAATCTCCTCATAAAGCAGTTGATTTAACTCTCTGGGAGGGGTGTGCAACATATGGCAATGGCACAACAATAGGCCATTTAAGTAAATTATGCATAATCGGTTCTTGACACAAACATGTCATGAAAATTAGGACAAAGGCCCAACAGACGGAAAGGCTCAAAGGTTTGGCACAAGTTACATCTCCTAACAGAAAGCCCACAAGCTCAAATACACTGAGGTTTTTGTAATGTAAACAGACTTCATCAAATAGAAAAGCGTTTGCTTGTCTGTTGTGGATGCAGCAACAGATCACACACATTGTCTGATGGATTTATGTGGTGTTCTGGGCATACTATGTGGAGATATGTAACATTTGGAGAATGAGGTAGGTTTCGAAATCACGAAGCTAGATAGATTCTTGCGCAAATCCGCTGACCACTAGGGCACTCAAACCAAGATTAACAAGCAAAGTTGCAGAGGAGGACTGTGGACTCCTTTAAAGTACTCTCCGAATTGCAATTCATAGAAATAGTCAAGGCAAGCTGTTCAGCCAGCTCCTGGCCATGTGCCAGCCAGGGGCAAACTTTCTTTTGTCCACAACTTCTGACACATCAGCAAGCGCAATCCTCAACATCTCACCAAGTTCAGACCACTTCACTCCATCAAGATCTCTTGCAACAGAAAACTCTTCAATAACAGGAATCTCGATTGTGTTCTACACAATAAAGCAGCCCCATAGAATGTTGGGCCCGATTCACAGAATGAACTTAAGACTCAATCCTAAACTTACTACTGTTTTGGTATTCACAGATTGCACTTACTACTTTTGGTATTCACAGAATGAACTTACTACTTTTGGCATTCACAGAATGCACTTACTACTTTTGGTATTCACAGAATGAACTTACTCATTTCGGTATTCACAGAAGTTAGGACTACTAACTTTAGGACTCCTAAATGCCTTCTGTGAATACCGAAAGTCTTAAAATTAGGATTTTTCTCAATTTAGTAGTAGTAAAGTTAGGACTCCTAACTTTACTACTACTAAATTGAGGAAAATTCGAATTTCCAGACTTTCGGTATTCACAGAAGGCATTTAGGAGTCCTAAAGTTAGGAGTCCTAACTTTACTACTACTAAATTAAGAAAAATCCTAATTTTAAGACTTTCGGTATTCACAGAAGGCATTTAGGAGTCTTAAAGTTAGTAGTCCTAACTTCTGTGAATACCGAAATGAGTAATTTCATTCTGTGAATACCAAAAGTAGTAAGTGCATTCTGTGAATGCCAAAAGTAGTAAGTTCATTCTGTGAATACCAAAAGTAGTAAGTGCAATCTGTGAATACCAAAACAGTAGTAAGTTTAGGATTGAGTCTTAAGTTCATTCTGTGAATCGGGCCCGTTGTGTCTAAGGCAAATTAGAGTTAGTTGAGGAAAACAGTTAGGGAAGGGAAATCAAGGAAAAGGATGAAAGACTGAAAGCTTTTGTCAGTGTCTGGAATATGAAGCGGCACAATTAGATTGAAAGCAAACAGCCTATGAAAGCGACATCATGTTCTGACTAAGGAATAATGGGCTGTACTTAACGTGTTTGGACAAGCTTTGGAGGAAACAGGGATTGGGTGAAATCAACATGCAGTAGTTTTAGTACGGCGAGTCCCTTGGTTACTGTAACAAGTATAGTCAAGTAAACAGAATACGCCAATTTGCAAGAGTGTACGTGGACAGCAAGTAAGACCAAAATAATATTTCCATAGCTATCACACTAACGTAGAGACCACCACCAAATAGACCAAGAAAAGTGCCTGATTAACTCCAAAGGAATCAGCTGCATAGAACCACCAGCAGAAAGAATCAGCTTTGATCTCTCTGCCAACTTTGTTTTTTTGGGGGGAGTTTTATGTATTTGCGAACTAGACCCGAGGGCATTAGAGCACTTTGATTGAGCACCAGTTGCATTACAGACCGGCACATACATTTTTTGTTAGGCACAGGGAGATCAAATGATTTGGCCAGAATCACAGGATGTTGAGCATCTCTGCCAAGACTCGAACCCCGTTCCCCAGCTTCCAGGTCCACCGCTCTAGCCTAGCCACTTGTATCGAGGAAAGCCACACCATGAACGTGTATGAACTTTGTTACAGATGCATCTCCAGTGGCAAACCAGAAGGCTCAGACATGTGGGGTCTAAGTGGTTGTAAACCTTTGGTTGTGGGGTTCTCTAAGGATTCCCTGTTGCTTGTTTGCGAGAAAATTGTACGTTGGTTGAGGGGGGTGAAACCCTATTCAAGCAACAGGCACAATCCCTGTCAGGGTGAACCACAAAAAGTCACCTGATCTTAACCCTCTGGTGCCTTGGAACAAAAGCAGTCAGGCTTAACTCAGAGGCAATATGTGAAATATTTATGCTGCACTTGAACAGCAATAAAGTAAAAATATAATATAAGAAAAATCCCACACCAATTTAGAAAAATAGAGTACATTTTAATAAATGATTTGGCACCATAACAGCAAAAATGTTATCAGTTGAACTGGAGATGTGCATTTTTAAATATTTAGATAAAAGTAGCATCAAAAGGCACAATGCGCCAACAGTGAGCATCTTGGTTGCTTTGGTCCAGGCTGATGGCGATGGAGCACAGGCCATGCACTGGACCAAGTTTGGCCCCATGAGGATTGTACCTTATGTCGTTGATGGCAGTCTGAATGGGGTTGATTTGCAAGGCTTTGGGTCATCAGGCGTCGTTTTGATGAAGCTATGAGGAGAGGCTTTATGAACTTTGAATGTTCTGTGTTGATGAGCTATGTGGTGAAGCTTTGCATATCGATGAGGCTGACAGCTTAGCGGTAAGGATTTGCAGGGCTTAACGTCACTTGGCATGGGTTCCGATGAAGCTTGCTGCTTTGCAGAAAGGCTTTGCGGGGCTTTGCGTTGCCCTGTGTTCATACCAATGACCTAAGTGGGGAGGCTTTGTTGGGCTTTACATCTCTCAGTGACGGTTTCAATGAAGCTGCCAGCTGTGCAGCAAAGCTTTGTGGGGTGTCAATTCTGATGAGGCTAGCAGCTGTGCAGTGAGGCTTTGGGGGGCTTTGTATCACTCAGAGTCAGTTCCGATGAAGCATGCAACTTTTGACAATGCTTTCCGGGGATCTGTGTTGCTTCACGCCATATTTGGTTGAACCTTCAGTTAGGACACTTGGAGCTCCCTCTGATGCCAGTCAAAGGCCCTGGACCTAGGAAGGCACCACTTGGGGATCTTGAACTCACTCCAGCAGAGGACAGCAGGGTTCAGGCAGGTCCAGGTGCAGTCCAACAGGGTCCGAATAATACGTCAGGGGGTGTGGAATTTTAGTTTTCGAACTGAACATCATCTGCGCCATCTTGTCATCCATGTACAATATGCGCGGCAGCTATTTTAGGTACCATGGTCTCCCTGTTCACGATCGATCGCCAGCGCGCTCTCCTGACCCTGCGAGCATCCCCTGCACACCCTGGCTGCCCCCGCTCTCACATGCACTAGTCATAAACCCTCTACTTCCGCATGACTCTGTCCTTGGGAGTTGCACCCGCGCCTGACCAACACTTCCTTTCCTTTCATGAATACCCCTCTTTTGATAAACTCTTCCTCTGCGCTCGATTGTCCGCGCGGACCATTCCTTTCATGAATACCTCTCCTTTGATGACCCCTTCCTCTGAGTCCGATTGTCCGCACGGGTCCCAGGTCATCACCTAGCCGGGGGATACAGTTTATTGCCCCCCCTATTGTATGGAGTCGCTCCTCTTCAAAGGAGCTACTATTGATCATGGCCTCCCCACCCCCTGGGATACGATCAGGCGCACACATCCTAAGAATCGGCGGAACACTCAGCTGCGTGATAGCCCCCTCCTATTGTATGTGGGGTGAGGACCTCTATTGTGGATACGTGTGGGGGTGGGTCTGAAACGGGGATTCCGGGGATGTCTTCTCATACTTCAAAGAGTCTTTTCTGCAATAAAGAATGCTCACATATCATAAACCAGAGTATAAAAGGCCAGGCCTCAGAGAGGCTGTTAGAGCACCTCGAAACGATACCTTGTTGTCTGATCTGATGTGTTCTGCTCCGTCGGAATAAAACTTCTGTTTCCTGCCTTCCAGTCTCCAGCGCCTGCCTCTTTGTTTGATAACTAGAATGGTATAAGAGGCGGTTAGCGCCGGGCAACTTTGGAAAAGGCCATCAGCCCTACCTTTTTCCACAGGGGAAGATGCAGGGAGGTGTTTGCAGCTTGTTATGTCCCTGTAGCTCAGAACAGGAGGTCAGTAAGCTGACCTTTGGAGTCACACATGTAGCCTGGAATGAAGGGAGCAGGTTCAATCTTCCTTCTCAGACACTATGGCAAGCCTCAGACAGCAGGGCAGTCGTCTGGCAGCAACTGTAGTTGCACAGGTCCAGGAGTGCACTGGAGAGTGGGTCTGAGGATCCTCTTTGTATATCTGGTGCCGGTTTTGAAGTGGAAAAAGCTTCCAGACTCCCCACCCCCACAGTTGGTTCTGGAATTTACTGCCTCACTGTCCTAGCTCCACTGGATCTGGTTTCACAAAATACTAGTGTGAATTTCTTTGTTTCTGGGCGGAGCAGTGTCTTTGAAGTCCAAGGGTGACAGGTGACAGCTCGTCCTCTCCCATCAAGTCAGGATCGCCTCTATTGTGTGGCTGTCAAGGAGGAATACACAAAGGCCAACTGCCAACTACAGCTAGTCATGTGACCCAGAGACAGACTGCAGGCATCAAATGTTTAGGAGAAGAAAATGCTAACTTTCTTTACCATTGAAGAGGGTTTTAAATTACAATTCATTTGAGGGCAAACATGACATTTCTACCTGCCCTCAATCAAAAGTTATCACGTATTCCATGTAATAAGGCGGCCCATGTTATCCTACAGGAGAGGTAGATAAAAAACAAGTGCGTGAGTTTTTCACTATCAAGACATGTAAAACTTAAAATACATGTCCAACGTTTTTAATACGCAGGGGCCTGTCTTATGGCCTGTTTAGGGCCTACTCTAGGAGTGACTTATATGTATTGGAAAGAAAGGTTTGGCTTGGCAAAAGGTTTGTTCTGCCTGGTCCGAATAAAAGTTTAAAACTGCATACAGGCTGCAGTGGCAGACCTTAGACATGTTTAAAAAGGCTACTTAAGTGGGTTGCACAGTAAGGACAGAAGGCCCAATAGTAGTATTTAATTTACAGACCCTGGGTACTTATAGTACCACTTTGCTAGGTATTTATAAGTAGATTAAAGGTGCCAATTGGATGTAAGACAATGTCACCATATTTAAAGATGGGAGCAAGCACAAGCCCTTTAGCACTGGTTAGCAGTGGTAGAGTGCACAGAGTCCTAGGGTGAACAAAAACAAATTAAGAAAAATAGGAGTGGAGAAGCCAACTTTTTTTGAGGGTGACCCTGCAAGATGGGGATAAGGCAAACATCCTTGGAAAGGCATTTGACTTTTCCGATCCACTGGCAGTTATATTATTATTGTTATTAATGGGTCTTATATAGCGCAACGGCTACTCCAAAGGAGTGTCCCGGCGCTTTGAGCTCCAGACCCAGAAAAGATACTAAGGAAAAACATAACAACCAACAAGAAAACAAAGGAGAAGGGGAACAGAACTCTACCTAGCGAAAAACCAAAGTCTTCAGACCCTTCCTAAAGGCTAACAGGTTGGCTGTGGAACGTAAAGAGAATGGTAGGGAGTTCCGATAACTCTACCTAGCGAATAACCAAGGCTTCAGACCCTTCCTAAAGGCTAACAGATTGGATGTGGAACTTAAGGACAATGGTAGGGAGTTCCATAACTGAGGGGCCAAAAATCTGAAAGATCGCCCTCCCAGACGTGCCCTCTTTATACGGAGAACTGCAGCAAGTGCTAGAGACTCCGATCTTAAGGATCGAGTCGGCCGATAGAATTCCAGCCTCTTCTGTAGGTATTTTGCACCCGTGGCATGCAGTGCTTTGTGGGCTAATGTCAAGGCCTTGAACATTATCCTCTTCCGTATGGGGAGCCAATGGAGGGATTGCAGCAGGTTTGAGGCACTGGCTCGACGGTGCAGGCCAAAAATAGCTCGCGCAGCAGCATTCTGGGTCACCTGCATACGCTGTAAAAGGTATTCTGGGAGACCCAGATATAGAATTTTGGCATAGTCTAATCTGGATCCGATGAGAGCCTGAACAGTTATTCTCCGATGCTCCTCGGACAACAGAGGGAAAAACTTTCGGAGCATCCTGAGAATCCCGAAGCAAGTCCCAGTCAAGGTTGCCACCTGGGATTTGAGCGAAAGCCCGTTATCGATTTTAATTCCCAGGTTCTTAGCCCATTTAGAAGACTGGGCGGGAGGGAACTTGTCAGCAGGCCACCAACCATGCCAGTCCGGTTCCACAGGGCATCCAAAGAAAAGTATCTCGGATTTATCCGAGTTACACTTGAGGCTGTTCAGATGAAACCAGTTAAAAACAGCCCCAAGGCACTCACGGATACTTTCGCCATCGAATTCTTCGCTCTTACGGCAGGTGAAAAGAAGCTGGGTGTCGTCAGCATATGAGACGATCCGGGCCCCGTAGGACTCCACCAAATCCGCCACAGGGGTCATGAGGATGTTAAATAAAGTAGGGCTCAAAACTGAGCCCTGAGGAACTCCGACTCCCAATGACGGCATTTCGGCAGATCCAGGCGAGGCCCAGACTGTTTGTCGGCGGTTGGCTAAGAAGGAACGAAACCAGTTGAGCACCGTCCCCCCTAGACCGATGTCATGTAGTCTTATGAGGAGATCCTCATGGGGAACGGTGTCGAAAGCCGCCGACAAATCTAACATGACTAACATCACCCTGCCTCCATCATCCAGCACCTCCTTCACAATCTCTGAGACTTCCAAAAGTGCCGTCTCGGTGCTTAGGTTGGATCGAAATCCCGATTGAGACGCATGGAGAAGCTCATTCGACTCCAGGAAGTTGGAGAGCACGCTATGAACGTGCTTCTCGAGGATTTTGGTAAGTGCAGGAAGGAGCGAAATTGGTCGATAGTTGGATGGGGCTTCCGGGGCAAGGTTGGGCTTTTTAAGGAGAGGGATCACCATGGCCTGTTTCCAGGATGGAGGCAGCACTCCCTGACTCAAGGAGAGATTGAGAATAGGGTTAGCTAGGGGGTTCACAACATCTGCCATTCTAGCTAAGAATTTTGCCGGGCAGGGATCACAGGGCGAGCCAGATTTGAGATTCCTCATCAATGCTAAAGATGAGGAAATCGTGAGAGGCGGAAAGTTCAACAGAACCGGACCAGAGATGGGCTGATGGACTATCTCATTAGACAATATGCAAGGAGCAACTGTCGGTCTCGGAAGAAAGGATTCCTGAATCTGTCTAATTTTGGTCGTGAAAAAATTAGCAATAGTGTCAGCCCAGGTCTCATCCGGAATCTCCTGATCTATGCTCGAGCGAGGGGTAGTATATTCTCGCACAATCAAAAAGATCTCCTTACAGGAATTAGCTGCTTCCTCAATAGTCCATTTGCTATTCTAATGGATGACTTCTAAATCCTGTTGCTTGAGATGTGTTTGGTCATTTTGGTTGTTTGTGTTTTCCACTAGCATTGGACTTCAGTTTCATTGAGTAATAGGGTTTGTATATAGCTAGGGCATTTGCTCATCATGATTGGCATCAGCTGTATGAAGGCTACTGAAAGGCAGATGTAGAGCCACTCTACTTATGTTATTCGACTGTGAATGTGAGGCGGTGGTGAAATGGGAGTGAAGTTTGAGGTGTTTCACTGTCTTTAGGTAGCCTTGTTGGTCGCTGTTTCTGTGCAGCGGTTGTATTGTTCTGTATTATATAGTAGCAATTTTACTGCACACCATACCCCCTTTGTATTGCTTCACCCTCCCAAATAAGAGAAAGTACTTCACCCCAACATGGAGGTACACACAAGGCAAAGCGATGAAAAAACACCAAGAACGGTATTTCACTCTTATAAAATGAGGCACATCAAAAGACTGTTCTTATTTGTGTAACACTCTCCCAGATATCAAATGAATACAATATATATATATATATACACAAACACACACATACACACACATACACACACACACACACAAAAGCAATCCCCAAATGTGAAACATCAAAAGAAGCGGGCATGGACTCCAGACATCAAAGTGCAAATAATGTATACCTGCTACTGCTCACAAATATCCATGACTCGTGTCAACCAAGATGGCCTTGATCACATAGCCACGTTGCAGCATTTCACCCTTATTAAAAACCTTTACCATGTGGTTAAGCAAAGCAATTTCATTTGATAGCAACTCACAACAGACTATCGTAACTACATATTACTGCCTCATGTAAAAGACAGACTGGCAGAGTGTTTGTATAAATGCCCATCTCTGCTCATTGGTTACAAAATACTGATTTAAATTAATTCAGATGAATGAGAAAATTCACACATCAATAAATTATCATGAAACATCATTATGATATTATTAATAAATGTATGTTAAAAAACTCTGACTCACGCAGGATATATCATGACAAAATATAGCAGTAAGAGAATGCCTGGCAATTAGCGATACATGGTACGTCAATTGTGTCCAAAGTTGTCACCTCTCAGGAGAGTGCTTGCTAAAGTGCTAAATGTATAAAGTTCATAGTGCCTAAAAAGTGCTTAGTGTGATAAATTGCTGAACACATGAGAATCAATTAGCAGCTGCTATGTTCAAGTCTAAAGGTTATCTAGACAAATTAATTATGCACATTTCAAAGCAAATTCTTCTATTGCAAAAACCGCTATATTAATACAGTTTTAGTGGGTCGATCTCATACCAATATATGGGGAACATGATGTTAAAAATTATGTCTATGATAGTGCTGTTGTAAAGCTGATATTACTCAAAAGTGATGATGGCTAGTTATAAAAAGTTGTGGAGGTCTTCACTAGTGTTCAGCCCATTAGGTATTTTGGAATCAAGATCCAAAATGAACCTGGCCTCCAACTGTCATAACATTTTTTCTCTATTGACACATCGCCTTAAAGCTGGTACTGCACCTATAACAAAATATGTCAGATTATTTAAATTGTTGTTTTGCACAAGTTTGAAATAACGTGCTACTGGATATGTTGGGTCCGAGTTTACTATAGCCCTAAGATGTTGTAAAAGTCTTATATGTACTTGCAGCTACATACTACCTACATAATGTAGGCCACAAGTACACTCTAGAACATAAACTGCAAAATCTGTTCTACAGTTATTTTGTCCCTTTATATCAATTGGTTTCGAACTTAACAATGCCATATAGTTAGAAGTATTGACCCCAAAATGACGTGCCATACAGGAACTACATTTAAAGAAACCATTTTTAGGGGACAGTCAATTGGTCTTACTAACTATTTCAGGGCTACTCGTTACCAGTGCGCTTCCCATGGAGGGAGCTCACTGAAAAGTCAAAGTGGGTTTCTCAGGAAGGCATTGGCCAAAAGTGACATCTATAAGAACTACGGGCCATTGTGTATTGACAATGGATCTAATTCTCCTTTCCTGTTGGCTAAAAGTGGTGATAAGCCTGATGTTATTAACTTCATTATGGCCCAAAGGCACATTTTCTGGTCTGCTGGTAATATCACTGGGAGTTTGAAATAGAATGGTTTCCCTGATTCTCTCATTCGCTTTATTAATGGGCTGTTTAAGGATGCTAGCATCATATCCTCGTGTATGGAATCGAGTTGTAGCTTCTTGTTGGCTGGTGTGCAAATCAATTTCCGAACTAGAGATTTTACGTAGTCTCAAAAATTCCCCATAAGGAATGCTACTTATTAAGTGTTCGGGATGGAACCTGAATGCATGCAAGATAGAAAATGCCTGTTGCACTTTTTCGGTGTAGTCTAGACTCTAATTAGTTGTTATTCACCTATATTTGCACATCCAAAACATTGATGGTCTTTGTATCTACGCAAGCAGTAAATTCCATATTCAATGTATTGGCATTGATATGTTCTACAAATATATATATATATATATATATATATATATATATATATATATATATATATATATATATATATATATATATATATATATATATATATGTATGTGCAAGCAATAATAACACACTTATAAGTAAGCAAATGCAACTGATAAATGCACGGAATAAAATACAAGCCGATACTTTTGATAATAATACCGGACGTCCACTTCACGAAATCAGAAGGATATATACACTAAATACATCAGAGATGATTATAACCACTAGAGACTTTAATGTGCATACAGACACACTCACACATCACAATTAAAACACCATCACAATGTTAGTAATAAAAAGAAAACACGTCACTGATTGCTTTCTCTCTGCATTCGTGCCAACTCGGCTGGTGGAGCCCTTGACAACCAGATGGGAAACTTCAATTGGTACCCAAAACAACAAGTTCCCTGTGGCAACACGTCTGTTCCACAAGCGAGCTCCCATCTGGGCACCAAGATTTTACACATCATATACCTTTTACTCAACCAGAAGAGAAGGTTCTAGAAACCTCGCCCCCTTTCTTCTGTTACGAAAAACTGAGCTCACCATACTGGTCTGTGTCAAGGTCAAGACAGAAGGTGGTCAGGCCTTTGTATTTTGACTCTGAGGCAGAGCTGTATATTTCACACATTACTCTGGCAACCACAATCTCAGCTCTGAAAGGTACCAAACACGTATTCTACACATTATCTCAACAAAGCTTACTAAAGTCTCCAAAAGTACAGAAAACTACCTTGAGCATGAATAACCTAAACAACTTGGGTGATCTGGAGACCTCCCATGTGCGCAAAATTCAAGCTAGACAGAGTCAGAATTCAAGATGAGTGCATGTCAAAGCCAATAGTAAGAACTTCATAATACTTCCCAGTGTACAACACAATGCACACTTGTGCACCATTGCCTGTAGTACTACACACTTCATCCCCCAATGTACAACACAATGCTCATTTGGGCACCACTGCATATAACACTACATTCCAAGACCAAGAAGTACGTTCCACACCTCTCTCTCTCATGCTTTCAAATGCACATCCCACACGTTCTGTTCCTGGCAAGGCTGTAAGAAGCGAGCATGCACCCTCTACAACAAGGACACACAAAAGAAATCTTCAAGGAAAAGTGCACATGCAGGAAAAATGATGTAGTACATTCAAGAAAACATCTAAAGTCAATTAAAATAATGGTAGTCAAAGGTCATCATGTGGTCCTAATATATGGAAGTTCCTCTGGCACTACACAAATTAAGGGACAGCAACGTGTATTATCATATGAGTAGTGTACTGAACTGTAGGGGAGTTTCTGGTTGGTTGATGTTGTTTTGCCTGTGATTTAATAGGGGACACATTTTAGTGTCTTGTATGAATGGCCAGAGAAATGCTCCTATCTTATCTTGAGACATCACGCTTAGCAGTGTGATGGAGGAGATGTGAGAAATATGTGCCAGGATGGAGAAGGAATCAATCAATCAATCAATCAATCAATCAATCAACCAAGGGGTTTGTAAAGTGCACCACTAACCTGTGAGGATCTCAAGGCACTTGGAGTGGGGGGGGCAGCTCCTGATCAGTCGTGGCTAAGGATCAGTTGAAGAGCCAGGTTGGGGAGCGTCAGATGTTCATGGGGAGCTCGATCGAGGTCTTGGCTGAGATGTAGGAGAAGGCTCTCACATCAATTCTGCTTCAGCGGATGCGGGGGGACCTCTTCCAGGGCAAGGTCAGCGGGGCGGAGGTTCCTCTTGGGTATGTGGAAGGATACTTTCTCGTTGAGGTATTTGGGTTTGATGGTGTTGAGGGATTTGTAGGCGTGAGTGAAGAGTTTGAAGGTGACCCTCTTCTCGATGGGGAGCCAGTGGAGGTCTTGCAGGTGTTGGGTAAAGTGTTTGTGTCGCTGGGTCCAGAGGACGAGTTTGGCAGTGGCGGTCTGGATAGTCTGGAGTCTGCATAGTAGGGTTATGTTGATTCTGGCGTATAGGGCGTTGCTGAAGCCTAATCTGCTGGTTATGAGCGTGTGGTTGACAGTTTTTCTGCCGTCAGGGAGGATCCATTTGAAGGTCTGGCGGAGGATGCGCAGGCAGTTGAAACTGGTGGAAGCGACTGTGTTGATCTGGTGGTTCATGGAGAGGGAGGAGTCGAGGAGGATGCCGAGGTTTTGAGCGTGGTTCGTGAGAGTGGGTGGATTCCAGAGGGCAGAAGGCAACCAGGTGTTGTCCCAGGCGGAGGTGCAGGGTCCGAGGATGAGGACCTCGGTCTTCTCTGAGTTGAGCTTCAAGCAGCTGTCTTTCATCCAGTCTACCACGTTCTTCATTCCTTCCTGGAAGCAGAGTCTGGTGTCTTCAGGATTCTTTGTGAGTGAGAGTATGAGCTGGGTGTCATCGGCGAAGGATACAATGCTGAGCCCAGGCTGAGTTACAATGGCGGCAAGGAGGGCTATGTAAATGTTGAAGAGCGTGGGGCTGTACGATGATCCCTGGGGTATTCCGCAGTTGATGTCGGTGGGTTTGGAGATAAAGGGAGGGAGTCTGATCCTCTGGGTTCTGCCGGCAAGAAAGGATTGGATCCAGATGAGGGCGATTCCTTGTATCCCCGCGTCGTGAAATCTGGCAACGAGAGTGCGGTGAGACACGGTATCGAAGGCTGCGGAGAGGTCTAGGAGGATGAGTGCCGTGGCGTGACCCTGGTCGAGTAGCGTGTGGATGTCATCAGTGGTGGCGAGGAGGGCAGTCTCGGTGGGGGAACAGCGACATACATTTGTCTCGGTGCTGTGGTTGCTGCGGAATCCAGACTGGGATGCGTCTGGGAATGAGTGCTCTTCGATGAAGGTGGTCAGCTTGGCGCTCACGAGTCTCTCTGTGACTTTGGCTGTGAAAGGGAGGAGAGAGATGGGCCGGTAGTTTTTCAGGTTCGTTGGGTCGGCCGTGAGCTTCTTGAGGAGGGGTTTAACCTCCGCCTGCTTCGAGTCATCAGAGAAGATGCCGGACATGAAGGAGGCGTTGATTGTCATACCAAGTTTGGGTGCAATGGCGGCAGCCGCCCTGTGGAATATGTGCAGTGGGCAGGGGTCCATTGGGGCTCCAGAGTGGATTTTCTTCATGGTATGGGTGATGTGTTCGACGGTGGCAGGGTTCCAGGTCATGATGCTTATCGGCGACGTAGGGGGGGAGGTGATGTCCTGTGTCTGTTTGTTGAAGTTATCTTAGAGGGCCTTTTTCTTCAGATGGAAATTTGAGCTAAGCTTATCTCAGCGTTCCTGGGAAGGTGTGATGTCCGTGGCTTCACTGGGGGGTTTAGTGAACTGCTGTATGATGTTGAACAGTTCCTTGGCATTGGTCACGTTGATCTGGACTTTGTCTTTTATGAAGGTCTGTTTTGGTTTCTCTTATGCGCTGGTGGTATGCCTTCATGGCGCTCTTGTGGTTGTTCCGTGTGTCCATGGTTTTCTGGTTTTGCCACGTTTTCTCTAGGCGTCTGCATGAGCATTTGGCTTTGTGTAGTTCTGTAGTAAATCAGGCGGCCTTCAGAGGGAGTTGTTTGGTGGGGTGGCGGAGGGGTGTGAGTTTGTCAGCAAAGCGTGAGGTCCAGCTGTAAAATTCTGTGGCTGCGGAGTTGGTGTCGGTCATGGAGCTGGGGGGGTCTTGGAGGAGGGTGGTGATGAGGAGTTCCTCTGTGACTTTGCTCCAGCTCCTTCGTGGTGGTCACGGGCCGGCCTGGGTACAGTGGTGGTGTTTAAGGTGAAGTGGACACAGTGGTGGTCCATCCAGAGTGGCTGGGTTTTGTGGCTGAAATGGATGTTTGTTCCACCCACAAAGATTGGGGCGAGGGTGTGTCCAGCTCGGTGGGTGGGCGTGTTGACCAGCTGCTGCAGTCCGAGGTTGGCGAGGTTGTGGAGGAGAGTGATGGAGTTGGGGTCTTTGCCGTTGTTGAGGTGGAAGTTCAGGTCCCGAGTAGGATGTACTCCGTGGAGGTGATTGCCTAGGGTGCAGCGAGCTCGGCGATGGTGCGGGCAGCCTGGGTCCAAGGTCCTGGAGGTCTGTAGATGAGGGTGCCTCGTAGTGTGGTCCTGGGGCTGGTATGGATCTGGAAGTTGAGGTGTTCGGTGTTGGAGTGGGGGGTCGCTTGTGCTCGATGTGGAGAGTAAGAGGGGGGACTTGTGTGTGATGCCGATTCCTCCTCCTGGGCATTGGGGCGGTACTTTCTCTGGATCTTGTAGCCATCAAGGATGGAAGTGGCGATGTCGGGGCTGGAGGTGGCGTTGGTCCAGTTTTCTGTGAAGAAGGCGACGTCGGGCGAGAGACAGGGTTCCTGGCACCTGTCGCGGTCGGGTCACGGACGGGCGCAGATGGACTTGCCTTAAGCACGCCATCGGCGTGCCAGCGGCGCGATCGCGCAGTGGCCACCATTTAGATGGGGAGGGGGTGGCACTGCATGTAGGGAGTCTGGAGCGGGGGCTGTGACGGTGGGAGGTGCCGTGGTGCAGCAGCGTCGGGAAATAAAGGCATGCAAAATACTAAATGGTAATGGAAAACAGTAAAAAGCACGATTCAGGGAATATGGAAGAAATCAGAAATTAAAGAGACTGGAAAAACTCTGAGGAAGTCACGAGGGCATAGCGAGTGAATACCGGTGCAGCAAGAGCAGAGGCTGCCAGCGCAAGCCCTGAAGGCAGAGAGGAGGGCTCAGGAGCAGCACTTTCATGCAGAGCTGCTGGGGAGAGTGCCGTCCTGGACCGACGTCTAGGAGGTCACATGCGCTCCCCCTCAGCGGCCGCCATTAAGTAGGGGACGGGGTGGTACTGCAGGTTGGGAGGCGGGATCGGGGGCTGTGACGGTGGGTGGGGCTGCGGGGCAGCAGTAGCGGGAAACAAAGGCACTCAAAATGCTAAATAGCAATGGAAAACAGTAAAAAGCACAACACAGGGAATACAGCAGAAATCAGCAATTAAAGAGACTGGAAGAAACACTGAGGAGGTCACGAGGGCACAGCAAGTGAATACCGGTGCAGCAAGAACAAATGCTGCCGGTCGGAACCCTGAAGGTAGAGAGAAAGGCTCAGGAGCAGCGCTTTCATGCGGAGCTGCTGGGTGGAGTGCTGGCATGGACAGATGCCAGCACTCAAGTGAAGACAAGTGAAAGAGACAGATTTAACTATTTAATGAGCATTTTAAAACATTAATAGTGGCAAGTGAGGTGGAGAGAGAATATTGGAGAAAGCATTATGGCAAAACCATGTAGATCCTGGAAGTGATTCCAGGTATATCAATGAAGTGATGGAGAGTTCGTTCCAGCAAAGGATGCTTTGTTGAAAGCAACCCTAGAGGTACGCCCAGTGAAAAAGAAGTGAACTAAAATTTCTAATTGCAAGCAACACAAGAGCAAGCAACCAGGTAATTTTCTGGACAGGCTCAAGGATGTATTTTGAAAAGTACTCAGGTATAGCCTGTCTGAGGGATATGGGTCAGGAAACTTTTGCTGCTGCTTCTTTGCATGGTTTGTTATTAAATATTAAGAACCAATTGACCACCCTATGCAAACTAAGAAGAAAGCAGAGTTAGTGACCTGCACAAACCCCTGTGTTGAGCCAAATGAGAAAATGAAAGAAATGGAAAGTAAGTTGAAATTGATGTAATTGAAATTGAAGAACTTGTAAACGTGATTAAATAGGCAGGGTGAGGAGCACCACAAAGGGCGGAACTGAGGAGCTCAGGGAGGTGGGAGAAATGGAAAGGGGAAACAGAAGTTTCAGGGGGAGGGCCGGGGGTTGAGGGGTTCTTGTTTTGGATGCAGTCAACTGAAGCACTGGTAGCGAGATTGTCCTAACAGCACTTCTGGTGAGCCGGCACCTCTGGAACAATCAAGGGTACATCCAAATTGTTCCAAACCCTCTGAGTTTTAGGACAGCCCGATATGTTCATACTGTGAAATCAATGGTAAAAGCACCACTTGTCCCATTGCTACAGACACGTCACTCTGCCCTCCAAATGTCTGAAATCCTTTCTTTGTTTCTCTCAGGATTGTCCATAGATGCAGATGGTATTGCAAATCAACAAGTTACCCACCATATAACAGATCTCGTGTCTATTTCTGTGTAGCCCATTAGTGACAAACATTCCTCGTTGCTCAGCCCCACTTCCTCGATTAACCTGGTGGGCAGGGATATCCCCTGTAAATTAAATTGCATAGTGTTCTGTACCACAGATGGAATATTTGTAAATACACATCAGAAACAAGAGAGTACGGTACTTGCCTTTTTATGTAAGAGTTTAAATTGTGGTGAATTAGCATGCCCCATTGTTATCTCTCCAGATTTAACTGAATTGCTTTCACAGGTACCGCCCACATTAAGGACCACAGGGGCCAACAATGGGGAGCTCATCTCCTTGATGGAGCTTGTAAAGGTTGAAGTTTCTTGCAGAAACTATCCATGATATCTCAGTACCAACTAAAACCTGAGGCAGTAGAAGGCATCCGCCATGTAACATTACATCTGTTAAAACAAGGTTCTTATTTTCAGTAGCTGCAGCACCCAGATTCTCCCAGTACGCAAGGTGGCGAAGCTCAACGGGTATACATGTTCATACACGACCTTGGGGCCCTTAATAATGTAGTTCTTCTTGATCACACTGTGAGGGTCTTGGCTTTCGTGGACACATTTTCCACAAGGATTTATAGAGCCCTCCTCAATCTTTTCCCAAGCCCTAAAGGAGGATTTGGACATGACGGTCTTACCCCACTGGGTATGCTCTGATTCAATATTTTGATGATTTCTTGCTGGCATGACTTATTCTAGAAGAAAGATGGTATATAGCTCCTTGCTGAGTAGGAAAAAAGGGACATAGGCCTTCAAAAAAGCTGTTTTCCACCCCTGGCCATATGATTTCTGAAGGCAAGCAACACTTGTCTTCCAAAAGAGTTAAAGCCATCTAAATGTTACCTTGACCTCTAGCTGATTCCCTGATACATAGCTTTTTTGGTATGGCAGGGGACTGGAGACAATGGATTTTGTGTTATGCTGTACTGGCCACGCCTTTACAAGAATGTGTCTGAAAATACACCCCTAAAACCTTGCAGTCGTCTGTGACACAGAAAATACATTTGTAAGGATAAAACTGGCAACTATGTGAAACCTTTACTTTGTGTTGCCACTTTGTGTACCTTTACTTTGTGTACCACTTCACTTGGAGCAGTGGTACAAAGACATGGAGATAAGAAAAGACCAATAGTTCACTATTCCTCAATGTTGGACAGTAGCTGCTGGGCTTATGCAATGTGTCAGCGGCTGTCAGTCTGTCAAAACCTTTGCAAATATTTTGTTAAGTACCCCTTTAACTGTTGCTATGCCACACTTTGTGGCTGCCCAATTTGTTACAATGAAAATGCAACCTCTGTCCACAGCAAGGTCTAAATATGAAATGTAATTACTATCAGGCTTTCCTATCATTTTTCTTTGTTGTCCTGCTTTGAATCCTGCGTTTTTTATGCCTACTAGTGAAGATAGAGAACTTGTTGCACCCACAAAAGTAAATGCTGTCACTATATGTTCGGACTCAAGGTATGTATTTGGATTAACGCATGATTTTGTGCTCTTTTGAATACACAGGGAATACCTGACATCGTCAGAGACCTCTAAAACCCATGAGTAGTATGTTGGCATTTTTGTAAGCACTCTGCACTTACCAGAGAAGGTGACTGGAGGAAATGGTTTAGCCCACCAGCAATGATGATGTCTCAAGAGACAATGCGCAAGCTGGTTGTGCTGCTGCAAAATGCTGCTGCAAAATGCTGCTTTGTATAACACTGCTGCTGTAGCCATGTATGTTATGAAAATCTGATTTATTTTCTCTACCAACTCTAAAGGGCTTGTCTCAATTGCAGGAGCAAGCCTCTAAAAGCAAATAAATTAGCCTGGATAAAGCAACAATTTGAAAGAGACCCTGAGAGGATGTGAGGAGACAGCACTGTTTGTATTAAGCACCAAACATTCTACAACCCACACTTCCCAGGTTGCACTGTGGATCTGCCCACATTGGAAGGGATGGCATGTTATGTGCTGCAGCAAGCCACTGGCATGCACCCTTCTTTTCCTTCATATCCCGAAGTTATCTTGTGCCACCTGCCTGCCATTTCTTTGTCCACATCCAAGTCAATGGTATGCAATATGATCTGAATGTTCGAATTACTTTTTCGTGCTCGTAGTTTGCATGGTCTCAGGATGGGTGGAAGTGTCCCTCTGTGCCCATGATGATGCCATCAGTCTTGCTAAGCGAATACTCATAGATTCTATTCATAAAATTGGAATACTGAGCTCAATTAGAAGTGACCAGGGGACATATTTTGTAGCAGCAGTAGTACGGACCGTTTGCAAGGAATTAATAGAGAAAAACTTTCATTATGTACATCACCCAGAGTCAGAGAGTAAACTGAAGAAGGGTAATGAGACTCCGAAGCATAAGTTAGCTAAGATATATTCACATACACAGCTGAAATGGGCCAATACCATGCCCTTAGCCTCTTAAGTTTTGAGATCAATCCCTTGCCAGAAGACTAATCTAAACCCATATGAGATAATTATGAGCTGACCCATCATGCTTCCCTCAAACACCCCATGTCATCTGCAAAACTAGATCTGCAGTTGAATGATGATGCTGTTTGCAATATTTCAGAAATGTGATGTCTCTGGGCTGGTATGGCTGCGAGAGAGATCCACGCCTCTCCGTAGCTTCTGGGTTTCCTGCTCCCTTTGGCCCCTCCTTCTTGCTCCTCCTGATGGCGGCAGCAGCTCCGGACTGTAGTTGGGCGTTTGGATGATCGCCTCACTTTCATGTTTTTCGGGAGCCTTTTACGGTGTGAGTAAGCAGAAAATATTAGCCCGCTGGTGCTGGGATATCGCTGAACCCCCCTGGTCTGTATCACGCATCACGCCCCACAACATTATACTTTGCTGAATCGAGAGCAGTGTCTGGGGATTGTTTGTACCGGTATAACGGAGGGTAAATCACCACATTGGAGTACTAAATTAACGTCTGCCTTCCTCACTATTTTTTCTGATAACGGGAGCCCATAGTGTAACGGCTGCTGGCAGGCAGGACTACAAGACCCATAATCCCTTTGTGCTTGCAGCCTTACTACTGCGGATATAGGGAGCTGTGACTGCTTCCATCTGGACTGGAATGGGGAAACAGCTAACAGCCAGAGCGAAGGCCAGAATTTGCCGCCAGCAGGCTAAAGGGTGTTGAGGCGGTTAAAAGGGCTGATATGGCATTGGATAAAGAGAATAAGGAAGTCTATTCCGCGATGCTACGGTAAGCTCTGGGGACGAGGAGCCTCCGGCTGTTCAGTCCATTCCTCAGATTGAGCCTGAAAAATCTGGCAGCTCTGACCAACAGGAGGGTTCAGAGGTGCTGCCAATCAATGTAGATGTGGATGCGGATCAGTCGGTTACCGCAGAAGATGGGATTCTGGGGTGCTCTGACCAAGAGGGATACCAGATTCCTCCTACTAACACAAAATCAGCTGGGTTGACTAAAACGTCGAAACAGTATCCGCTGTTTGAGAAGAGATCTTTAGTCACTGCTCCCAATAAAGCACTAAGGGCCAGATGTAGGTAATCTCGATTTACCTCCTCTTAAATACCGAATCATACCGATTTGGTATTTAAGAGTAGGTAAATGGGATGTAGGTAATTTCATTTTTGAAATTACCGAATCGGAATGATTCGGTAATTACCGAATCGGTATTTACCGATTCGGTAATTGCCATTGATTCCTATGGGCCTTGAGGCCCATAGGAATCAATGCCAATTACTGAATCGGTAAATACCGATTCAGTAAAATTACCGAATTTGAAAGGGGGATAGGGTGTCACTTTGACACCCTGTTGCACCCCTCAATTGTGCATGGGTGCACATGTTGCTGACATACATGCCCTTAGGCCATGTATGTCTGCAACATGGCATGTTTTTTAAAGCAAAAAAAAATGCTTTTTGAAGGGTTTTCATTATTTACCACCAACTTCTAGTTGGTGTTAAATAACGAATTCCTAAACCCTTGTAACACTGATTATAGTGCTACCTACATGTTGAATTACATAATCGGTAATTTTACTAATTCGGTATTTTACCAAATCGGAAAAATTACAAATTCGGTAAAATTACCGATTCTGTAATTTAACATGCCCCTACATCTCAATATCCAAATACTGATCGGAAACGGCCGAAAATCGGTATTTTTGGCCGTTTCCGACCGGTATTTGGATACCTACATCTAGCCCTTAGTCCTGATACTGCGAATTCCTGTAAAAAAATACCCTCTTCAAGCAAATCGGATCACCCAGGGTCTTCGTTAAACTCTGCTAGACTGGTTGAGACTGAGATTGAGGATATTACTGTAACTAACCTTTTGCAGCCTGGGCAGTGGTATGGATACAAATGGGGAGTTTCAAATGTCAGTAAAAGATATGCTGAATTTGATCTTAAATGAGGTGCGGGAATTAAAACAATCTCAGACAAAAGAATTGGCAGTAATAAGTCTCCGTTTGGATAAAATTGAAGACTCTATGGCCTCTTTCCCTGCTTGTCTCCAAGAAGCTGAGACCAGAATTTCTGGCTTAGAGGACAGCGTGATAGTGATGAAAAAAGATATCTCAACTGTGTCAAAATCTGCAAGAGATTTGGAATACCATCTTGACGAGTTGGAGAACTATAATAGGAGGTCAAACCTCAGAATAGTGGGAGTACCAGAAAATATTGAAGGCGCTGACATGAGGCAGTGGATCACATCCTTTTTTCATCAGGAGGTAATCCCTGAGTTTAAGGGAGACTTGACAATTACTCGTGCCCATAGAGTGCCGGCCCGTCAGCCTACCAACTCTACATTTCCTCGGACTATTTTGGTTAATTTTGCGGACGTGCGAGTTAAGGAAAATATTCTTTCTGTAGCATTTAAAAAGAGACAATTCGCGGCTAATCTTACGACTAAATGTAGGATTTTTTCCGATATGTCTGCAGCAGCTGCTAAGCGCAGGAAGGAATTTGTTAAGATTCTGCAGCTGTTTAAAGATAAGGGCGCGCAAGATATGATTGCGCAGCAATCAAAACTTAAAGTTTTGGCCCGGGGGAAATTCTATATGTTCACTAATGTTGAGGAAGCTCGGGAGCTGCTCGGGCAAATCCCGCAGGGATAAAAATGTATCTGTTGCTGTGAAGTCTCGCTATCTATATCTCTGAGAAAAAGAGTTTACTTCCGCTTCTTTTTCGCTCATTTTTCTCTTTACTTTTTTTCTTTTTTCTCCTTTTTATATCCTTTTTTTATTTCTCCGTATATACACAGCTCTACAAATATGGAGGGGTAGACTGGGAAAAGGAAACCACAGGGTCAAGGGGTGCAATAACAAGGCACCCTTATGTTAGGGGTTAACGCCTGTTGGCCAGCATGGGAAGGTGGGAGACTAGAGCAGGGCCTCAGGGTTGGGTTCAGGGGTTGGGTGCGAAGCCACTGAGGTGGCAGTGGGAGAAAATGAAAAAAATTGAAGTTCTTTTGGGTACAAATGGGAAATATGAACAGAATGAACAGAATGGAAATATAAAGATGTCTGGAAGGTTTTTCTTTCTCTTTTTTTATAAAAAAATAAATGTCTAATAGGGGGCTTAAAATAATTTCATTTAACGTTAATGGGTTGAATAACAGAAAAAAAATGTGTGCCATAGAACTGTGGATCAAAACAGAGAATCCGGATGTTGTGATGATACAAGAGACTCATATTGCAGCTGCAAAGATTGATGCTTTCTCTATGTTTACATTTTGGGCCATGTATCGGGGATTTTCGTGTTCCATAGAAACTAAGCAGGGTGTTGCTCTTTCATAAATCGAAATTTAGAACCAGATATCTTGCAATGGGAGGAAGGTGGTATGGGACGTTGGTGTTGGGTTACTTGTTTAGTGAAAAATAGAATCAACCCTATCACTTTTGTATGCTTTTATGCTCCACTGGATGACTCTGCTCAAATTTATGAGGGCCTGTTTCAATCATTACTTATGGTTCAAGGCGATATAGTAATTGGAGGAGATTTTAATATTCTTATGGATTTAAGGCTAGATTCAACTACCCCATCCAGAAAACATTTAAAGCCCAAATCACGTAGATCTATCTTAAATAATAAAACAATATTAGATCTTTCTGACCCTTGGCGTCTGAAAAACCCGCAAAAAAAAGAATTTTCGTGTTGGTCTGGGTGACACAAAACTTTTTCACGTATTGATTTTTTTCTAGCCTCTAGGCGATTAAATTTTTCTCACCAAAACTTCCTGCATAATGGGTTTTCCGACCATGCAATGCTAGTCATCGAATTTGAGACAGGTAAAGATATCAGGAGTCCTAAAAGATGGCAATTTAAGACAATTTATCTACAAAATGATCTATGGGTTTCCCATTTGAGATCTGAAACTTCCTGCATAATGGGTTTTCCGACCATGCAATGCTAGTCATCGAATTTGAGACAGGTAAAGATATCAGGAGTCCTAAAAGATGGCAATTTAAGACAATTTATCTACAAAATGATCTATGGGTTTCCCATTTGAGATCTGAGATTGTAGAATTTATTTTGCGAAACCAGGATACAGCTCCTCTCCATATTATATGGGACTCAATTAAAGCCTTTATTCGCTGGGTCATAATCAGTAAGGATGCAAGGGAGTGGTCTATTATTAAACAAACTAGGAAACGATTATATGAAAGCATACATTCATTGACTCTGTTGCAGCAATCAAATCCTTCTAGAATAATAAATAGTAACTTAAATGCAGTAAAACGAGAATTAAGCGCAAATTTCTTTAAGCAGAGTGAAGAACAGTTTCGACGACAGACTCAGAAAATTTACGAGGAGAACAATTTTACTGGCAAATTTCTTGCATGGCAGGCGAAAGAGCAGTCTGCGGCGAACCAGATCCGTTCAATAATTTGTCCGATTACACATATTGAGACTTCAGAGTCTGTCCCAATTGGTAATATAATGCTCTCACATTATCAGAAGATCTATACTCAGCAGCAAAATGTAGAGCACTTAAATCTTACTAATTTTTTAAATAGATACGAACTACCTAGCTTGTCGCAGGTTGAGAATGAGGCAATGATTTGCCCATTCACTCTGCTCGGATTGGAACCGGTATTAAGGAACCCCCAACAGGCAAAGCATGCGGGCCAGATGGTCTCCCGGCTGAATTTTTTTAAGTCTTTTTTTCCTCCTTTTCGGAGTTATTACTTCTCTTAGTGAATTCTATGTTAGCTGGTGGGAAAGTCCCAGACTCATTTGGCATAGGTACGGTGGTGAGGTTTGTCAAGAGAGGGAAAAATCCTAAAGACCCTAATTCATATAGGCCCATTACTCTTTTGAACACTGATTATAAAATTGTTACGAAATTGATCAAAATGGATTTGTCGCTGGCCGACAATTAGTTACAAACACTCATTTCCTGATTGAAGCTTTAGATTTTTTTCACATTAATAAAATTCCCGCGTTAGTCTTATTTTTTGATGCAGAAAAAGCTTTTGATTTAGTTATCTGGAAAACTTTATTTATAATTTTAACACATTTTGGAATTCCGTCACAAATTATCAATTTAATCCTAAATCTGTACACGGGTGCTAAAGCTTATATGATTATTATTAATTCACTAATGGTCGGCACAGTGGAGGTTCAACGAGGTACAAGGCAAGGCTATCCCCTTTCCCCCATTCTTTTTGCTTTTTTTAATTGAACCACTTGCAGCAGCTATTCGCAGAACAGAGAATATTGCTCCCCTGATTATATTAATGGATAAAATTAAACTTTACGCTGACGATATCATGCTATTAATAAAACCAGATATTCGCTCTCAGACTTCTGCTTTACAACTGTTTGAAGAATTCGAAGCCCGGGGCGGCTATCGGATCAATAAAAAAAAAAACTGAAATTTTAGTTTGCAGAGGAGCCGATGTACACCTGCATCCAGAATTGTTAGAATGTATTAATCCGAAACCAAAGAGATATTTAGGGGTTTTCTTTTCAGCCGTTGTTACGGATCTGTATAAACTCAATTTTGATCCTCTTCTACGGAAGGTCCAGCTAATGTTAGATAAATGGAACCCGTTGCCACTCTCCATCATGGGTCGGGTGGCGTTGATTAAAACGTCTATTCTCCCGCTTTTTAATTTTCTGTTTTCAACTATTCCTTGTTTTTTGCCAAGCTCTTTTTTTTCAAGAACGGAAACGTTATTTTCTAGATTTATATGGGCAAAAAAAAAATGCGTTTGGCAATGCAGACTTTATACGCAGACACAGATGTAGGGGGCCTTTCATTACCCAATGTCAGAGACTATAATTGTGCATACTTTGCACAATATATAGATCGATTTAAAAGTGGTTTGCCTAAGCCAAACTTATTTATAATTTTTTTTAATGATCAAATATGTCTCGAGGCTCAAATTCCTTCTCCTTTACAAATTCCTAAATCCCCAAAGCTTACTCGTTATAAGATAATGAATTGGTTTTTTAAAAGCCGGGATAATATTATTAGAGGATATTCTCTCCCTGAGTTTAATTTCAGATCCCCCATAATGTATGTCTTTTTGTATATAGGTATTAATATAGGATTAGATAATATAAAACTTTGGAATCGTGCCGGGTTCAATTCTTTATCAGATTTCTTAAAAGAGGGGAATTGGATTAACCCCGAAGAAATGCAATATCTAATTAGGGGTAACTTTTTGTTAACAGGATCGTATAATGCGATTTATAAATTTCTGAGATAATTAGACCCATTAGAGATTTGCACCCCGAATCAATTATGGGAATATCTGTTTTTGGTCGTGCAGACTAGGAAACCAGGGGAATGGAAGCGTTGCTTAATTCAGCAAACCGCGCAGGACTGGAGTCTGAAGGCCATTAAAAAATGGCATGATCAAGAAAGTCATGTTCTTTCAGTCATTACTTGGAACAAACTAAATAGACTGAATTTTGAAGTTTTGCTTGGCTCAAACTGGAGAAGAATGATATTTTTTCTAAATGGATTTTATACTACACTCCGGCTGCCACTGCCAAAATGTACAGCAACACCTCTGCTAATTGTTTTAGGTGTCAACACTGTAGTTTAGCGAATTGGTCTCATAATATTGTTTACTGTCCTAAAATTGTACCATTTTGGAACGAGATCTTTCTGTTTTTACAAATTCATTGTGACATCAAGGTGACTTATAATATTAGATTAATGCTGTATGGTTATGATACGGATCTTGAACTTTCAGATTCAATGGTGAAATTGTTGTTTATTATAATGGCAGTAGCAAGGTCGCTGATTTTACAGAACTGGAAAACATCACTAGTTCCCCCCTTTCATGCCTGGTTACAAAAAATGAAAAATGTTAGAGAGAGTGAGTCTGTTTATGCCTCTGTATATGATCAAATTTGGCAATATTATTTTGAGTAATTACATGTAACTTTGAGGAAGCGCATCTTGAATGAATTTTGGCCAATTATAATAATTATGTGGGATGATAATCTGTTTATGATCTGAACTGGTTGTACATATACTACGTTTCTGTTCTTTTTGTATCGAATGGTTTTCCTTCATTATTATTTTACTGTATTTTATGTTGCAAGAACTTCAATAAAAAATATCTTTAAAAAAAAAAAAAGAAATGTGATGTCTATGCAGTTTTTGTTCTCAGGAGCGAGGTACCTTATATGAGTGTCCAACCAAAGAATAGCATTCCCTTAATGCCCGAGCTTGGGTTTAAGTGTGAGTGTACCAGAGGAAGGCTGCCTTTCTGCCCCCCTGACGTGGGCCTTACGAGGTACTGCTCATCACAAACACTGGTATTAATTTTAAATATTGATTACTGGAGACGTGAATCCCATCTTCCCACTGCAAGTGAGTTGGTCCTCCTGAAACAATGGTGCTCCTGCTGCTAATCTGATGTCTGGAATTCTTCCCGAAGCATCTGCCACAACAGCCTCTCATCATTACTGCTTCCATCCACAGTAATCAGCCTTTCCCTACTGGATACCAGATTCCACTGTGGGTCTGACCTTCTATTTTAATTTATGCCTTGAGTATCTGGTTTGTGGTCGGGTACATCCTAGAAGCAGATTGTGGAGCTATTTCTAGACTTAACTGTACAAAAACTCCCCTGGTCCGAAACCGCAACTCAGCTTTCAAGGGTTCCTCCCACGTGTTGATGCTATTATGTTAATTCATACAGTTTATTTATTTAAATTTTATTTATTTATAAAGTTTTATATAGCGCGAACTTGACCCAAGAGGGTGTCAAAGCTCTTTACATTTTGGATCGTTGCGTTAAAAGTTACATCAGTTACAAGAGCATAGTAAGGTACAGTACACAAAAAACAATGCTGCGACAATTCGTAGGACGGAGGGGAGGAAGGAGTCAAAGTTTGGAGATGAGGAGGTACTGTGCCCAATGTCCGGCTGGGATGGTGATGGTCGAGGAGGAAACCAGGGCCAATCTCCTCAATAGCTGTCTAGCAGCTCAACCAGGCATCAACCATGTTGATCAGGTCTCAGCGTTCAAGAACACCAGTTTTGAGTTTATTTGCTTTGAGAAGTTTAAATAGCGCTGGCTAGACCCGGAGGTATCAGAGCACTTTACCAGAGGATCATTGCATTTCAAGGTACATCTAAAAAGTTTTATATAGAAATGGCTAGACCCGGAGGTATTAGAGCGCTTTACCAGAGGAACATTGCGCTACAAGTTACATCAGTTACAATAGCATAGTAAGGTACAGTAAACAAATAGCGAAGTGGAGAGAATTCGTAGGAAGGGAGGGGAGGAAGGAGCCATAGCAGGAAGACGAGGAAGAACTGTGCCCAATGTCCAGCAGGGTAGGTGATGGTCGAAGGGGAAAACAAAGGCCAATCTCCTCAATAGCTGTCTAGCAGCTCCAACGGGCATCAGCCATGTTGCTCAGGTCTCAGCGTTCAGGAAAAACAGTTCTGAATAGATACATAGGCTACAGTAGCATAGTCAAGTAGTTGAAGAGCATGTCCCCACTAGAGGATAGAGAAATAAGAAGTGGGAGGGGGGAGTAAAAAACAAACCAGAGAAGGAGCCGGTGCTGCCATTTAGGCCGGATTGGGTATGTGTTTGCGGTCTGGTCGAGGTCCGGTTTTTCTCAGAGTAGCACGACGAGGTAGGGAACATTTTGGCAGCCATCTTGGGGTCAGGCAAGGGATTCTGACCTTGGAGTTAGAAACAGCTGGTACCCATTTTAGACTTTCGCTTTAGGGGGGCAATGTTTGTTGTGTAATGGAGCAGCTTGAGGCCAGAGTCAGTGTCCAATTGCCTCCCAAGGAGGAGAGTATTTCTGCGTTATAGCTGCCATGGGGAGAGATGGACGCTATATTAGGGTCACACTAGGAACCTCTAATATCCCACTCAGATTGCTTGTGCCACTAGCGAGGGCTTCCCTTGGGGCTTGAGTTGTTGCTGCTATTTCAAACAAATAGGCTGAGAATGAAATGATTGTCTCCACATGTCCCCACTGTTGTGGTTATCCCGGCTGGTAGTGGGACAGATCCTGGGACCACTCTGGAGCTGCTGCTGTCTCTTCAGGGTAGTTAGGGGAAGAGCCCTATGATGTGGCCTCATGAAGAAGAGATAGCCTCCGTTTTAGGGTCAGGCAAGGCTCCACCGGATCGCCTCCCCACTCAGTTTAATTTAATGACAGGGGACACCCCTCACCTCCAATCCATTCCTCCGTGAGCACTTTATTCCTGTTTGCCCCCTCAGCGTAGAAGCCACTCCCCACATCAGCTGTTTCACATGCGCTGAGCCACCACCGTGGTACGCGTCTCAGCGCTGTACTCTGACAACCTGGCTTTGATCATTGTCACTGTTGTCTGATGACCGGGCTGCTTCTATACAGTTGAAGGGCTTTGAACAGCAATCATACATCATGGATATTCTCAGCAGCAGGGTATTGAGTGACGTCTTGAATGAAGTTTTTCCCGATCTAAGCCACAGTTTGATTTTTGGTAAAGTGCGAGATTGTGCTGGATGCGGTCAGACTGCGTGTGTCATCTAGACATAAATAATGAAGGCTGTGGGCAGTAATTGGTTCTACTGCGTGCCGCAATGACCATTAGCACTCACCCTGTAGTAGGAGGTAGGTCAGCAAGTGGATCATATCGGAGCCATCATTCCTCCGCGATCGTAGCAGAAGGCGGCCGCCATCTTGAATTGCGCTCCGATCCCCGAGAACCTCAAGGAATGGAATCGTTTAATCCTATACTGCCACAGTGACATTATAGGATTAAACGATTCCATTCCTTGGATCTCAATCTGATCATCCAGTACTAGCTTTAATGCCCTTCCTGCTTCAAAAACAGTCATTGTCATAAAACTGCAATCTCCTTAGGTTGCCATAGGCATAATTACATGCAGCAGTTCTCTTGCTATTCGTGTATTATCTACACTATTAGCTTACGTTTAGGCAATGCCCATAATATCTGCGATTGATACACCTAGCGGTTTGTGTGTCACCTGGGTTCTCACTACTAAGTTTATGTCTAAACTATACCCATGCAATCTGAGACTGTTACACCTTGTCCGGTTTATAAATACCAGACAGGTGTTAGAACTTTGCAATGTACATTGTCCACTATTTGGTTTTTTATAAATCCTCCGCATTTGCTTTTGTGTTGACCAAATGTATTGTCAGTCTTGGTTAGCACAATATTTCAAAAATGCCTGAGGTTCTAAATTTAAGAAATCCACTTTGTTGACCTTGCAGCGAGTTTTATCTGTTCTTGCCAGTTCATGCTTTTTAAAACGCAGGCGAGTCTTGAGCCCCAAATAGGCACATTTAACATAGCGCAGGAACGTCACGCGCATGCGCGAGCAACTAGCATCTGCCGTTCATCGGCCGGACATTCAACAATGCAGTTGCGCTAGAGATTAGTGCGCCCTTCAATCGCGGACGCATGACCTTCCAACGTCTCGCGCATGCGCGAGTAATTAGCATTTGGCGTTCGTGATCTTTTAACAACTACGCAGGTCCTCGAGTAGAGCCAGTATCTCGAAGCGCTCATGCACATGCCCATTTTACACAAACGCCACAACAATAATTGAATAATCATTTGTCTTGGCGGGCAATTAGCAGCAAAATGAATCAATCATCCAATTGAGTGGGGCATATAAGGGAGGAGCCTGATCCGGTTCGGTACCTCTACTTCCTCTTGGATGCCAGAGAGAGGTACCGACAGACAGGTAAGGCTTCCTCCTAGCTATACCCTGGTTATTTCTAAAACAGCCTCTAGACAAACTTTACTTTTATTGGTTTTATTTTTGGAACCAGCTATATTAGATAAATCAATACTTTATGTATATTGATCCATGGTCAAATCCTGTGGGGTCTCCCCTCATGGTTTATGCTGGCTCCGCTTGCAGAAAGTGAGTTAGACGTAGGATGCTATAGCCAATAGCTTAGGGCATTTTTATCTTGCAAATTTATTCACTTCTTCTTCTTCTTTTTTAGTTTGCACCTTAGAGCGGGGCCTCATATTCCCGAGCGGTCGCCGGGTGAGGTGAGGCTATTTCCCACGCAAAGCGCGGTGAGTATTCACAGTGAGGTTATCATTTTCCTCTGTAAATGAGTTACTTCACTCTTGAACAAACAGAGTACAATTTACTTCTGTTTGATGTCTTGTCTGTACAGTTTCTTGTGAATATATGCCTATACATGTGAATATGTGTTTTCCTTGTGCTTTTTTCTAACAGGATTAAGATAGAATGCATTTCTTCCTTGTGAACATTGGGGCTCCAAGTTCCTGGTAGATATCAGTATTCTGATATTACTTTTTGGCACCTAAAAACATTATTTCATTTTACACTTATGCACTTCCCTTTATTAGGTTGCAGTAGCTTATCATCTATGGTCCTGACGAAAGCCGGATACAAATTTTCCAATTTGGCTGAAACATGTCGACCGTCCTGCACAGCGCCATAGCGTAGTTATAGATTCAAACTACCAGGCGTGATTTTAATGTTGGCACTCAGACAAACCCCGTAAAAATACTCTTCTTGTCTGAGTCATTAATTTTAATTTTAAACTTTTCACCACAGCATTGCACTACACACCCTGAGCACTATCCTTGAGTAACAACTTGGCTAGAGTTTCTATTCTACATCCATATCCACATCATCATCTGATGGTTTGGGCGGCAGGTTGGATGGATTAAACAAATATCCCATATGATGAGACTCCGCCAAAGGGTGGTCTGATGGGAATATCTCAGCCAGTTGTAACTCCTTGTATCTGCACGTGTCCTGGTTTTCTCAGTCACTAGTACAGCATCACATAAGACTAGTCATTTTCTGTTGTTATGTATTACATATTTACCCCCTTCCCTAATAAATATTTTAACCGACCCATGGGCCAACCCGGGCATTGTTTTACGTTAAAGGATACAATTTTTTGCCAATCCAACAGGAGTACTGCAATATCCGGCAAAGGCCATCACAACATTTTTGCTCAGGTTGTGGCCAGCCAATCAGAGTGCTTTCTTCTGCGGGTCCCTCACTCATACGGGAGCAAGAAGGCCCAAGGGAAATCAGAAAGCTCTATTTTTCTAAGTTGTGCTTGTTTGACTCTTGCGAGAGCCCATCGAACCCAACTATCCAGATATCCAGATATTTTTGCTTATTTTTAGCAAAGAAATGTGTGCTGGGACTCTTTCAATGGAGAGCAATGTTTGTGTTCAGGCGCTGGGGGAAAGGTCACTTCTGTGCACCCCCTGTGATTTGGTGCAGGCTGGCATACCGCACCTGAAGTTTAATATATATATATATATATATATATATATATATATATATATATATATATATATATATATATATATATATATATATATATATATATATATACATATATATAGGAGCACCACAATAATGACAGCACCCTACTACGTTATTATGCTGTAGACAGTGTGGGCCCACTGAGAAGAGGAGGTGACAGGGAGGGAGCCCTTAGGAGGTTGGAGACCAGGTATATACTAGAAATGGATAGCAGAGCCCCGGGGGGGTTGAACTCCACTGAAGACTTTTACACCTGTCTTTGATATTCCAACATGATGAGATTATTCTCTGCTCTGGATCTCCCATACTCATTTCAGTCAATCACTGAGTTTATCTATGTTGGTGTCTAACCAGATATGGCAATATGTTACTTCCAGCTTTCCCAATGTCTGGGGCATGTCTAGAGATGCTTATGGCCCATCAGAGTACTGTAGCCTAGGCGTAGGCTACAATGACTGTTCAACAAATGCCAAGTAGTACTCACAAGGAAAAAATGCATGAAAAAATGAATCAAAGGCAAAAAACATAAAAAAAATATATAAAGGTCAGAAAAAATAATAAAAAATTTTGATTTACACTATTCACTTTCACAATAAAAGCCAAATTTTTGTCTAACCAATAATGGATGCATGCCGTAATGGAGGAAAATGGAAAGGGAGGCTGCGACATTCCTGGACCTTTTAGGAAAAGGATGTCTCCTCTCTTCTTCATTTTCTCCAAGGACACAGACTACTTGTAAGCTCGTGCAAAGATATTATGAGTCAGGATGCTGCGATCTCTAGGTTGGTTTAGTGTATTAATGCACTTAAGTATACGGATCACCTGAGATCTCATCTTGTGTATATAGTGTATATTTATTGTATATATATCAACTATTAATGCTTGTTTATATATTTATTACACATTTGTATTTTAATATTGTGTTTTATATTATGGTTATTTATTGAAATTCCTAATATTTATATGACACTATTTGCACTTTCCTGGCTCTTTGCACACTGCCCATTCTTGCACTAGCTTCTTAAATCGTTTTCTGGGATTATCTCGAGATTGGAGCTTTGTAATGTTTACTGAAGATAGCATTTTATATCTGCACTTTATTTATATTTTGCACATTGCAGAACAAGTATCCTTTGATTAGGGGATTATCCCGTAATGTTAGTAGCTATAAACGCTACAATGTTGTCTGTGTCTATTAATGAGATCATTTTGCATGTGACCATATTCCACCAAGGGTTGGACATTCTGATCAGAACTTGCACTTTAAATACTGCCCCCTCCCTTGCATGCGTCATGTGACCAAGGCCTCTGTGAAGGCCGAAACGTTATGCTGAGGTGTGCCGCTTCTCTAATTGAATAAAAACACTGTTCACCTGCATTTTGGGTCTCCTCTCTTTTTCTGCGCCGAAGGTATCCAGGACTGGGCTCCGGGCGAGAGATAGCAGAGACTATTTCACATATATATATATATATATATATATATATATATATATATATATATATATATATATATATATATATATATATTCACTGAAAAAACCATAGGTTTCAGGCACGTTACAGTTAGGAATTAGCATTTAGAAAACTTATAAATTCACTGAAAAAAACATAGGTTTCAGGGGCGTTATAGGTAGCTGGACATTTCTCTCTTACAAAACCATTGAAATTCCCCCGTTATAGTTAGTTCACCTAACTATAACTTGCGCGCCCGCAATGCACTGCTGAATACGTCACATATTACATCACTCATGACATGGTGACCCGCTACCTCGAAGACAACAACATCCTGGACTCGTGGTCCCACGGAGGCAGCCCGTGAAAGCATCAAGGGCGGAACATTTTCAAAAACTCAGCAGGCTTGTGGAACGCTGCTACACGCAAGTCACAGGCGCAATCCTTTGAAAAAAGTCCAGGAGGACTGAAACGCGTCAGGAATGCCTGATTGAACAACATGCAAATTAAATAAATCCCTTCATTGCTGAGGTGGCGGCTCGTTTTCCCTTTTTGGAGGAAAAGTTTGTTCTCATTAATTTGGCGTGGTTCAGCCAAGAGGATTGCACCACCAGCAAAGCGCACCACAGCTGCCCGATTTGAACCATGTGGTAGACTTGTGTAAACGGAACAGGGCCAGCGGGTGCACCCGAAGACTGGACTTCGGTATGGTGTCTCAGCAGCCTTTCAAAGGAGGCATGCAATAGAGTCAGCCATGAGGGGAAATAAATAAAAGAACTTTGGGATGCAGCGCTAAACTACAAGTCCCAGCCAAACCTGCAAAACCGGATCGACCTTTCCGGCACAGGACCAATAAGATGCTGGAATTCAAAAGGAAGTGATTCCAAATTGTACCACCTGGGGTAATGAACTCAACTAATTCCTGTCCTGTTGAACGGAGAAGACGAATGGTCCCACGGAGGCAGCCCGTGAAAGCATCAAGGGCGGAACATTTTCAAAAACTCAGCAGGCTTGTGGAACGCTGCTACACGCAAGTCACAGGCGCAATCCTTTGAAAAAAGTCCAGGAGGACTGAAACGCGTCAGGAATGCCTGATTGAACAACATGCAAATTAAATTAATCCCTTCATTGCTGAGGTGGCGGCTCATTTTCCCTTTTTGGAGGAAAAGTTTGTTCTCATTAATTTGGCGTGGTTCAGCCAAGAGGATCGCACCACCAGCAAAGCGCACCACAGCTGCCCGATTTGAACCATGTGGTAGACTCGTGTAAACGGAACAGGGCCAGCGGGTGCACCCGAAGACTGGACTTCGGTATGGTGTCTCAGCAGCCTTTCAAAGGAGGCATGCAATAGAGTCAGCCATGAGGGGAAATAAATAAAAGAACTTTGGGATGCAGCGCTAAACTACAAGTCCCAGCAAAACCTGCAAAACCGGATCGACCTTTCCGGCACAGGACCAATAAGATGCTGGAATTCAAAAGGAAGTGATTCCAAATTGTACCACCTGGGGTAATGAACTCAACTAATTCCTGTCCTGTTGAACGGAGAAGACGAATGGTCCCACGGAGGCAGCCCGTGAAAGCATCAAGGGCGGAACATTTTCAAAAACTCAGCAGGCTTGTGGAACGCTGCTACACGCAAGTCACAGGCGCAATCCTTTGAAAAAAGTCCAGGAGGACTGAAACGCGTCAGGAATGCCTGATTGAACAACATGCAAATTAAATAAATCCCTTCATTGCTGAGGTGGCGGCTCGTTTTCCCTTTTTGGAGGAAAAGTTTGTTCTCATTAATTTGGCGTGGTTCAGCCAAGAGGATCGCACCACCAGCAAAGCGCACCACAGCTGCCCGATTTGAACCATGTGGTAGACTCGTGTAAACGGAACAGGGCCAGCGGGTGCACCCGAAGACAGGACTTCGGTATGGTGTCTCAGCAGCCTTTCAAAGGAGGCATGCAATAGAGTCAGCCATGAGGGGAAATAAATAAAAGAACTTTGGGATGCAGCGCTAAACTACAAGTCCCAGCCAAACCTGCAAAACCGGATCGACCTTTCCGGCACAGGACCAATAAGATGCTGGAATTCAAAAGGAAGTGATTCCAAATTGTACCACCTGGGGTAATGAACTCAACTAATTCCTGTCCTGTTGAACGGAGAAGACGAATGGTCCCACGGAGGCAGCCCGTGGAAGCATCAAGGGCGGAACATTTTCAAAAACTCAGCAGGCTTGTGGAACGCTGCTACACGCAAGTCACAGGCGCAATCCTTTGAAAAAAGTCCAGGAGGACTGAAACGCGTCAGGAATGCCTGATTGAACAACATGCAAATTAAATAAATCCCTTCATTGCTGAGGTGGCGGCTCGTTTTCCCTTTTTGGAGGAAAAGTTTGTTCTCATTAATTTGGCGTGGTTCAGCCAAGAGGATCGCACCACCAGCAAAGCGCACCACAGCTGCCCGATTTGAACCATGTGGTAGACTCGTGTAAACGGAACAGGGCCAGCGGGTGCACCCGAAGACTGGACTTCGGTATGGTGTCTCAGCAGCCTTTCAAAGGAGGCATGCAATAGAGTCAGCCATGAGGGGAAATAAATAAAAGAACTTTGGGATGCAGCTCTAAACTACAAGTCCCAGCCAAACCTGCAAAACCGGATCGACCTTTCCGGCACAGGACCAATAAGATGCTGGAATTCAAAAGGAAGTGATTCCAAATTGTACCACCTGGGGTAATGAACTCAACTAATTCCTGTCCTGTTGAACGGAGAAGACGAATGGTCCCACGGAGGCAGCCCGTGAAAGCATCAAGGGCGGAACATTTTCAAAAACTCAGCAGGCTTGTGGAACGCTGCTACACACAAGTCACAGGCGCAATCCTTTGAAAAAAGTCCAGGAGGACTGAAACGCGTCAGGAATGCCTGATTGAACAACATGCAAATTAAATAAATCCCTTCATTGCTGAGGTGGCGGCTCGTTTTCCCTTTTTGGAGGAAAAGTTTGTTCTCATTAATTTGGCGTGGTTCAGCCAAGAGGATCGCACCACCAGCAAAGCGCACCACAGCTGCCCGATTTGAACCATGTGGTAGACTCGTGTAAACGGAACAGGGCCAGCGGGTGCACCCGAAGACTGGACTTCGGTATGGTGTCTCAGCAGCCTTTCAAAGGAGGCATGCAATAGAGTCAGCCATGAGGGGAAATAAATAAAAGAACTTTGGGATGCAGCGCTAAACTACAAGTCCCAGCCAAACCTGCAAAACCGGATCGACCTTTCCGGCACAGGACCAATAAGATGCTGGAATTCAAAAGGAAGTGATTCTAAATTGTACCACCTGGGGTAATGAACTCAACTAATTCCTGTCCTGTTGAACGGAGAAGACGAATGGTCCCACGGAGGCAGCCCGTGAAAGCATCAAGGGCGGAACATTTTCAAAAACTCAGCAGGCTTGTGGAACGCTGCTACACGCAAGTCACAGGCGCAATCCTTTGAAAAAAGTCCAGGAGGACTGAAACGCGTCAGGAATGCCTGATTGAACAACATGCAAATTAAATAAATCCCTTCATTGCTGAGGTGGCGGCTCGTTTTCCCTTTTTGGAGGAAAAGTTTGTTCTCATTAATTTGGCGTGGTTCAGCCAAGAGGATCGCACCACCAGCAAAGCGCACCACAGCTGCCCGATTTGAACCATGTGGTAGACTCGTGTAAACGGAACAGGGCCAGCGGGTGCACCCGAAGACTGGACTTCGGTATGGTGTCTCAGCAGCCTTTCAAAGGAGGCATGCAATAGAGTCAGCCATGAGGGGAAATAAATAAAAGAACTTTGGGATGCAGCGCTAAACTACAAGTCCCAGCCAAACCTGCAAAACCGGATCGACCTTTCCGGCACAGGACCAATAAGATGCTGGAATTCAAAAGGAAGTGATTCCAAATTGTACCACCTGGGGTAATGAACTCAACTAATTCCTGTCCTGTTGAACGGAGAAGACGAATGGTCCCACGGAGGCAGCCCGTGAAAGCATCAAGGGCGGAACATTTTCAAAAACTCAGCAGGCTTGTGGAACGCTGCTACACGCAAGTCACAGGCGCAATCCTTTGAAAAAAGTCCAGGAGGACTGAAACGCGTCAGGAATGCCTGATTGAACAACATGCAAATTAAATAAATCCCTTCATTGCTGAGGTGGCGGCTCGTTTTCCCTTTTTGGAGGAAAAGTTTGTTCTCATTAATTTGGCGTGGTTCAGCCAATAGGATCGCACCACCAGCAAAGCGCACCACAGCTGCCCGATTTGAACCATGTGGTAGACTCGTGTAAACGGAACAGGGCCAGCGGGTGCACCCGAAGACAGGACTTCGGTATGGTGTCTCAGCAGCCTTTCAAAGGAGGCATGCAATAGAGTCAGCCATGAGGGGAAATAAATAAAAGAACTTTGGGATGCAGCGCTAAACTACAAGTCCCAGCCAAACCTGCAAAACCGGATCGACCTTTCCGGCACAGGACCAATAAGATGCTGGAATTCAAAAGGAAGTGATTCCAAATTGTACCACCTGGGGTAATGAACTCAACTAATTCCTGTCCTGTTGAACGGAGAAGACGAATGGTCCCACGGAGGCAGCCCGTGAAAGCATCAAGGGCGGAACATTTTCAAAAACTCAGCAGGCTTGTGGAACGCTGCTACACGCAAGTCACAGGCGCAATCCTTTGAAAAAAGTCCAGGAGGACTGAAACGCGTCAGGAATGCCTGATTGAACAACATGCAAATTAAATAAATCCCTTCATTGCTGAGGTGGCGGCTCGTTTTCCCTTTTTGGAGGAAAAGTTTGTTCTCATTAATTTGGCGTGGTTCAGCCAAGAGGATCGCACCACCAGCAAAGCGCACCACAGCTGCCCGATTTGAACCATGTGGTAGACTCGTGTAAACGGAACAGGGCCAGCGGGTGCACCCGAAGACTGGACTTCGGTATGGTGTCTCAGCAGCCTTTCAAAGGAGGCATGCAATAGAGTCAGCCATGAGGGGAAATAAATAAAAGAACTTTGGGATGCAGCGCTAAACTACAAGTCCCAGCCAAACCTGCAAAACCGGATCGACCTTTCCGGCACAGGACCAATAAGATGCTGGAATTCAAAAGGAAGTGATTCCAAATTGTACCACCTGGGGTAATGAACTCAACTAATTCCTGTCCTGTTGAACGGAGAAGACGAATGGTCCCACGGAGGCAGCCCGTGAAAGCATCAAGGGCGGAACATTTTCAAAAACTCAGCAGGCTTGTGGAACGCTGCTACACGCAAGTCACAGGCGCAATCCTTTGAAAAAAGTCCAGGAGGACTGAAACGCGTCAGGAATGCCTGATTGAACAACATGCAAATTAAATAAATCCCTTCATTGCTGAGGTGGCGGCTCGTTTTCCCTTTTTGGAGGAAAAGTTTGTTCTTATATATATATATATATATATATATATATATATATATATATATATATATTCACTGAAAAAACCATAGGTTTCAGGCACGTTACAGTTAGGAATTAGCATTTAGAAAACTTATAAATTCACTGAAAAAAACATAGGTTTCAGGGGCGTTATAGGTAGCTGGACATTTCTCTCTTACAAAACCATTGAAATTCCCCCGTTATAGTTAGTTCACCTAACTATAACTTGCGCGCCCGCAATGCACTGCTGAATACGTCACATATTACATCACTCATGACATGGTGACCCGCTACCTCGAAGACAACAACATCCTGGACTCGTCCCAGTCTGGCTTCCGGAGCAATCACAGCACCGAGACCACCCTCATCGCCGACACCGATGACATCAGGATCCTGATGGACAAAGGAGAAACAGCCACCCTCGTCCTCCTGGACTTATCCGCAGCCTTTGACACGGTCTGCCACCGCACCCTAGCAACACGCCTCCACGACACCGGAACCCTGGCCTGGACCACATCCTTCCTCTCCGGCAGAACCCAGAGCGTCCGCCTCCCTTCCTTTCGGTCCCAGACCACCGAGATCATCTGCGGCGTGCCTCAGGGTTCCTCCCTAAGCCAGACGCTGTTCAACATCTACATGGCACCGCTCGCCCGCGTCGCACAACACAGCCTAAACATCATCTCCTATGCCGACAACACCCAGCTGATCATATCCCTCACCGAAGACCCCCACACCACCAAAGCCAACCTCCACAAAGGAATGAAGGCCAACGCCGAATGGATGAAGGACAGCAGGCTGAAGCTAAACTCAGACAAGATGGAGGTCCTCATCCTCGGCCCAACCCAATCAGCCTGGCACAACTCCTGGTGGCCCACTTCGCTAGGAACAGCCCCAGAACCCACCGACCACGCACGCAACCTGGGGGTCATCCTCGACCCCGCCATCTCCACGACCAAGCAAGTTAACGCCATCTCCGCGTCCTGCTTTAACACCCTCCGGATGCTCCGCAGAATCTTCAAATGGATCCCCTCCGACACAAAAAAAACGTCACCTAGGCCCTCGTCACCAGTAGACTGGACTACGGGAATGCCCCACTACGCAGGAACAACAACCAAGCTCCTGAGACGGCTACAACGCATCCAAAATGCCTTGGCATGACTGATCTTCGACGTCCCCCGACGCAGCCACATCACCCCCCACCTGAGAGGCCTGCACTTGCTCCCCATCAGCAAGAGGATCACCTTCAAACTCCTCATCCACGCACACAAAGCCCTACACAACACCAGACTAGCATATCTCAACGACCGACTCAGCTTCTACACCGTCACCCGCAACCTCCACTCTGTCGACCTCGCCCTCGCCACATTCCAACGCATCCGGAAAACCACCGCCGGCGGCAGATCCTTCTCCTACCTTGCCACCAAGACCTGGAACACCCTCCCTACAAACCTACGTCAGACCCAGAACCTGCTAGCCTTCAGATGACTACTCAAGACCTGGCTCTTCGACCAGTAGCAGCAGCAGCACCCCCCCCCCCCTCGCCACCCCAGTACCTTGAGACCCTCAAAGGTATGTAGCGTGCTTTATAAATGTTGTGATTGATTGATGGTCAGTGACATCACTCACAACATTCCTGATGACATCATACAGTGAATGTGTGTTTTTTTTGAAAATTAAATGTTTTATATATTTATATCTAAAGGTTGATGGAAGAATAAATGGGTATATAAGTGTCTAAATGGATGATTTTTTTTTAATTGATTTTATAATGCATTGATTAAGAGTATCTTAGTGAATATATGGGTTAGTGAGTAATGTTGAAATATATAATTATCTATATCAGTCTCTCACTTTGTATATAAGTGACTGCATGGGTTGATGAGTAGCTATATGATTGTCTGTATGTGTTATTAGTTGTTTTTTTGAGTATCAGTATGAGTGTCTGAATGTCTGTATGGTTCAGTGGGGGGTCTTATGTAGTGCATAGTACCATGAATGAGTGACTCACTGCTTGTATATTTTGAAGACTGCATATGTGCAGGACTGTATGAGTGGATGAGTGTGTGTATAGGTGTTGGTAAGTGAATGACTGGCTCAATAGTGCCTTTATGAGTAACTACATATGTTTTAAACTAGAATATGAGAGTTTTGGTGTATATATATATATTTTTTTTAGTTGTATATAGCGCTGGCTAGACCCGGGGGCATCAGAGCCCTTTACATAAGTAAACAGTGTGTTACAAGTTGTAAAATTTTCAAAATAGTTACAGAATTAATAAATATACAATACATGAGTAATTTAACAAAAACGAAAATCAGGAGCAGAAGACCAGGAAAAGCTGATAATCCACAGGAAGGAGACAGCAGCAGGGAAGAAAACGAGACAAATGTCAGAGTCCGGCTGGGTAGGTGACGGCCATAGAGGTGTGCCACAGCCAATCTCCCCTATAACTGTCGGGAGCAGCTCCACTGGGAATCGGCCATGTATGCGTTTCGGGCTCCGCCAGAATAGAGTGAGGATCAGGAGGAGATCAAAAATCGAGAAACCAAAGACGGGAGGTAGGAGCTGGCGAGGATGGCAGGATAGGAGAAGGAATGTGGTTTGGCATCCTAGAACTGAAGAGGGGTAGAGAATGGAAGCCAGAACTTCAACAGAAGTTAATCCTCAGTAGGCCACCCATAGGCTCATTGAAGAAATAGAGTCTGGGCGCCATTTAAGAGTCAGGCAAGTCCCAAGTAAGGAGTCCCACCTCGTCTAAAAGGACATCTTCCCTCTTTGGTGGAGATATTTTGGCGGGCGCCATTTTGGGGTTGGGCTCAGCGAGATTTGATTTAAAAGTAATTAGCAGCGTTAGAAAGGAGATTTATTTTGGCACCAGCAGGTCCTCTAAACCCCATTTGGATCGAGTGTGGCTATTTTCTGCTTCCACTCTCACCGCCTCTGAAGCGTGTCTGCTGAGGATCTGGGGGGTCACTGCTGGTCATGCTACAGTGCCCCTCCCTCTCTAGCACAACCCTATCGTAGCAAAATCAGTTGGGGTAAAGGGGCCACATAGTGAAGAGAGCGTTCTGCGAGCGAAAGGTAGAGCACGTTCCGTAGACTTTACTCGCAATCTTAGGGCCAGGTGGCTATGATGACATGAACGCTGAAAGTTTCATAAGCAACACTAAATCAGGCAACAAAGGTTAACTTGCCTTGTCAGAAAATAGGGCCTGAAGAAACCTTACAGGACAGGCACTCCGGCGGGTAGTTAGGTTGCTGATCATGTGCCTATTGAGTTGGTTGTAGAGGTCTCTCGTCATCTTCCATTATGAAACTTTGCGTTTCTTCATCTGACGGGACCTCATTGATGATTCTGCACGAGTCAGCTCCATCCATAAAGCTACAAAAAGACCACCGTGGAGGAGCTCTAAGCGTCGGCGTTGTGAGCCATTCAGGCCCCAGAGCTCAGGTGGCAGCTTGAATGGCCCCAACCAGTAGGGGACCCGGGGTCACCACTCCAGAACCGTAAGGCATCTTCAATGTATAGGAGAGAAGACAAGATGATGCACGCATACCTTGGGGAAGAGTTCCTGTATAAATAAGTATGTGTTTATATAAGTGATTGTTTAAGAGAGTAAGTATGTGTACGTCTCTGTAGAAGTGATTGTAGTGGTGAGTGTATAACTGTATATGCAAGTAAATGGATGTTTGATTCTTTATTAGCATGAGTGACCATGGGTGTAAGTAAATCTATGAATGAGTGACAATATGTAACAGGATGTGTAGGTGCATGATTATATATGATGAGTGAATACATGTATGAGTGACAATATAGGACTGTTGAGTGGATGTGTATTTACATCTTGGAATTACTGAATAGGTTGTTGTAACTGATATTGGTATATCAATTCTTTTGAAAATTTTAGTTTCTATTTTTGAATGTGTGTATCAAAGGTTATATTAGGGTAAGAGGAGGTCTGCAAATTTATCACAAGGATGATGTCATCAGTGATGTAATCAGTGATGTCATTTGAGATGTCATCAGTGATGTCATGAGTGATGTCAGTGACCATGTAATGAGTGATGTAAAATGTGACGTCATCAGCAGTGCATTGCGGGCACGCGAGTTATAGTTAGCTGAACTAACTATAACCTTGGAATTTCAATGGTTTTGTGTGAGAGAAATGTCCAGCTAACTATAACGCCTCTGAAACCTATGGTTTTTTCAATGAATTTCTAAGGTTTTTTTAAATGCCAATTCCTAACTATAACGTGCCTGAAACCTATGGTTTTTTCAGTGAATTTCTAAGGGTTTTAAATGATAATTCCTAACTATAACCTGCTTGAAACCTATGGTATTTTTTCAGTGAATTTCTAAGGTTTTTTAAATGATAATTATACACTTCCAACACCCAACAAAGTAACAACACTTAGCGCCACGACCAAAAGAACCACCCCTCCTGACCGTTCCCTCTCTACTACCTCAGACGCAGCTCAAAAATATAATATATCACCTCAACAGCACACTAGCTCAATGTTCAGAGATGTGGCAATCAACTATGTATAAGGGAAGGAACTCGCACATCAACAATAATGTACACAATGCTAACACTACCAGTGACATGCTATACACAACTCACTATACAAACCAAAAACTTTTTCGTGTGTAGATATGCTATTGATACCTGTAGTGTACTGCACAGTGGATGCAAATATATTATCTCAGACACTGGGGAATATTTCGGTCATGTAGCAGTGTTTTCTCTCCCCTCCTTTGAAGCAGAAGTGGAGTGGGCTGCTCCAGCAAATGCAAATTCAGCGTAAGACTATAAATAATTAGCCTATGCCTTGGGCGTGGTACACGAAAGAGAATAGACTCCGCCACAGCGAAGGTCCATACCCTGCCACGTGGCTGCCGCCATGACCACGTGCCTCCTCGATAAAGGCCTATTGCGAACTCAATGCCACAGCACCGCAGTCTTATGTCTGTATCGACTACTGCTTTCGATCTCCACTGCGGACAGCCGGGTTCACAACTTGAATTCAGCTTTGCATTTGCACTATGGACAGCATTGAATTAAGCCTTGCTTTATTTAAGGTAGAGACAATTGTACTCTGTGTCTTCCGATTTTGTAAAAGGATGTGACAAAAAGCATTCGTCTATAACTATGCTGATTACAGCCTTCGATCTACATTGCGGACAGCAGGGTTCACAACTTGAATTCAGCTTTGCATCAACACTACGGACAGCATTGAAATTAGCCTTGATTTATGTAAGACAGAGACAATTTTGTTAAATGATGCAACAAAAAACATGCCTCAATATCTGTACTGAGTACTGCCTTCAAATGTACACTGCGATCAACAGAACTCACAACTTGATACCAGAAGCGCAGAAGCACTACAGACAACATTGAATTCAGTCTCGATTTATGTAAGGCAGAGACAATTGTACTATGTCCTCAGATTTTGATAAAATAAGTGACAAAAAGGATTTCTCGATGTCTGTGTCAACTACTGCCTTTGATCTTCACTGCGGACAGCAGGGTTCACAACTTGAATTCAGCTTTCCAGCTACATTACCGACAGCATGCAAGTTAGCCTTGATTCATGTAAGGCAGAGACAATTTTCTTAAATGATGCGACAAAAACCATTCCTCAATGACTGTACTGAGTATTGCCTTCAAATATACACTGCGATCAACAGAGTTCACCACTTGATACCAGAAGTGCTTAAGCAGTACAGACAACATTAAATTCATTATAAATTTATTTAAGCCGGAGACAATTGTACTGTATCCTTACATTTTCTTAATGTATGTGACAAAAAAGCATTCCTCGATGTTTGTGCCACTACTGCCTTCAATCTACACTGTGTACAGCAGGGTTCACAACTTGAATTCAGCTTTCCATCTACATTACGGACAGCATTCAAGTTATCTTTGATTTATGTAAGACAGAGACCATTTTGTTAAAGGATTCCACAAAAAAAACATTCCTCAATCACTGTACTGAGTACTGTTTTCAAATGTACACTGCGATCAACAGAGTTTACGACCTGATACCAGTGGCGCATCAGCACTACAGACAAAATTAAATTCAGTCTTGATTTCTTTAAGGCAGAGACAATTGTACTGTGTCCTCAGATTCTGTTATTGTATGAGACAAAAATGCATTCCTCGATGTTTGTGTGACTACTGCCTTCGATTTACACTGTGTACAGCAGTGTTCACAACTTGAATTCAGCTTTCCATCTACAGTATGGACACCATTCAAGTTAACCTTGATTTATGTAAGTCAGAGACAGTTTTGTTAAAGGATACGACAAAACCAATTTCTTGATGTCAGTGATGACTACTGCCTTAGGTCTGCATTGTGAGGGCTCACGATTAAGGTAGAATGGGGATTGTACATGACGCAATCCAGTAGACAAGAGATATTATACCACTGCAACCCCCCAAACCACGAATCATCGCAGGGTACGCACACACTGAGTTCTTTTGGTAACACTAACTCACTGCACCACAAGTTATCTCCCCGTAGTGTTAATAAAGCAGAATTCACTAGGCAAAAAACATTGCTCCCAGTGCAGCCCCCCTGCAGTACGCATTATCACAGGATACGTGCAAGCTCAGCGCCAAAGATACTACTAACTCAGTGCACCATAAATCATCACATAGAAGAGTGAACAGTTTTATGTCACAGTGAGACATACTGTCCCTTTTAAATGGAATTCATGCAAAATTCAATTGACAAAACACATTAGTGCAATTACTGTACCCCCAGACCACCCATCATTGCAGGATACGTGCACGCTAAGCGCCAAAGGTACTATTAACTCAGTGCACCAAAAATCATTGTCACATGGCCTTACTAAGGCAGAATTCACAAGAAACAAAACATTACAATCAGTTTGGCCTGCCTGGACTGCACATCATTGCAGGCTCCACAGAACCTTGTTGTTTCAGATACCACTAACTCAGTGCAAACCAAACTAAGTATAACACCTATCAAACCCTACACAATATCCCTTTAGTATGCTTCCTTTGAAAACTTATTTTATATCACATATAGATTTAGTTGAATAATAAAATTTACCCTGCATATGTGTTCTATCTTCCACTTCAATCCTGATTGCAGATGATGCAGTCCACCCTAAGATCTACACTGAGGACAACAGGGTTTACAACTTCAATTCAGCTTTGTATCTACACTACAGACAGTAGAGAATTTAGCCTTGGTTTATTTAAGGCACAGGCAAAAAATATTCTTGTGGCACTGCTAATATGCACAAGCACCTTTAATCCCTACATCCTGTGAACTATGTTTACAAAGAAAGTAGAACACAGCGCCAAAATGTACCTCCACCACCGGTAATACCAAGTACCTCTGGGGTATCACCTTTAGCATCGCTACCAGACATACGTCCCCATTTTGAGAAAGTTAGAATGCACTGGGTGAAATGTAATTGTTTAATTTGTTATGGGGAGCAATCAGTAGACCTAGTTTGCAGACCAGTTGATAACCATCAATGGTAGTTTTTTTTATCCTCAAAATTGATGCAGACCAGTACGCAACACTCAATGAACAGACCGCTCGAACCACGCATCATCGCAGGGTGAGCACACGCTGAGCACCACACGTACCACTTACTCAGTGCACCATAAATAATCGCCACTTGGCCCTATTGAGGCAAAATCCAGTTGCCAAAAGACATTCTCACCAGTACGTTCTGTTTGAACCACGCATCATCGCAGGCTCTACATAAACAGCCACTACCTCAGTGTACCACAACTCATGAACCCTTTACGATAGAATCTTCTGTGTATTATTTCACATATAGTGCTCCTACCTTAGTACAGCAGAAGTCATAAACCATTTACAATTGAATATCTGTGTATGATATCATGATTGCTATTCTACTTGTTACCACCAGCAATGTGATGAAATGGAGTCGAGCGCATGTGCCCGTACCCACTTCAACTATTTATCTGTGTCTGTGCATTTATTATGTTTCTAAAATTCTGCTTTTACGCTATACCACATTATATTGTGCTATAAATGGCGTATGCAACCATCTTATCTCTGACAGTATGTGTGGACTATTCCTCCTTTTTTAATTTATTTTTTTAGCATATTTATATAGCCCAAAATCAACCCACAGCAATATCAGCAATTTACATGAGCAACATATTTACAGTACATTTTCAGGCACGCGTAGATTACGTCATTAGTCTACAATAACAGGATGTGGATGCAATTCCAAGCCTCGAACACTGATTTCCAGCACCAAGTTCGACAGTATACCCGAATGACCACATACGTATATATATTGGCTGCCCTTCAAGTGCCAAAACTGCAACTTAAACCTTTCACAGCCCTATATTACTACAGCTACAACACTCCACTGAATGTACAACAAACATTCATAATCACAGAAATGCGTCATGTCCACCATCTTTCATGTGTGCAACTATGAATGAATATAGAGTCAGTGATACCCCGTACACATTTATGCCAAATGGGAGTTCCATGGTGACTCATAGTGAAGTGGAGTTCGGAGTACAGAAAGGGAAGAAATACAACAGCGCTAATACAACAATAAAGGTAATAAGGTAAAAGATATGGGAGAGTATTATAACGGAAGGTATAACACAGTGATACCCCGTACCTTTCATATTTGCCATGTTGTGGAAATTTACAGACATAATGATACATTTGCATTTAAGACCCGGGTGATGTCAGCACTAAAAAACGGACACTCGATTCACTTGATTTTTCATATAGCTAACGAAGGAACCATGCCCATAGCTCCGTAATCATGGTTCAGAACCTCACGCAGCACTGCCATACGTCAGTCCAGCCCACTCCGCTTACGCTTCCAGGAAAAAACTAAAATTAAACATGACCCAGATTTCCTTTGAACCGATTTCTTACTTCCAGGTCTAGTTGTCTGAACGGCACACACACACTCCCTCATGGCCCACACCACACCCATCCACAACATATGTCACTACACACATGACCCTACCAATAAAAAAGACGGGCGCATGTGCTCTACGCCATTTTAGAGTTGCTCCCATCACAAGCGCTGTGATGGTAGCAACTAGTGCGTCGAAAGCCTCATGAAGGCCCAAACAACCGAGTACAAGGACCCACCACTACCTGTGTGGCCTCTTTGGTCACTGAGTTGGTGGTACCGGAAGGACTGAGCGGGTGAGGAACCTGCAATGATGATAGGAGCATGAGTATATCGTTACCCATAACAATATCAAGACTCTGCACCAAATGTGAGACTTATTGGTGTCAGAGCAGGACTGCATGATGTAGAACGTACCCTGTCCGCTAAAAGGTGAGCAGTGAGGCCTGGATGTGCAGCGGTTGCGAGAAGATGCAGTGTAGCAGACTGCATACAAAAAGGTGACGCACCGATTTAGGCGTACCCAGTCCTATATACCGTATCTTATTGCATTTGTACTTTTTTTTTCCAATTGCAGGAACGTTTTTATAATTGGTCAAACATCCGGAATATCAACTATACAAATAGTTGTTTTTAAATGCGGGAGGGAAGGTGTGTGAAAGGGCAATGTTATACAACTCCCCATTAAGATAGTAACAAATACCAATCATACCATCTTTCTTTTACTATCCTTTATATGTAGAGCTTCAGGGTGCATCATGTCCTGGCACGTGGTGAAAAACACACCGGTGACAGAAAGGTGAGCTCCGAATATTCTTTTCAGTCACTCTCTCACTTCCTCTGTCCTTTGATAAATAAATGACACACAATGTTACCTTCCTTTTTATCTTACAGGTTGTATTTCACAAATTGGCATAACGCCCCACCAAAAACACCTACAAAGCTCTATGTTTGTGGATTCTGCGATGATGCGTGGCCATCGTAACAACGTATGAGAAAGCTGCTTTGACGCGTAGTGCACCCTCTTTGAATCACGCCAATGGCACAAGGTGAGCAAATAAGCTTGTTTCTGAAACAACGACAAGTCATCTGTGAAAGGAGAGAGTGGGTAGTGTGCAGCAGTTTCACTGCATAGAAATGTACAATTACCTCCGAGCAGTGAGGATAGGTTACAACAATCTGAGGGGCAGATCTACAAGTCCTTTGCACCACTTTTTTGTCACTTTTAACATTGGAAAAGTGCCGCAAGGAGCTTCTAAATCTGCCTCTGACTTCCCAAGAAAAACACTCACCTCCGGACTCTGCGAGTCAATGGGGTGCAACAGTCTAGGTACGCAATATTGAGAACTCACCGCTATGCTGTGGGAGTGCATGGGATATACTACTTTGGAAGAAAAACAGCGCACAGGCACCTCCTTACAGTGGAAAAATACTTGTGCAGTTGTATGTACTATGCTATTACTAAATCTATATACTATCTTTCAGATCACTAAACTGGAGGGTGCACTATGAACCAGCACGTGCTTGGACACACAACAGAGGCAAAAGGTGAGCAACGAGTATTTTCTACAGTATTAACTGCTCCATCTATAACTTTCTCCGTCTCACAGTTTTAATGTTGTTTTTTTTCTCTCTTTCTCTCTCTCACTCTCTCTCACATCATTTTTCTTTCTCAGTTATGGACACTGCTGTCCACTCTGCCGTGCACAACCAAAGCTGAGTTCAAGTTGTGAACTCTGTTGGTTACAGTGTTTACACAAGGTAAGCAGAGCAGCCTGGATATATAAAATGCCTCCGATTAAATGCATTAGAAATAAAAAAGCTTATTTACAAGCCCCTTTCTCCAATTTTATGTCACTTTTAACATGAGAAAAGTAACGCAAAAGTGGCGCAAGGGGTTTGTAAATAAGCCCCAAAGAATATTGTCCTGTATAATGACTTGATCTCTCACCTAATTCTGTCTCATCTCTGAATCATTTTAAAGACCTGTTGGTCCATACTCTAAATCTGACGCAGTAGGCACTTCCGTACAGACACCTTTTGAATGCGGGCCTATAAGAGAGGTGGAATGTATCAGGCACACTGCAGACGTGCAAAAAATATCACCAAGTATTACCTTAACTTGTAATGTTTTACTTTATTTAGTCACATCGATCTAATTTTGAACACTTATTTTCATTTTTGTTTTGCAGATTACCTACCCTACTTCGATTGGAGTTCATATCACATTTTGTTTATTAGTTTTTTTAAAGTTATGTTTCTAGTTTTTTATTACATTGTTATCTTTAAGTTACGTTTCCAGTTATTTATTGTTGTTTTAATAAAAGTTAATTAAAAAAAGCATATACGTCTTCTTTTTCTGACAACATTTCACTATTATTTAGTGTGATAATAATACAGTTAGAAAACATTTAAAAATAGAAATGATATTTATAACTTGAAGTATAATACTGAGGCTAACTCTTTACCAGCTCTTTACCAGAGTCTATAGCTACCACTAACGGTTCCTATGGAAAACTTTTAAAACACCAGCACAGTAACTCTTTCGATTAGCAACATAGTGTGGTGAACTTCTAACCTCTGTGCTCACTTAAGCGTTCCATGTCAGGCCGTAAGCAGTTTGGGGGTAGGGTTGAAAGGTACTGGCTGTACAGAAACCATTATATTTACTCAGGATCCTCTACATGACAGAAAGCAAAGTAAAACAGAACACTGTGTACCAGATTTACAATCCCCTTGTACCACTTTTGCGTCCAAGGCCCCCCCCTTGCAAAGTTTGAAGAGTGTGGCCCTCAACGACCCCCCTCAAGCCCTGGGAACCACCAACTCCCGGGGATTTGTGTATTGTGGGAGGCAGGCTGCGTGGCCCTCCGTCTGGAGCCCTCGAGGGCCCTGGGGACCGCCACGCTCCAGGGCCGGCTCCTGCAGTGTCCCGGGGTGTCTACCCCTGGACAATGCTGTTTGCTATGAGAGGGCTGGAGTCTCGCAGCTCCGGCCCCTCCCATAGAAAACTTGGTTTTGATTCTGAAAGACAGAGCAGTGAAATCTTTCTCACTTTCAAAATCCAAACCAAATTGCTTTTCCCCATGCAAGTTAGCATCTACTCATGTGAAAAAGCAATGCCGGCTCCCGAAGGACACGGGGAGCCGGTGGGACTGTGGGGGCATTGTGGTTCCCCCCACGGTAGGGGTGGGCGCAATTTGCGTAATCACGTTACGCAAATCTCTGCGAAACGGTAAAAAATCTCTGCAAACAAGCAGAAATTCTGCGAACATGCGGAATTGCTTGTTCGCTATGCTTTGTTACTGTTCGCAATCGCTGGTTGCGTGCTCTGGGGAAATATCTCGCGAACACGCATTTTGAGAACGCAAACAAGCAAAAAATGTTGTGAAGTCGCGGAACGCAGAATTTTGGGCAAATTTGCATTCTCCGCAGAACGCAAAATTACCCAAATTCTGTAAATTCCGCAAGCGGAACGGAATTTTCCGCCCAGGCCTACCCCACCATTTTTGATAAGACCTGGGGGATAGGGTCCCCGGGGATATTAGACATTACTGATAGGAGCTATTTTTGTACAGTAAAATTAAAAGTTGCGCACCCAGCGCAGCGCTCAGTGCGATCCCCTGGTGTGCACGCACTGGATGCACGACTCATAATCTGTAGGGTACGTAACTCCAGCACCTTTGGTGCAAAACTTCTACGCGTTTGGGAGCCGGCATTGCTTTTCCACATGGGGAGCTACTAACATGGAGCTCCCCATCTGAAAAAGCAATCTGATTTAGATTTTTGAAAGAGAAAACAGATTTCCTTGCTATGGGAGGGTGGGATGTGGTGGTCCCTGGGGTTTTGGAGACCTTGCAGCCCCCCCAACCGCTTTTTTTGTAGCGTCGGGGGTTGACATGGCCCTTGAGTGCTCCATGGGGGGGCCACGCAATCACCCTCCCACAATACATAAAGCCCGGGGGTGGTGGTCCCTGCGGCTTTGGGAACCTTGAACCCCTCCCCCCACCATTTTTTTTTAGCCTCAGGGGGTGACGATCCCCGAGGCTGGGGGCCCCTCTGGGCCCCACATAAAATGTGGGTTTTTTAAATGCTAATTCCTAACTATAACGTGGCTGAAACCTATGGTTTTTTCAGTGAATTTCAATGGTTTTGTAAATGATAAGTTTTAAATGTATTATTTTGTTATATTTTTTGTACTGATTTACTACATTATTTTAAATTATTTATTTTTAGATATTTTATTTTTTAAATTACATTACATATTTTTAATATAAATTGGAAAAAAATGTTTTTACACCTCTCTGCAATGCAGCCCCCTGGTGCGTTTGCAGAGGTGGAACTAATTCCCCTTGCATACGGGGGTCCCTGGGGGCCAACTAGCCCACCTGGAACCTCCAGTATGCGCCAGGGGGCTGCATTGCAGAGAGGTGTAATGAGGCCACACCCTTTTTTACACCTCTCGGCAGCACAGCCCCCGGGCACGTTTGCAGAGGGGGAACTAATTCCCCTTGCATACTAGGGGTCCCTGGGGCCAACTAGCCGACCTGAAACCTCCAGTATGCGCCAGGGGGCTGCATTGCAGAGGTGTAATGAGGCTATGCCCCTTTTTACACCTCTCTACAACGCAGCCCCCTGGTGCGTTTGCAGAGGGGGAACTAATTCCACTTGCATACTGGGGGTCCCTGGGGAACAACTAGCCCACCAGGAGCCTCCAGTATGTGCCAGGGGGCTGCGTTGCTTTGCCCCGGGGGGTGGCGGTCCCCAGGGCAGTGTGGGGGGAATTGGGCCCCCCCACACTTCTTTATCACTATGCCCCCGCAATTTGGTCCCCCCAAGGGGTAATTTGAAAAAAAAAACAGACCGGGTTTTAAAAAAAAATTGGGGGGCCTTGGGGGTCCTTGTGGGACCACCTGGGCAGGCCTAGGGGGTCAGGGTGTTTCTACCCTGCCCCCTTTTTGTGTTCTACACGTTTGTTTTTCTGCTGTCTTGTACTTCGGTCTACCGAGCACAAGATGGCTGCCAACACTTCCTGGTTTGAAGTGTTGACAGCCAATGAGCATGCAGCTTTCTCAGGAAGGTACGCGTACCGTACGCGTACAGTACGCGCACCCCACGATTTTCCCCAAAAATAAAAAATATGTTTTGGGCCCTGGGGGTCCTTGAGGGACGCCCTGAGCAGGCCTAGGGGGACAGGGTGCTTCTACCCTGCCGCTTTTTGAGTTCTACGCATTTGTTTTTCTGCTTTCTTGTGCCTCAGTCTACCGAGGCACAAGATGGCTGCGACCAATTTCGGTTTGGAGTGTTGACAGACAGTTGACAGCCAATCAGCATGCAGCTCGTGCACGGAAGGTACGCGTACCGTGTGCATACCGTACGCGTACGGTACGCGCTTATAGATATATATATTTTTTTCTTTTGATTTTCTCAGGAACTACTGGAGGGATTTACACCATTTAAGCAGAAGCGTGATCTGCAAATCAGACTCTACCATTTTGCCAAATTTCTTGTAATTCCGTTCAGCCGTTCGGGCTGTAGCCATGTCTTTTTTTTTTTATTTTATTTTTTTATTTTTTTTTATTGCAGAAACACAAGGGGTTAATATATATAAACTGTATATGAATCTCTGTATACCATAGCTGTTAATATCTCGTACTCTGAGGGATACACTGCCATTCAACCCACACCCCGGAGGTCGGGCGGCGTGCGTTGTCAGCATAGTAGGTACATCCATGAGTGCCGACCATGATCCCTTGTAGACTTCCCATGGTTCTGCTTTTTCTTTTTATCTTAAGTAATGTAACCTTCCCCCTCCCACCCCCCTCCCTCATCCCAGGGTGGTCAAACAGTAGAAAAAAACTCAAGTTAGGATTCAGCAATACACTAGTAGATTTTAAAAACGTGTCATTATCGCATACATTCCCGTCCCTCCTCCCTCCCACTCTCAGTCTGTTATGTACATTCGATCAGGACCTGCCGCAGCCAGTGGCCCTCCCCCCCTCGTGTGATCGTACGCAGGACCATCCAAACCCTCCTACTCCCCACCCGGTTGGAAGCGGTGGCGCAGTCCCTCCACCTTCCACATCTCACTGCAGCCCCCATCTAATCCATGATAGTGTCTCCATTTGGACCAGACCTTCCTAAATTTTCGGGGCCAGCCTCTTGCCTTGTATGTGACCCTTTCCGCTGCCATATACAGGTCTAAACCTCTCCTCCACTCCTCTAGAGCCGGGGGCTCTGGCGCTCCCCAGTGCTTCGCAATATCCTGTTTGGCGACCACCAGCGCCAGGACCAGGAAAATGAGTAATGGGCAGGTCAAGTCCACCTCGGTCGTCATACCAAGCAGCGCCAGCTTGGGGTCCAGTGGTATGGGGGCCCGAGGATCTCTTCGAGTTCCCGAAAGATCTGGGACCAGTACTTCTGTATTACCGTGCAGGTCCATACCGTATGAAAGAAGTCCCCCTCTCCCTGTTGACACCTAAGGCACCTTGGTTCCTCTATTTTCCCCATTTTGTAAAGGCGTACCCTATCGAAGTATGTTCTGTGAAGAAAGTTACATTGGATCAGTCGCAACCTGGACTTGATGGCCACCTCCCGGGGATGCGTCAAGACTATCTCCCAGTCCAGGTCCTCCATTTCCCCTACCTCCCCCTCCCATACCTGCCTAGGTTTTGTCAGGTCCCCCAGCATATGATTGGTCAATGTCTTATATGTAAGGGACACCGCCTGTCCCACCATGTGCTCCTGGAGCAGCCTCCCCTCCAACGGTGCATACTCAGGGATGTCAAGCAGCGAGATATTTTGGGCCCTCCAGGCATGGCGCAGCTGGGCGTATTTGAAGTGTTGCGTGTTGTGTAACCCGAACTCCAATTGAAGAGCTCTGAATGACTTCAGTTCCTTCTTGGCTATCACATCCCCGATGGTGGAAATGCCAATGTCGTCCCATCTCTAGAATCCGCGCAGTTTATGTAGTTCACGTAACCAGCAACAGTGCCATAGGGGTGTTTGCCGTGTAGGTTTCTGTTCCCAACCCATGCGTTTCGTAGCTTTCGTCCAAGCCCTTAGCGTTATGATTGTAGCAGGAAGAAGGTGGGCTCTCCTCGCGTCCCCGTAAAGATACCGCAATATGTGTCTAGGCGCTAGCTTGGCTCTTTCTAGGGAATATGTCGGGTGATCTGCCGCCGCATGGAGCCAATCATTGATTGGAGTGAGGTGTTCCGCCCAGTAATAGGCCTCCAAATTGGGAAGCGAGATTCCCCCGCTGTATTGGTGTCATTGCAGTGTGGCTGAGGCCACCCTTGCCTGTTTGCCGAGCCAGAGGAAAGATCTCAAATCTGCATGGATCTTAGTGAGGACCGCGGCAGGTAGCGGATAGTACTCGTTTTGGAGGGCGTATAAAAATTTTGGTAGTATAACCATTTTATACATGGCAGCCCTGCCCAGGATTGTTAAAGGGAGCTGCCTCCAGCGGTCCATATCCGCCCCCGCGCTCACGACGATTCGCTCCACGTTTTTTTGGAACGAGAGAGGGATATTCGTCGTTATAAAGACCCCCAGGTATTGGAACCCTTCGGTTGTGGTTAGCAGTTCCCCCGGTAGACTCCCCCATTGGTTTCTCCCCTTTGGATCGTATAACACTGATTTGTGCCAATTGATTCTGTGTCCCGCCATCTCCCCGTAGTGTTCCAGTTCTCGGAAGAGCTCTGGCACTGTCGTCCCAGGCTCTGTTATATAGAGCTGGACGTCGTCCGCGTACAGCGAAATCTTCTCGGGAGATAGTGTCCCCGCCCCGTCCATGAAACCGTGGATATTTGCGTTATGTCGGATTCTGGCCGCCAGTACTTCAATGACGAGAGTAAAGAGAAGTGGGGACAGGGGGCAACCCTGCCTAGTACCTCTCTGAATTGGAAATTCTTGGGAAAGCGTTCCACTAACCCTCACCCTCGCCCTTGGGCCAGTATATAGTAGTCTGATCCACGCCGTGAACTTTAATCCGAACCCAAACTTCTGGAGCACTGCCATCAGGAAGGGCCAATGTACCGCATGGAACGCTTTTTCAGCGTCTAGGGAGAGGAACCAGTGCGGATCCTCCCTCTCCTTTACCTCTTGGAGCCAGTTGTGCGTTCCTCTGAGGTTTAGCTTAGTTGCCCTGTCGGGTAGGAAGCCAGATTGGTCCATATGAACCAAGCCAGTTATGACCGCCCTTAAGCGGACCGCCAGGATGGTCGCCAGCACTTTTACTTCCGTATTAAGTAAAGATATCGGTCGGTACGAGGCACAGTCATTCCGTGGCTTGCCCTCTTTGTGAATTGGTATTATTGTAGCCATAGTAAGATCTGGTGGGAGTTCTCCCACTTCAAAGGCGTCTACTAGGAGGCCCAGAAGGTGGGGGGTCAACAGGTCTGATGTGCGTTTAAAGAGTTCAGCGGGGAATCCATTTGGGCCTGGTGATTTACCCGGGCGGAGCCTGGCTATAGCATTAGTGATGTCTTCTAATGATATGTCTGCGTCTAGTGTAGCCACCTCCTCCGGGGGAAGGACCGGCAGGGTGGTATCGTCTAAATACAGAAGGGCCTCCTCGTATGTCGCCAGGTCGCGTGCTGCGTAGAAGGCTGCATAATGAGCGGCAAAAGCGTCTGCTATCTCTGCATCCGTTTTGACCGTAGTGCCCCCTGTCGTGTCTATGCTATCTATCCATCTCTCAGCTCTTTCTTTCTTGCTGAGCCATGCCAGCAGCTTCTCTGACTTATCCCCTACATCATACAATCTATGCAGGGTAGCTAGCGATTGTGTCTTGGCCTCGTTAGTCACCAATTCCCGATATTGTTTTTGGGCGTCAAGTAGCCGCCGCAGGGAGTCTTCGGACCTGTGAGCTAAGTAATCACCCTCACACTTTAGGATAGACTGTTCCAGGGCTGCCACCTCCGTCTGACGTCTCCGTCTGTCTTCCCCTAGTCTGAGTCGAATCCTATCACGCATGACTGGTTTCAGGGCCTCCCACAACGTAATTTTCGAGGCAACTGAGCCTACATTGTCCTCAAAATAAATCTTTATGTCTGTCCTCACATCTTTTAGTATCTTTGTGTTCTGATGGTCCCATGCTGCGAGCCGCCAGCACCCCGTGTCCCTGGCTCTGTCCCGCCCTACTCGTATATGCAAAGGTGAGTGATCAGAAATACCCCTGGCTCTATACTCAGCTACATCTCCTACTGTCAGCCATTGTCTGGGCATGAAAACATAGTCAAGACGCGAGAACGTCCGATGCGCCCCGGAGTAGTAGGAGTAGGCGCGTTGCGTTGGGTGAAGCCACCGCCAAGTGTCCGTCAGCCCCATTGAAGACATCATGTCAAATAGAGCAGTCCTATGTTGGCCGTCGACTGTGGTGCTGGATCTATCAAGAGTAACGTCCATCACATCATTGAAGTCCCCCCCTACCACCTGTGTTGTGTCTGCTGAGTCTAGGAGGATGTTCGCAACCGCGGCGTAAGTGCGTGACTGCAGCTTAGGTGGTGCGTACACAGAGATCAAGGTATACATGTGCCTATTCCAAATGCCCTGAACTCCCGCGTATGTGCCCTGTGGGTCGAGCCACGTGCGTGTGATGGCGAAGGGTTGGGATTTTTTAACCATGACTGTCACTCCCCTAGAATCAGAAGTATAGCCTGCATGGACCAATACCCTGTATTTGCCCCTAGCGATGAAGGCACACTGAGTGCCCCTAAGATGCGTCTCCTGTAGAAAAATGATATCGGGGTCTGTCTTTTTGATGTATGTGTTTACCAACCCTCTCTTGATTTTTGATCCCAGCCCATTAACATTCCACGTCAGTATGTCCAGCCTCTTGCCTGCCACCTGCGGTGCTGCTACGGTACCGGCCATGGGAAGGTGCATTGACCATGAGTGACCCCACACTTACAGTTGGCGGTGTAGCGAAGACACAGCTTGCTACAGTGATCCCCTACCTGAGTCTTCAGTTGTCCCACCCGTTTCCATTCCCGTACCCTGCCCCAACAAATTGGAAGTCCCCCCTCCCCCACCCCACCTCCCTCCCCTTCCAGTTGTGTCCGATTGTCAGACATAGCTTTCGAAGGAGTAGGCCTGTCGCCCACCCACCACACCCACCCTAATAAGCACCAAACAACCCTATAAACAAGGTAAACAAAAACACTGTTAGGGGGGGTGTCAACTTGCGTGCTTTCCTGCTGCAGGCTGCCGTTCTATTCCTGCAAGTTCATCGAGTCTTCGATTCACCATCACTTCACCGTGTCATTGGAAGCCTGGTGTACTTCGCACGATGAGTCCTCCATTGCTAGGATTTAGAGTCTTGAGTGTCCGACTCTGGAGCACTGTGCTGCCCCGACATGTCCCGCTCCAGCACTCTGATCTCTTTCACCAGCGGGTGATCTGATTGCCCCTCATCCTCTTCTCCTTCTCCACCTGAGGTGGGGCTCTCGAGCATCTCATCCTCTTCTCCTTCCGACCGTGTCGCGGTGCGCAGTACTGTAAATCTCGATCCCTGTGCTGTTGCACCTCCCGGAGAGGCAGAGCGCCCTCTCCGGGTCCTCCCGGTCTCTCGTCCCCTGTATGGCGTTGCTGGGGTTGGCCTTTTCGAGCACCTGGATTTCAGTCTTTGGGGTTTCGGGAGTTCCCAGCGTGCCGCGTTTCTCACAGACGTATCCAACGCATCACGCCTCGCTGTCTCCCTACTGTTAAGGATGGGGCGCTCCTCCAGCCATTGCCAAGCGTCTTCCGGATGAGTGAAAAAAAGTGTCTGTTCGTTGAAGATCACTTTAAGTTTCGCCGGGAACAATAGCATATATGATATTTTTAGGTCTCTAAGTTTAGCTTTCACCGAATCAAAGGATCGTCTCTGCTTTTGCACCTCTTGGCTGTAATCTGGAAAGATCATGATCTGGGAGTTTTCCAGACGAATCTCGCCCAACTTCCTCGCCTCTCTCAGTATGAGGTCTCTGTCTGCAAAGTTCAAGAAACGAGCGATGACCGGACGCGGCCTCGCCCCCTCGGGTGGTTTCGCAAGGAGAGCCCTGTGCGCCCTGTCTATTATGAAGCATGGCGAAAATTGTGCCTGTGCGAACGTTTCTTTGAGCCACGCGTGGAGGAAGGATATCATGTCATTCTTTTCGATTCCCTCTCTAAAACCAACAAAGCGCAGGTTATTACGCCTGACTCTATTTTCAGCATCGTCCACTTTCCAAGCCAGTTGGCGGTGGGAGGCTTGCAGCTCCGCCATATCTCTTCGGAGGGTCATGATCGAGTCCTCGGCCTCACCCATGCGCGTTTCCGCCGAGGCGACCCTATCGGACAAATTTCTGAAGTCCTGCCTCAGGAGTGTCACCTCTGACCCCACCTCGCCAATTTTGACCTCCAACGCTGCCCTGGACTCCTGGATATCGGTGCGGTAGGCCTGAATAGCCGCCATCAGCAAATCTGTGTCCGAATGCCCGGATGGGGCTGCCGGGAGGCCCTCCGCCACCAGACGTGGCGCAGCAAAGTTGTCCATTGGGCCTAGTTTGGGACCTTTCGCCAGGTTCTCCTTTTTCCCCATTTTTTCCCCTTGAGCAGCCGCCTCTGGGTAGTGAATATTGGATATCGGCCCTGGCAGGTGCCTCCGGGTGTTTGCCCCAGGAACCGGGCTCTCGTAGTCTTCCACTGCAGCCCGCTCAGGCCCCACCTGTTGTTACCCCCTTCTGATTTCCTCCTGTCCCAGAACCAGAGCCCAGGTCCTCTCGGCGAGTCCTTGGCTAGGTGCGTCCTTGCCCGTGGCTCCCACTCCTTCCGGCTTCTGTGGCTGACCTCAGACGCTGGGCCTGTCCCCACTCCTCTGTCTGCCAGGTATGGCCTCCCGATGCCTCACACCGCCTCCCGTACCCGTGCCTTCAGCCGCCGTGAGCGCGCCCCCAAGGCGTGTCCTCCTGGCGTATTCAAAATGGGGTGGTGTAGCCCGTGGAGTCCTTCACATCTCCAAACTGCGGCGTCCGAGGGGGGTGTGAGGTCGTGGTCCCCCACGTCTCGGGGAGCACCCGGGCAGAGTGCAGCCGTCTCCCACCAACGATACGTGGTCTTCGCACCTTCACTCCTGTGGCACCCTCCTTGTCGTGCCGATGTTCAGGGCCACGGGGGAACAGTAACCGAGCGGCGTCCGCACAGCCCAGGACCCTTCAGGGAGCCTCTCCTTCCGGCCGCGGGTCCGCCAGCAGTGTTCCTCCCCCGCCCGGTGGATCGTCCGGGGGCAGGCCCGTAGCAGGGCTCGGTAGCGGCTCCCGCCCTCAGTGGTGAGGTCCGGGGGGGGGCCGCACCAGCAGTGTGTCTCACGCGGGGCAGTAGGGGCCCTCCCTCGGCCGGAGCTCCCGCCCCGGTGCCTCGCTCTGGTCGCCTCTCTCGTCGGGTATGCCGCACCAGACCCCCCGGTGATTCGGATCTCGGTCGCTGCACGTGGGCTGGCCCTGATCTTCACCGCGACGGAGCTTTGCCCACCGGGCGGGTAGACCTCCTCTTACCCACGTCGGAGCTCCGTGCCGTCCTCAGCGCACACCAGCCTCCCCCTCCAAGTCGGCTGTCGGCAGGTAGCGCCCCTCGGAGCCGGCCGCTTACTCACAGTGCTCCGGGCGCTATGTTGGTGTAGGTCTCTCTCGGCTCCGAGCCTCCAGCCGGATAGGGGAGGGGGGGGAAGTCGGTGTTGGGGGTCGCTCCGGGTGTTTTAGTCTCCTTTCACGCCCCCCCCCCCTTGGTACACCTGACGGGGTCCGGGTTGGGAGCCAAGCTCACAGCGCTCCGAGCACTCGGGGTCCGGCGGCCGCCATGTTGCTGTAGTCCGGCGTGTGGGGAAGAGACCTCGGAGCGATTCCCTGGTTCGTGGCACCGGAATCTCCGCTTTCTCTCCTCGCACCGGGTCTGGACACCTTCAGCTCCAGGTCAGTTAGTTTTGTGGCTGCAGGATGGGTTTTGACGACGGATCAGGAGGCAGCCTTGGAGGAGCTTCGCTGCTGCACGTCTTAACCGGCCATGGTGTTGGCCACGCCCCCGGGCTGTAGCCATGTCTAATCGTCCTATAGAAAATAACATGGGGAAAACACGTTTTGGGACCCACCTTTTTTCTCAGCCCCCACTTGACGAATCCCCCCAAAACATTCAGGGAAGGAGCGCAGCGGAGCGGGCCATCTTCTTTGAGAAATTCGTGAAGATTCATGAACCGGCGCCAAAGTTATTACCAATAGAATGTTGCGGATTTCCTATGGAAACTAGGTCCTAACTATAACTACCTACTGGCGACCGCCAGTAGATAATATATATATATATATATATATATATATATATATTCACAGAAAAAACCATAGGTTATAGACCATATATAGTTAGGAATTTGCATTTACAAAACCTTGAAAATTCACTGAAAAAACCATAGGTTATAGACCATATATAGTTAGGGATTAGCATTTAAAAAACCTTATTTTATTTGCACAAAACCATTGAAATTCCATATATAGTTAGTTGCACTAACTATATATCGCGGACCCGCAATCCACTGCTAATGATGTCACATATTACATCATTCATGACATGGTCAGTGACATCACTGATGACATCACTGATGACATCTCAAATGACATCACTGATGACATCACTGATGACATCTCAAATGACATCACTGATGACATCACTGACATCTCATTTGACATTACTGATTACATCACTGATGATATCATTTATGTGATAATACATCTTCAGACTCTAATATAACCTTTGATACACTCAGTGTAAACAGGCACTCACAGACTGTCACACATCCATGGAGTTACTCACACACCTATTCAGTCATGCAAAGAATCAATCACATCTCCATTTCCTTAACTATACAGTTATACACACCTTACTTATTCAAACATATACTAACACATATTTACTCTCTTATACAATCCTTGATACAAGTTCACAATGATTCATACAGCCACTCTCACATTCACTGACTCTTATGTTCAGTTATTTATATATGTCAACTCTCACATGGAGTGTGCTTTACATATGTACTTACTTTGACATGTAGAACTGAGATATCCATTCACTCACCAATATACTCATGCACACAGTCAACTGTCCATACAGCTGTTTCTACATGCACTTTTGAACCCATACACCTAGGGAATCAACCGCTCACACATCTATGCACAGAGTTATACACCTCCCAGCCACCCACACACACACTCAGTCTCCCATACAAATACTTGGGCAACCATTCAATAACCCATATAGTTACTGATATAGCTACTGATTTAAACATGCAGCAGTTTACAGAAGAACATAAATATTGATTGCCAAATTAAGACACTTTAATCACTAACCCATGCACTCAGTGAGACACATTTAATCATTCTCTCATACAGTCAGTCATGCACCTACTAAATCCTTCATCCAGACACTTATACATCCACTCATTCTTCAATATGTAAGACATATTTTAACTTTACAGAAACATACAGTCACTGGGTGTTGTCATCAGTGATGTCATCAGTGATGTCATTTGAGATGTCATCAGTGATGTCATCAGTGATGTCACTGACCATGTCATGAATGATGTAATATGTGACATCATTAGCAGTGGATTGCGGGTCCGCGATATATAGTTAGTGCAACTAACTATATATGGAATTTCAATGGTTTTGTGCAAATAAAATAAGGTTTTTTAAATGCTAATCCCTAACTATATATGGTCTATAACCTATGGTTTTTTCAGTGAATTTTCAAGGTTTTGTAAATGCAAATTCCTAACTATATATGGTTTATAACCTATGGTTTTTTCTGTGAATTTCATTGGTTTTTTAAAAGCTAATATCTATAGCTGTAAAATATATTCTTTATTAAGTGACGTATCACGTAGCCCGTGAGACGCCTCATGATGCATCGCATAACCGTGACGTATCGTCTCTGCAGCGCAAACCAAACCCAAAACGTAAGCGCGCCAGAACACGCTTAAAGATATATATATATTTTTTAACCTTAATTAGACAAAATCCACACGTGCACATATCACAAACGTTCAAAAAACACAATATGTCGGACTCCCGTTACGCTGCCGGTTAGCTGCCCGGTTAACGTACCAGGAAGCACCTTTACCGCGAAAATCGCAAATTTTTTTTTTTCACCCCCCAGGGAACTTTAATAGCCCCCTCATCAATCCTAGGGGTTCAGGAGGGGTCTGCCTTACCCCTTTCATTCATTTACACCTTTTTTTTTTCCACCTCTTGTCTCTCGATCCCACAGAGAGACAAGATGGCGGCCGCTCCAGACTGTTTACAATGATAACAGCCAATCAGCTTCTCCTCAGACTCCCGTTACACTGCCGATTAGCTTCCCGGTAGCTGCCCGGTTAGCTGCCCAGTTCGCGTACCAAGACGCGTATCTACGGCGAAAAAATCGGATTTTTTTGTTTGGTTTTTTTTGGCCCCACGTGGTTTTATAATATCCCCCTCATAAATCCTAGGGGGTCAGAAGGGGTCTACCTTGCCCTCTTTCCTTCATTTCCCCCTTTGTTTTGGCCTCCTCTTGTCTCTCGATCCTACCGAGAGACAAGATGGCGGCCGCTCCGGACTGTTTACAATATTGACAGCCAATCAGCTACTCCTCAGACTCCCGTTACACTGCCGGTTAGCTTCCCGGTTAGCTGCCCGGTTAGCTGCCCGGTTCGCGTACCAAGACGCGTCTCTACGGCGAAAAAATCGGATTTTTTTTTTTGGGTTACACTGCCGGTTAGCTTCCCGGTTAGCTGCCCGGTTCGCGAACCAAGACGCGTCTCTACGGCGAAAAAATCGGATTTTTTTTTTTTTTTGGGTTACACTGACGGTTAGCTTCCCGGTTAGCTGCCCGGTTAGCTGCCCGGTTCGCGAACCAAGACGCGTCTCTACGGCGAAAAAATCGGATTTTTTTTTTTTTTTGGGCCCGGCGTGGCTCTATAATATCCCCCTCATCAATCCCAGGGGGTCAGGAGGGGTCTACCTTGCCCCCTTTCCTTCATTTCCCCCTTTGTTTTGGCCTCCTCTTGTCTCTCGATCCTACCGAGAGACAAGATGGCGGCCGCACCGGACTGTTTAGAATGTTGACAGACACCGGAGAGCCAATCAGCTTCGCTTTGCAAAGTTCCGATACGCGAAAAGTTCGCTAACCGGAGCGCTGCCCGGAGCGCTGTTACAGATATATATCTTGATTTAAACGTTAATTTCTCAAAATCCACTGAAGCACATATATTGAGACCTAGCAAAGGCACATCGGGCTAACAGTCCCTACAATTTTGCCAAGTTTCGTGGAAATCCATTCAGCCGTTCGGGCTAAAAGTGAGTCCAACCGCCCTATGGAAATTAACATGGGAAAAACGCGTTTTGGGACCCCCCTTTTTTCTCGGCCCCCCCTTGACGAACCCCCCCCAAATTTTCAGGAGCTGCTCAGAAACAAAATGTGCCATTTTCCTGAAAATTTCAGCCGATTCCGTCCACAAACGCCAAAGTTATTAGACATAGAATTTTCAAAAGTCCCATAGGAAAAAAATCCTAACTATATATACCTACTGGCTATCGCCAGTAGGTAATATATATATATATATATATATATATATATATATATATATAGGTAATATAACCTATATTACCTATATATATATATATATATATATATATATATATATTACCTACTGGCGATAGCCAGTAGGTATATATAGTTAGGATTTTTTTCCTATGGGACTTTTGAAAATTCTATGTCTAATAACTTTGGCGTTTGTGGACGGAATCGGCTGAAATTTTCAGGAAAATGGCACATTTTGTTTCTGAGCAGCTCCTGAAAATTTGGGGGGGGTTCGTCAAGGGGGGGCCGAGAAAAAAGGGGGGTCCCAAAACGCGTTTTTCCCATGTTAATTTCCATAGGGCGGTTGGACTCACTTTTAGCCCGAACGGCTGAATGGATTTCCACGAAACTTGGCAAAATTGTAGGGACTGTTAGCCCGATGTGCCTTTGCTAGGTCTCAATATATGTGCTTCAGTGGATTTTGAGAAATTAACGTTTAAATCAAGATATATATCTGTAACAGCGCTCCGGGCAGCGCTCCGGTTAGCGAACTTTTCGCGTATCGGAACTTTGCAAAGCGAAGCTGATTGGCTCTCCGGTGTCTGTCAACATTCTAAACAGTCCGGTGCGGCCGCCATCTTGTCTCTCGGTAGGATCGAGAGACAAGAGGAGGCCAAAACAAAGGGGGAAATGAAGGAAAGGGGGCAAGGTAGACCCCTCCTGACCCCCTGGGATTGATGAGGGGGATATTATAGAGCCACGCCGGGCCCAAAAAAAAAAAAAAAAAAATCCGATTTTTTCGCCGTAGAGACGCGTCTTGGTTCGCGAACCGGGCAGCTAACCGGGCAGCTAACCGGGAAGCTAACCGTCAGTGTAACCCAAAAAAAAAAAAAAATCCGATTTTTTCGCCGTAGAGACGCGTCTTGGTTCGCGAACCGGGCAGCTAACCGGGAAGCTAACCGGCAGTGTAACCCAAAAAAAAAAATCCGATTTTTTCGCCGTAGAGACGCGTCTTGGTACGCGAACCGGGCAGCTAACCGGGCAGCTAACCGGGAAGCTAACCGGCAGTGTAACGGGAGTCTGAGGAGTAGCTGATTGGCTGTCAATATTGTAAACAGTCCGGAGCGGCCGCCATCTTGTCTCTCGGTAGGATCGAGAGACAAGAGGAGGCCAAAACAAAGGGGGAAATGAAGGAAAGGGGGCAAGGTAGACCCCTTCTGACCCCCTAGGATTTATGAGGGGGATATTATAAAACCACGTGGGGCCAAAAAACAAACAAACAAAAAAATCCAATTTTTTCACCGTAGAGACGCGTCTTGGTACGCGAACTGGGCAGCTAACCGGGCAGCTACCGGGAAGCTAATCGGCAGTGTAACGGGAGTCTGAGGAGAAGCTGATTGGCTGTTATCATTGTAAACAGTCTGGAGCGGCCGCCATCTTGTCTCTCTGTGGGATCCAGAGACAAGAGGTGGAAAAAAAAAAGGTGTAAATGAATGAAAGGGGTAAGGCAGACCCCTCCTGAACCCCTAGGATTGATGAGGGGGCTATTAAAGTTCCCTGGGGGGTGAAAAAAAAAAATTTGCGATTTTCGCGGTAAAGGTGCTTCCTGGTACGTTAACCGGGCAGCTAACCGGCAGCGTAACGGGAGTCCGACATATTGTGTTTTTTGAACGTTTGTGATATGTGCACGTGTGGATTTTGTCTAATTAAGGTTAAAAAATATATATATATCTTTAAGCGTGTTCTGGCGCGCTTACGTTTTGGGTTTGGTTTGCGCTGCAGAGACGATACGTCACGGTTATGCGATGCATCATGAGGCGTCTCACGGGCTACGTGATACGTCACTTAATAAAGAATATATTTTACAGCTATAGATATTAGCTTTTAAAAAACCAATGAAATTCACAGAAAAAACCATAGGTTATAGACCATATATAGTTAGGAATTTGCATTTACAAAACCTTGAAAATTCACTGAAAAAACCATAGGTTATAGACCATATATAGTTAGGGATTAGCATTTAAAAAACCTTATTTTATTTGCACAAAACCATTGAAATTCCATATATAGTTAGTTGCATTAACTATATATCGCGGACCCGCAATCCACTGCTAATGATGTCACATATTACATCATTCATGACATGGTCAGTGACATCACTGATGACATCACTGATGACATCTCAAATGACATCACTGATGACATCACTGATGACAACACCCAGTGACTGTATGTTTCTGTAAAGTTAAAATATGTCTTACATATTGAAGAATGAGTGGATGTATAAGTGTCTGGATGAAGGATTTAGTAGGTGCATGACTGACTGTATGAGAGAATGATTAAATGTGTCTCACTGAGTGCATGGGTTAGTGATTAAAGTGTCTTAATTTGGCAATCAATATTTATGTTCTTCTGTAAACTGCTGCATGTTTAAATCAGTAGCTATATCAGTAACTATATGGGTTATTGAATGGTTGCCCAAGTATTTGTATGGGAGACTGAGTGTGTGTGTGGGTGGCTGGGAGGTGTATAACTCTGTGCATAGATGTGTGAGCGGTTGATTCCCTAGGTGTATGGGTTCAAAAGTGCATGTAGAAACAGCTGTATGGACAGTTGACTGTGTGCATGAGTATATTGGTGAGTGAATGGATATCTCAGTTCTACATGTCAAAGTAAGTACATATGTAAAGCACACTCCATGTGAGAGTTGACATATATAAATAACTGAACATAAGAGTCAGTGAATGTGAGAGTGGCTGTATGAATCATTGTGAACTTGTATCAAGGATTGTATAAGAGAGTAAATATGTGTTAGTATATGTTTGAATAAGTAAGGTGTGTATAACTGTATAGTTCAGGAAATGGAGATGTGATTGATTCTTTGCATGACTGAATAGGTGTGTGAGTAACTCCATGGATGTGTGACAGTCTGTGAGTGCCTGTTTACACTGAGTGTATCAAAGGTTATATTAGAGTCTGAAGATGTATTATCACATAAATGATATCATCAGTGATGTAATCAGTAATGTCAAATGAGATGTCAGTGATGTCATCAGTGATGTCATTTGAGATGTCATCAGTGATGTCATCAGTGATGTCATTTGAGATGTCATCAGTGATGTCATCAGTGATGTCACTGACCATGTCATGAATGATGTAATATGTGACATCATTAGCAGTGGATTGCGGGTCCGCGATATATAGTTAGTGCAACTAACTATATATGGAATTTCAATGGTTTTGTGCAAATAAAATAAGGTTTTTTAAATGCTAATCCCTAACTATATATGGTCTATAACCTATGGTTTTTTCAGTGAATATATATATATATATATATATATATATATATTCACTGAAAAAACCATAGGTTATAGACCATATATAGTTAGGAATTCACATTTACAAAACCTTATTTTACTCACACAAAACCATTGAAATTCCATATATAGTTAGTTGCACTAACTATATATCGCGCACCCGCAATCCACTGCTGATGATGTCACATATTACATCATTCATGACATGGTCAGTGACATCACTGATGACATCACTGATGACATCTCAAATGACATCACTGATGACATCACTGATGACATCTCATTTGACATCACAGACAACATCACTGATGACATCATTCATGTGATAATACGATGAACCTCTTCAGACTCTAATATAACCTTAGATACAATCAGTGTAAACAGACACTCACAGACTGTCACTCATCCATGGAGTTACTCACACACCTAGTCAGTCATGCAAAGAATCAATCACACCTCCATTTCCTCAACTATACAGTTATTCACACCTTACTTATTCAAACATATACTAACACATATTTACTCTCTTATACAATCACTGATACAAGTTCACAATGATCCATACAGCCACTCACACATTCACTGGCCCTTATGCACAGTTATTTATATATGTCAACTCTCACATGCACTGTGTTTTACATATGTACTTACTTTGACATGTAGCACTGAGATATCCATTCACTCACCAATACACTCATGCACACAGTCAACCGCCCATACAGCTGTTTCCACATGCACTTTTGAACCCATACATCTAGTGAATCAACTGCTCACACATCTATGCACAGAGTCATACACCTCCCAGCCACCCACACACACACTCAGTCTCCCATACAAATACTTGGGCAACGAATCAATAACCCATATAGTTACTCATATAGCTACTTATCAACACATGCAACAGTTTACAGAACAACAGACATAATGATGCACAAATTAAGACAGTTTAGTCACTAACCCATGCACTCAGTGAGACGCATTTAATCACTCACTCATACAGTCAGTCATGCACCTACTAAATCCTTCATCCAGACACTTATACATCCACTCATTCTTCAATATGTAAGACATATTTTAACTTTACAGAAACATACAGTCACTGGATGTTGTCATCAGTGATGTCATCAGTGATGTCATTTGAGATGTCATCAGTGATGTCATCAGTGATGTCACTGACCATGTCATGAATGATGTAATATGTGACATCATCAGCAGTGGATTGCGGGTGCGCGATATATAGTTAGTGCAACTAACTATATATGGAATTTCAATGGTTTTGTGTGAGTAAAATAAGGTTTTGTAAATGTGAATTCCTAACTATATATGGTCTATAACCTATGGTTTTTTCAGTGAATTTTCAAGGTTTTGTAAATGCTAATTCATAACTATATATGGTCTATAACCTATGGTTTTTTCAGTGAATATATATATATACATACATATATAAACATATATCATCTGTACATCTATATAAATACAAACATAAATGCATGCATACATATACTTATATGCATACAGATGCATGTTATTTACATGAAAGTTGAAAAAACACTAATAAAAGCAAAGCTAAAAAGCCACCTTATTACAAACAGAATGGCTTTAACTTAAACGAGGGCGAGATCTATTGCATTTTCAATGCTTGTTTACTTATGTTCCATCAAGAAGGCATTCAGATGTGTCACATATTTGCCATAAATTCTGAATGTTAGCACTCTAGTTGCACATTAGATCACTGTAGTAAAGCTACTGCTCACCAGGGACGTCTGCTGCTGGTATTCAAAGTGCATGTTTCAGTCTGCATGTCAGAATTTTTTTAATGAAATAGAAGAGGATTTGAGAAGTCACTCAAAATGATCCCTAATTTTTCTTTCTGAAGCACTAATCATACTTTCTATGGCAAAATTAACCCCCTCATGTTGTTCCTTTTTAAATTGAGTGTTTTCGGACTTACCACTTCATTCCAATCAAGATGGCTTCTGGTGTGCCATACTTTTGTCATAAGTAAGACTGTTAGCGCTCTAGTTGTTCTTTAGAACACTCTGGGACATTCTGTCATTGGGCTATACTTGGGGTACATCTGGGTGATATTTGGGCTACATTTAGGCTCTTTTGTCTCTGGTGGCCATCTTGGGAGACTGTATGTCAGAATTTTTTAATGAAATTGAAGAGGGTTTGAGAAGTCACTCAAAATGTGCCCTAATTTTTCTTTCTGCATCACTAATCATAATTCAGATGGCAAAATATACCCCCTCATTTTGTTCCTTTTTAAATTAAATGTTTTAAGAGTTACCACTTTATTCCAATCAAGATGGCTTCAGGTGTGCCATACCTTTGTAATAAGTAGGACTGTTAGCGCTCTAGTTGTTCTTTAGAACACTCTGGGACATTCTGTCATTGGGCTACATTTGGGTGATATTTGGGCTACATTTGGGCTCTTTTGTCTCTGGTGGCCATTTTGGGAGACTGCATGTCAGAATTTTTTAATGAAATAGAAGAGGATTTGAAAAGTCACTCAAAATGTGCCCTAATTTTTCTTTCTGCAGCACTAATAATACCTTCTATTGCATAATATACCCCCTCATTTTGTTCCTTTTTAAATTAAATGTTTTAAGAGTTACCACTTTATTCCCATCACGATGGCTCCAGGTGTGCTATACCTTTGTAATAAGTAGGACTGTTAGCGCTCTAGTTGTTCTTTAGAACACTCAGGGACATTATGTCATTGGGCTATACTTGGGCTACATGTGGGTGATATTTGGGCTACATTTGGGCTCTTTTGCCTCTGGTGGCCATTTTGGGAGACTGCATGTCAGAATGTTTTAATGAAATAGAAAAGGATTTGAGAAGTCACTCAAAATGTGCCCTAATTTTTCATTCTGCAGCACTAATCATACTTTCTATGGCAAAATATACCCCCTCATGTTGTTTCTTTTTAAATTAAATGTTTTAAGAGTTACCACTTTATTCCAATCAAGATGGCTTCAGGTGTGCCATACCTTTGTAATAAGTAGGACTGTTAGCGCTCTAGTTGTTCTTTAGAACACTCTGGGACATTCTGTCATTGGGCCATACTTGGGCTACATCTGGGTGATATTTGGGCTACATTTGGGCTCTTTTGTCTCTGGTGGCCATTTTGGGAGACTGCATGTCAGAATGTTTTAATGAAATAGAAAAGGATTTGAGAAGTCACTCAAAATGTGCCCTAATTTTTCATTCTGCAGCACTAATCATACTTTCTATGGCAAAATGTACCCCCTCATGTTGTTTCTTTTTAAATTAAATGTTTTAAGAGTTACCACTTTATTCCAATCAAGATGGCTTCAGGTGTGCCATACCTTTGTAATAAGTAGGACTGTTAGCGCTCTAGTTGTTCTTTAGAACACTCTAGGAGGCTGCAGTAGAACACAAAGGAATCAACTGACAGTCTCTGTCCTTGTTGGATGTACATGTTTTACTGAGAATGTCAGACTTCATTTTCACATGACTGAGAAAGATAATGTGAATTTACAGAAAATATGCTTTCAGTTTAGCTTATAGATCCCCTTCCAAACCACTGTGGGAAAATCATGAGATATTAGTTTTCTTTCAAACAATATTCATGATATCACAGCAGAAGGTTTTTTCACATGGTAAAATCACCTGAGAACCCACCACAATTCCTAAAATGAGTATGGTACCATCAACAAATGATTTATAATGTAACTAAAGTCCTAAAACCCTCTATTAACTACAATGCTTTTTAATGAGGTGCCATCAGGTATATTGGTCCCAAGATGGCTGCCAACACTTCTTGGATGAAGTGCGGACAGCCAATCAGATCAGATGTGTGGTTAGGCTCCGCCCAGATATATATCTTTTTTTGAACCTAAATTACTCAAAATCCACTGGAGCACATATATTGAGACCTAGCAAAGGCAAATCGGGCTAACAGTCCCTACAATTTTGCCAAGTTTCGGGCAAATCCATTCAGCCGTTCGAGCTAAAAGTGAGGCCAACCGCCCTATGGAAATTAACATGGGAAAACGCATTTTGGGACCCCCCTTTTTTCTCGGCCCCCCCTTGATGAAACCCCCCCAAATTGTCAGGGGCTGCTCAGAAACAAAATGTTCCATTTTCCTGAAAATTTCAGCCAATTCCGTCCACAAACACCAAAGTTATTAGACATAGAATTTTCAAAAATCCCATAGAGAAAAAATCCTAACTATATATACCTACTGGCGACCGCCAGTAGGTAATATCCAAAGAAAAGAGCACCCAACTTGGAAAGCCTGCATCGTGGTTTCATTTTTTAATCTGAAATGCAACCCTGCATACAGCCTTCATGTGCACAAACTTCAGTTCGCCAACAGTTCCTTACGCGTTTCGGGCGTCACTGCGCCCTTGTTCACAGGTGCTGGCAATGAGGACTGGCTGCTTCTCTTATACCAATTGTAACTCCATCTGGTGGGCGTATCTCCGCATAGTGCATGCTGGTATAATGAGTTCTTTATATTCACAGTTCCTTAAGTGATAGCATATGCCACAGTCCGCATTAAAATATCTTGCCGCAGTGGATGCTGAAACACACGAGGGTATGTTGCAAGATTGGTAATATCCTCGCAGAAGAAACCACGTTCCGTGTTGTGCCGTAAATCATCGGCACAGGGACCTGCTCATCCGCGGGAGGGCTTTCCGCGACCTGGGTAGGCCGCAATTAATATTCAAAGAAAAGAGCACCCAACTTGGAAAGCCTGCATCGTGGTTTCATTTTTTAATCTGAAAGGCAACCCTGCATACAGCCTTCATGTGCACAGACTTCAGTTCGCCAACAGTTCCTTACGCGTTTCGGGCGTCACTGCGCCCTTGTTCACAGGTGCTGGCAATGAGGACTGGCTGCTTCTCTTATACCAATTGTTACTCCATCTGGTGGGCGTATCTCCGCATAGTGCATGCTGGTATAATGAGTTCTTTATATTCACAGTTCCTTAAGTGATAGCATATGCCACAGTCCGCATTAAAATATCTTGCCGCAGTGGGTGCTGAAACACACGAGGGTATGTTGCAAGATTGGTAATGCACTATGCGGAGATACGCCCACCAGATGGAGTAACAATTGGTATAAGAGAAGCAGCCAGTCATTTCATGAAGGCTGTATGCAGGGTTGCCTTTCAGATTAAAAAATGAAACCACGATGCAGGCTTTCCAAGTTGGGTGCTCTTTTCTTTGGATATATATATATATATATATATATATATATATATATATATATATATATATATATATATATATATATATATATATATATATATATATATATATATATATATATATATTCCAACAAAAGAGTGCCCCCAAGTGAGGACGCACTTGAGACATCAGGCGGAGGCTGCAGTTTCAAAAAGCGTCCTTTAATTTCATTTCTGCTCGGTCCGATTTCACAATGCCTTTTACAATTCAGCCCTACGCGTTTCGGAGCTCCTGCTCCTTGGTCACGGGCATTAGGTAATGTCAGCTGGGTGGGGAAGAGGAGCCAACCAAGTCTCTCCACTTTTTCACATGATGACAACCACAGGTGGGACACGCCCTCCGATGGGCTCAGTCAGCGTCGACAGGTTTCTGGGACCTGTAGTTCACCCCTCATGCTTCGTGCATTTTTCATTCCTTCAATGGAGTTTCCCTCCAGACTGACATCATTTATTTTGGTTCACATTTGAACCTCCCTAGTGAGGAACAAGTATCAGATTCCGATCTTTGGCAGAGTTCTCAAATATCTGATGTCAGCCTGCAAATGCGCTTCCAGGCAGTCTGTGCGCGCAGCCCATTATCACTTTAAATGGGAGTACGATCCTCTCGGCCAGGACGGGCCAAATTAATTCCAACAAAAGAGTGCCCCCAAGTGAGGACGCACTTGAGACATCAGGCGGAGGCTGCAGTTTCAAAAAGCGTCCTTTAATTTCATTTCTGCTCCAGACTGATGTCAGTCTGGAGGGAAACTCCATTGAAGGAATGAAAAATGCACGAAGCATGAGGGGTGAACTACAGGTCCCAGAAACCTGTTGACGCTGACTGAGCCCATCGGAGGGCGTGTCCCACCTGTGGTTGTCACCATGTGAAAAAGTGGAGAGACTTGGTTGGCTCCTCTTCCCCACCCAGCTGACATTACCTAATGCCCGTGACCAAGGAGCAGGAGCTCCGAAACGCGTAGGGCTGAATTGTAAAAGGCATTGTGAAATCGGACCGAGCAGAAATGAAATCAAAGGACGCTTTTTGAAACTGCAGCCTCCGCCTGATGTCTCAAGTGCGTCCTCACTTGGGGGCACTCTTTTGTTGGAATTAATTTGGCCCGTCCTGGCCGAGAGGATCGCACTCCCATTTAAAGTGATAATGGGCTGCGCGCACAGACTGCCTGGAAGCGCATTTGCAGGCTGACATCAGATATTTGAGAACTCTGCCAAAGATCGGAATCTGATACTTGTTCCTCACTAGGGAGGTTCAAATGTGAACCAAAATAAATGATGTCAGTCGGAGGGAAACTCCATTGAAGGAATGAAAAATGCACGAAGCATGAGGGGTGAACTACAGGTCCCAGAAACCTGTCAACGCTGACTGAGCCCATCGGAGGGCGTGTCCCACCTGTGGTTGTCACCATGTGAAAAAGTGGAGAGACTTGGTTGGCTCCTCTTCCCCACCCAGCTGACATTACCTAATGCCCGTGACCAAGGAGCAGGAGCTCCGAAACGCGTAGGGCTGAATTGTAAAAGGCATTGTGAAATCGGACCGAGCAGAAATGAAATCAAAGGACGCTTTTTGAAACTGCAACCTCCGCCTGATGTCTCAAGTGCGTCCTCACTTGGGGGCACTCTTTTGTTGAAATATATAGATATATATATATATATATGTATATATATATATACTAGCAGCCTGTCCCGACGTTGTCCGGGTATGAATTGCTGCCGGCCAGTAGTATATTGTTTTGTAGGATTTGGTTTTGATAGCATTTATTATCTGTGACAGGCCTGTGAAATGCTCCGATTCACAGTGCACTGCAGAGTGCGCGTTCATAGTGTGTGAACTCGAGTTTCCCTACTTTATTTTTCCTTGCAATATTATATAGCGCGAACTCGACAACATGGCATGAGCACAATTTACATTACAGAAGAACACATTCATTTGTGCTAGGCACGGGGAGACAAAGCGATTTGCCTGGAATCACAGGATGTTGAGCTGATGCCGAGATTCGAACGTAGCTCCCCAGCTCTAAAGTTCTCAATTCTAGAACTTGTGGCGGGAGGTGTGTCTAAAAGTGTATGTCGGTGCTGCCCATCAATGAGAGAGACCTGTGCATTTTTCAAATGGGTGGTGAAAGAATATGAGTATGTTGCTGGAGATGTGGGCCGCCGTGCCACCAATGTACTTACCGGGGGAGGGCAAACACCCATTATTCCGCAACTTTCTTTCCGCATACAATCATTCCGCATACTTTCATTACGAAAGTACCATGACTCCACAATGCCATTATAACGCATGGCATTACATTTTATATGCTTTTACCACGCATACATTCACAACGAAATTCGTTGCAAATGCATGAATGGTAAAAGCATGTTTTTTAAATGTTTGGATGAGGTAAGTATGGGTATAGGGGTATATGTTTTGGGGTACTGAGGTATATGTTTTGGGGTGTTTGGGTATTTTAAGGGTTCAGATATAGTTTTGGGTTATGGGGTACTGGGGTAGTTTTAGGGTTTAGGGATAGGTATGGGTTTTGGGGTACAGGGGTATTTTTAGGGTTCAGGGCTAGGTTTGGGTATAGGGGTATTTTTAGGGTTCAGGGGTAGGTTTGGGTTTTGGGGTACAGTGGTATTTTAAGGGTTCAGGGCTAGGTTTGGTTTTGGGGGTACAGGGGTATTTTAAGGGTTCGGGGCTAGGTTTGGGTTTTGGGGTACAGGGGTATTTTTAGGGTTCAGGGCTAGGTTTTGGGTTTTGGGGTACAGGGGTATTTTAGGGTTCGGGGTAGGTTTGGGTTTTGGCGTACAGGGTTATTTTTAGGGTTCAGGGCTAGGTTTGGGTTACAGGGGTATTTTTAGGGTTCAGGGGTAGGTTTGGGTTTTGGGGTACAGGGGTATTTTAAGGGTTCAGGGCTAGGTTTGGGTTTTGGGGTACAGGGATAGTTTTAAGGTTTAGGGATAGGTATGGGTTTTGGGGGACAGGGGTATTTTTAGGGTTCAGGGCTAGGTTTGGGTTTTGGGGTATAGGGGTATTTTTAGGGTTCAGGTGTAGGTTTGGGTTTTGGGGTACAGGGGTATTTTAAGGGTTCAGGGCTAGGTTTGGGGTTTGGGGTACAGGGGTATTTTTAGGGTTCAGGTCTAGGTTTGGGTTTTGGGGTACAGGGGTATTTTTAGGGTTCAGGGCTAGGTTTGGGTTTTGGGGTACCGGGGTATTTTAGGGTTCAGGGCTAGGTTTGGGTTTTGGGGTACAGGGGTATTTTAGGGTTCAGGGGTAGGTTTGGGTTTTGAGGTACAAGGCTATTTATAGGGTTCAGGGCTAGGTTTGGGTTTTGGGGTACAGGGGTATTTTTAGGGTTTAGGGATAGGTTTGGGTTTTGGGGTACAGGGTATATTTATAGAGTTAAGATGGGTTAGTGTTTAAGGGTGTTGGGGTATTTTAAGGAGTAAGGGTGGGTTATGAATATGGGGTGCAGGGGTATTTAAAGGGAGCAGGGTGGGATTAGCACACAATATGAGACATGGCATGAAGGGTGGAACCTACCACACCCTCTCAGCGTATGTCACGCCCCCAGCACACGCCCACATAACAATGCAGACACGCCCACAAGGGACTACTTTGCTGGCACGGTTCTTTTACCTTTTAAATGTATATGGTGGGCGTCTGGATAGCCTATGTCCTTCTGCTGCAACTGCCCTTTCCAACGCTGTATTGGGTGTTGTGATTGGTGATGAGGTTCCTGAGATTACCCGCCTCAAAGGTTTGGGCTCTCTCTTTATTATATTAGTATATATATATATATATATATATATATATATATATATATATTCACTGAAAAAACCATAGGTTATAGACCATATATAGTTAGGAATTAGCATTTACAAAGCCTTATTTTACTCACACAAAACCATTGAAATTTGCATATATAGTTAGTTGCACTAACTATATATTGCGCACCCGCAATCCACTGCTGATGATGTCACATATTACATCATTCATTACATGGTCAGTGACATCACTGATGACATCACTGATGACATCTCAAATGACATCACTGATGACATCACTGATGACAACATCCAGTGACTGTATGTTTCTGTAAAGTTAAAATATGTCTTACATATTGAAGAATGAGTGGATGTATAAGTGTCTGGATGAAGGATTTAGTAGGTTGTTATAGTTGGGACCTATTTTCCATAGGAAATCTGCAGCATTCTATTTGGAATAACTTTGGCTCCGGTCCGCTCTTATCCTGAAAGTTTCACGGTGATTCGTCAAGCGGGGGCCTAGAAAAAAGGGGGGGTCACAAACTTGTTTTCCCCATGCAATTTCCCATAGGACCTTTAGCCACAGCTACAGCCCGAACTGCTGAACGGAATTACACCAAATTTGGCAAAGATGTAGTCCTCGGTTAAGACTTGTGCCTTTTGCTTAAATGGTGTCAATCTGTTCAGTAGTTCCTGAAAAAATTACAGTTAAAAGCATTTATATATCTATGGGCACGGGGATCCGCGGACTATCAGCGGACTGTGAGTGTATTGTAAGCGCACTCTTCCGATCACATGCTGAATGCTAATTGGCTGTCAAGTGGTTGTCAAAATTCGAAACCAGGAACTGTCGGCAGCCCTTTTGTGCCTCAGTAGAAGCGAGGCTGAAGAAGTCAGTGGAATATGTGTGCAAAACGTAAAAAAAGGGGGCAGGGTAGAAATACTTTTACCCTCTAGGCCTGCTTAGGGTCAAAGTCAAAGTCAAAGTCAAAAAATTTATATAGCGCACTACATACCCAGAGGGTCTCAAGGCGCTTCGAGGAGGGGTGGGGAATTACTTGTCGAATATCCAAGTTTTAAGTTGCTTTCTGAATGCTAGGTGGTTCTGAGTGAGTCGAAGGTGAGTGGGAAGTGAATTCCATGTCTTGGCAGCCAGGTAGGAGAAGGATCGTCCGCCCATGGTGGTTTTGTTGATGCAAGGTACAACAGCCAGGGCTTGGTTGGAGGAGCGTAGCTGGCGGGAGGGGGTGTAGAAGGAAAGTCGTGTGTTGAGGCATTCGGGTCCGAGTTCGTAAAGTGCTTTGTGTGCGTGGGTTAGGAGGCGGAATGTTATCCTCTTATTGACGGGGAGCCAGTGGAGGTTTTTCAGGTGGCTAGAGATGTGGTCTTTACGCGGGATGTCTAGTATGAGTCTGGCTGACGCGTTCTGGATGCGTTGGAGTTTTTTCTGAAATTTTGCGGTGGTACCGGCATAAAGGGTGTTACCGTAGTCCAGACGGCTCGTGACCAGTGCGTGGGTGACCGTTTTTCTAGTTTCGGTGGGGATCCAGCAAAATGTTTTTTTGAGCATCCGAAGAATGTTGAAGCAAGATGATGAAACGGCGTTGACTTGTCTGTTCATCGAAAGTGAGGAGTCAAGGATGACGCCCAGGTTCCGTGCGTGGTCCTTCGGGATGGGCGCTTTTCCAAGGGCCTCTGGCCACCAGGAGTCATCCCAGGCTGAGGGGGAGGTACCTAAGATAAGGACTTCTGTTTTGTCCGAGTTCAGTTTCAGACGACTGTGCTTCATCCACTCGGCTACTTCTTTCATTCCTTCATGTAGATTGGTTTTGGCGGTGCTCGGGTCGTTGGTGAGTGAGAGGATCAGTTGGGTGTCGTCAGCGTAGGAGATGATGTTGAGGTTGTGTTGGCGTGCAATGGTCGCGAGGGGGCTCATGTATACGTTGAAGAGGGTGGGGCTGAGTGAGGATCCTTGTGGTACGCCGCAAATGACTTCAGTGGCCTCTGACTTGAATGGTGGGAGGCGGACTCTCTGAGTTCTTCCGGTGAGGAACGAGGTGATCCATTCTAGAGCTTTTCCTTGGATTCCGATGTTACTGAGGCGTTGTAACAGGGTGCTATGGCAGACTGTGTCGAAGGCTGCGGAGAGGTCGAGGAGGATGAGGGCAACTGTGTCTCCATTGTCCAGTAGAGTTCGGATGTCGTCTGTTGCTGCGATGAGTGCGGTCTCAGTGCTGTGTTTGGCTCGGAAGCCGGACTGTGAGGAGTCGAGGGATTTGTTGGTTTCGAGGAAGGCGGCGAGTTGGTTGTTGACAGCTTTCTCGATGACTTTGGCCGGGAATGGTAGGAGCGAGATGGGGCGGTAGTTTTTGAGTTCAGTGGGGTCAGCTGTGGATTTTTTCAGAAGGGCGCTGAGTTTGGCGTGTTTCCAGCTTTCCGGGAAGGTGGCGGAATTGAGGGAGCAGTTGATGACGTCTCGGAGGTGTGGTGCTATGATGGAGTCTGCTTTGTTGAAGATGTGGTGAGGGCATGGGTCTGTAGGGGATCCTGAGTGGATGGAGTTCATCAGGCGGATGGTGTCCTCAGTGGAGATTGGGTTCCATTCATTAAGGATGTTCAAGGGGGGTGGAGGTACGGCAGAAGGTTGGGTGGGTTGGTTTCTGGGTTGGTTGTCGAAGCTGTTGTGGATGTCTGCGATTTTGTCGTGGAAGAACGAAGCTAGGGAGTTGCAAAGGGTTTGAGAGGGAGTGATGTCGTTGGAGTTGGCAGTAGGGTTGGTAAACTCTTTGACGGTGTTGAATAATTCCTTGCTGTTGTGGGCGTTGTTGTCTAGTCGGTCTTTGAATGCGGCTTTCTTGGCAGTCCAGATCAGTTGGTGGTGTATGCGGGTGGCGATTTTGAAGGCGTCCCTGGTGCCGGTGTTTGGGTCTTTTTTCCAGGTCTTCTCAAGGGAGCGACAGAGTTTCTTGGATTTCTTAAGATCATCGTTGAACCAAGGGGCGTTTTTGCTGCCTAGTTTGATTTGACGTTTTTTCAGAGGTGCTAGGTTGTCGGCGCTGTTGGTTAGCCATTGAGTGAGGTTAATGGCTGCTTGGTTGGGGTTCGAGGAGTGGGCAGGAGGGATTAGAAGAAGCGAGGAGGAGATCTGGTCGCTGGTGATTTTGTTCCAGTTTCTTCGCAGAGTAAGTTGAGGAAGGTTGTGGGTTGTGGACTTTTTGTAGACGAAGTGAACGCAGCTGTGGTCCGTCCAATGGAGAACTGTGATGTGACTGAAGGAGATATGTTTGCTGGAGGTGAAGATGGGGTCGAGTGTGTGACCTGCATAGTGAGTGGGGGTATTAACAAGTTGTTTGAGTCCGAGGTTGGCAAGATTGTCCAGAAGGGTGGTGGCGTTGTTGTCGTTGTTCTTTTCCAGGTGAAAATTGAGGTCTCCTAGTAGAATGTAGTCCTCGGAGGGGAGGGCGTGTGGGGTGATAAAGTCAGTTATGTCTTCACTGAATTGTGCACGGGATCCTGGAGGTCGGTAGAGGAGGGTGCCTCTGAGTGTGGTCTTGGGATCGATGTGGATCTGGAAGTGAAGGTGTTCGGCGCTAGCGAGGTCGACGTCTGAGCTGGTTGAGATGCGGATGGAGTTCTTATGGACGATGGCGATGCCTCCTCCTGTTTGTTTGGTGCGGTCCTTACGGATGATCTTGTAGCCTTCCGGGATGGCAATGGTGATGTCTGGGGCTGAGGAGGCGTTCATCCATGTTTCTGTTAGGAAGGCGACGTCCGGAGAGATGGTGTCTAGTAGATTCCAAAGGTCGATGGCGTGTCTGTGGACCGAGCAGGTGTTGAGCAGGATGCATTTTAGGTGGTTGGTGTCAGTTCTGTTTGGTGTTCGTGGGTGAGGAGTTGGTCTTGGTGCCGTCAAACTTGCAGGAGTTGCATGTGAAGGGTCCATGGGTGTGTCCAGGAGCGGCTTGGGCGCAGTTGGGGAGACGGCCGGGGTTTAGGGCTAAGAGGGTGGGGGCTTCGTATGAGATGCGGGAGGGGTGGGTGGGGCGGGGGATAGGGGGTCTGGCGCTGGGCGCGGGCTTGGCGCGGACGGGCGTAGACGGGCTTACCTTTGGCGCACCTTCGGCGCAACTGGGGCGCGACCGTTGCGCGTGACCGCTGCGCGCAAAAGCATCTGTCATAAATGGTTGGCGGGGGGAGGGGCGAGGGAGGGTCAGCAGGGAGGCGGGATCGGGTGGAGAGGAGGGGCTCAGAGGCACAAACAACAAACAAACAAAATGGAATCCAAGTCCAATTTGCAACAGGAAGGGGCACACCGAGTGAATGGTGGTTCCAATGCTTTCAAAATTAATGAGGAGCACTCGGCAATGTGAAGATTCCACAGGCGCTATGCTAAGTGGCAGCTAGCGCACACAACAGCTGGGCATGCACGTCTGAGACAAGTAAAAATGCAGAGATCGGCAGAGCGCTATGAATGGGTTAATATACCCACGCTTATGGCTTCAATCGGCAGAGCGCTAAAGTACAATGATAAACACACGCTCGTGGCTACAAACGGCAGAGCGCTATAAATAGAGTGTTAAGCACACGCTCGTGGCTTCAGTCGGCAGAGGGGTCTAAATAAACTAATATGCACACGCTTGAGGCTTCAATGAAAGCGGCGATATGCAATGACAAGGCAAGTAACAGGTTATGAGTAAAAGTACTACAGGCAGAACAGCGAGTATAATAACGATACCACAGGAGCAGGGAGCAGGGAGAGACCGCTTCTGATAGCGCCAGGACGATCACGGCGCTTCTGGGGGTGGGGGCTAGGCTATGTAGCTCGTGGGAGGGAGGGTCAGCAGGGAGGTGGGATCGGGCAGGGAGGAGGGGCTCAGAGGCACAAACAACAAACAAACAAAATGGAATCCGAGTCCAATTTGCAACAGGAAGGGGCACACCGAGTGAATGGTGGTTCCAATGCTTTCAAAATTAATGAGGAGCACTTGGCAATGTGAAGATCCCACAGGCGCTATGCTAAGTGGCAGCTAGCGCACACAACAGCTGGGCATGCGCGTCTGAGACAAGTAAAAATGCAGAGATCGGCAGAGCGCTATGAATGGGTTAATATACCCACGCTTATGGCTTCAATCGGCAATCAATCAATCAATCATAGACATTTATAGAGCGCACTACCTACCCGTAGGGTCTCGAGGCGCTGGGGCGGGGGGGGTGCTGTTACTGCTCGAACAGCCAGGTCTTGAGCTTCTTCCTGAAGGAGAGGTGGTCTTGGGTCAGGCGCAGGTCGGCAGGGAGGGAGTTCCAGGTCTTGGCGGCCAGGTAGGAGAAGGACCTTCCTCCTGTGGTGGCTCTGCGGATGCGTGGGATGGCGGTGAGGGCGCGGCTGGCAGATCGGAGGTGGCGTTTGGGAGCGTAGAAGTTGATTCGGTTGTTGAGGTAGCTCGGGCCTTGATCGTGTAGGGCTTTGTGTGCGTGGGTGAGGAGCCGGAAGGTGATTCTTTTGTTGACGGGGAGCCAGTGCAGGTCTCTCAGGTGTCCGGAGATGTGGCTGTTCCATGGGATGTCGAGGATGAGTCTGGCTGAGGCGTTCTGGATCCGCTGGAGTCTCTTCTGGAGCTTGGCGGTGGTTCCGGCGTAGAGTGCGTTGCCGTAGTCCAGTCGGCTGGTGACGAGGGCCTGGGTGACGGTCTTCCTGGTCTCCGTGGGGATCCACCAGAAGATCTTCCGAAGCATGCGCAGGATGTTGAAGCACGACGAGGAGACGGCGTTGACTTGCTTGGTCATGGAGAGGGAGGAGTCCAGGATGAAGCCTAGGTTGCGTGCGTGGTTCGTTGGCTTGGGTGCGGTGTCCAGGGCGGGGGGCCACCAGGAGTCATCCCAGGCGGAGGGCGAGGAGCCCAGGATGAGGACCTCCGTCTTGTCTGAGTTCAGTTTCAGGCGGCTCGTCGTCATCCACTCGGCTACCTCTTTCATCCCTTCGTGCAGGTTGGCTCTGGCGGCGTCGGGGTCGTTGGTCAGGGAGAGGATCAGCTGGGTGTCGTCGGCGTAGGAGATTATGTTGAGGTTGTGTTGGCGTGCGATGGCCGCGAGGGGGCTCATGTAGACGTTGAAGAGTGTCGGGCTCAGCGAGGATCCTTGCGGGACGCCGCAGATGACTTCGGTGGCCTCTGACTTGTACGGTGGTAGGCGGACCCTCTGTGTTCTTCCGTCGAGGAAGGAGGCGATCCATTCCAGTGCCTTCTCCTGGATTCCGATGTTTCCGAGGCGCTGTACTAGGGTGCGGTGGCAGACTGTGTCGAAAGCCGCGGAGAGGTCTAGGAGGATGAGGGCCGCTGTTTCTCCGTTGTCCATCAGGGCTCGGATGTCGTCGGTGGCGGCGATGAGGGCGGTCTCGGTGCTGTGGTTGGCACGGAATCCGGACTGCGAAGGGTCGAGGGATCCATTCGTCTCGAGAAAGGTGGCCAGCTGTTTGTTGAGGGTCTTCTCGATGACTTTGGCTGGAAACGGGAGTAGAGAGATGGGGCGGTAATTCTTGAGTTCGGTGGGGTCTGCCGTAGGTTTCTTGAGTAGAGCGCTGAGTTCGGCGCGCTTCCAGCTCTCGGGGAAGGTGGCGGTGTCGAATGAGGTGTTGATAATGTCCCGCAGGTGGGGTGCGATGACGGCGTCAGCCTTGTTGAAGATGTGGTGGGGGCAGGGGTCGGTCAGAGATCCGGAGTGGACGGAGTTCATCATGCGGATGGTGTCTTCGGTGCTGGTCGGGGTCCAGGCTCGGAGGATGGTGGTGGGCGGCGTTGCTGTGGTCGTGGCGTGGGTCGGATGGGTGCTGAAGCTGTTGTGTATGTCCGCGATCTTGTTGTGGAAGTAGGAGGCGAGGGAGTTGCAGAGGTCTTGCGATGGGGTGATGTCGTTGTTTCCGGCGTTGGGGTTGGAGAGCTCTTTCACGATGTTGAAGAGTTCCTTGCAGTTGTGTGCGTTGTTGTCCAGTCGGTTCTTGAAAGCCGTTTTCTTGGCGGTGCGGATCAGTTGGTGGTGTTTCCGGGTGGCGAGCTTGAGGGTGGTCCTGTTGTCCGGTGTGGGTTCCTTTCACCAGACTTTCTCGAGGGCTCGGCAGTTCTTCTTGGAGCTCTTGAGTTCGTCGGTGAACCATGGGGCTCTCTTACTGCCGGGTCTGCTGGGCGGGGTCCTCAGTGGGGCGAGTTAGTCCGCGCAGAGCGCTAAAGTACAATGATAAACACACGCTCGTGGCTACAAACGGCAGAGCGCTATAAATAGAGTGTTAAGCACACGCTCGTGGCTTCAGTCGGCAGAGCGCTCTAAATAAACTAATATGCACACGCTTGAGGCTTCAATGAAAGCGGCGCTATGCAATGACAAGGCAAGTAACAGGTTATGAGTAAAAGTGCTACAGGCAGAACAGCGAGTATAATAACGATACCACAGGAGCAGGGAGCAGGGAGCGACCGCTTCTGATAGCGTCTCAGAAGGACCCCGGGGCCCACAATTTCTTTTCTTTTTTTTTTTAAAAGACCGGGCAGGTGCGTGTAGGGTGCGCGGACTCTGCCGCAAAAAAAAAATAAGTAAAACAGAGCTTTGAATGTGTGTATCAAAGGTTATATTAGAGTGAGAGGAGGTCTGCCACTCTTTCACAAGGATGATGTCATCAGTGATGTCATTTGAGATGTCATCAGTGATATCATGAGTGATGTCACTGACCATGTCATGAGTGATGTGATATGTGACGTCATCAGCAGTGCATTGCGGGCGCGCGAGTTATAGTTAGCTGAACTAACTATAACGGTGGAATTTCAAAGGTTTTGTATGAGTAAAATGACCAGCTAACTATAACTGGTGTGAAACCTATGTTTTTTTCAGTGAATTTCGAAGGTTTTTAAAATGCTAATTCCTAACTATAACGTGTGTGAAACCTATGGTTTTTTCGGTGAATTTGCAAGGTTTTTTAAATGCTAATTTTCAGTGAATATATATATACATATAAATCTTTTGAATACATTTATATGTGTAGAAAGACAAGGGGAAGTGAGAAGCTAAATTGGAACAACCCTCAGCCTTCCTTAACCCCTTAAGTGCTGATGACGGAACCGCTCCGTCATCAGCTGCGGGTGCGCTGTGCTGATGACGGAGCGGTTCCGTCATGGCCCGCTCGCTGCTCATGCGCGGCGCGAATTCCGCGCCTGCGCTGAGCGTTCTATTGAGCGGGGCGGGCCATGACGGAACCGCTCCGTCATAAGCACAGCGCCACCGACGCTGGTGACGGAGCGGTTCCGTCACCAGCATGCGGCCGCCGCGCGGCCGCCCCGCCCCCTTAGCACTGCGGCGGAATAGCCGCCGCAGTGAAGGGGTTAAACATTGTAATCAGTACACAACAGAGGGAAACCCTCGCAACTGATAAACTCCTAACATTTTAAGAGGTCAAATTAACTGGTCTCAACATATATTCAAGTGGAAAGGTATCTGCACCTGATTCGCCTGGGTGCAGATCTCTTTCTACTTTGATATATATTCTTAGGAGTTCATTAGCTGTGAGGCTTTCCCTCTTTTGTGTACTGATTATATGTATATATGTACAAATGTATTCACCGTTAATAAAATATGTCGTTTTTCATTTGTTTGAATTAGCAAAGGGGATTGTATTAGCTGAAACTTTACAAGACCGAAGTAGGCCTGGGAGCCACATTGCCCTGTGTCATTATCAGGAAGCCTTACTTTGTTTTCAAAATTGGAAAAGGAAGTAGAAATCTGTGAGAATAATGGAAGCAGTATTTGTGGATATAAATTATATTTCCCATTCAAGGCCAGCTTGTGCTTTCATGAGGAGAAGATCCCAACACCTGCACATTTCTGCTTAGAACAACAATTTCGTATTAAATGGCCATACTACATTGACTTGTATGGAGAGAAATTGTACATATACCAGGTATATTTTACTTGTGTTTTCACCAATGGCTTTGACTGATCATTTTCTAATGAGAACCCTGCTCCTTTGAAATGATAATTTCCTTTTGATAAAATGCTCTGCGGCCTGATATTATGAATTTAGCACTCGTTGGACTTTAGGCTTCCCAATGTGTGGATTACCAGTGTACATCAAAACAGATGGCAATCAAAGCTCAGAGAACGCGTAGTAATCCATACTGCAAAATGCAAAAGGTAGAGGTGCTGAAGAAAGTGTAACATGATGCATTATGGGCAATAATATACGTTGGTGACTTGTGCAGTAGCAATGTCCCTTTTAAAAGACATGTATATTGCCTACTGTTGTACAAAAATACCTTGTGCGAGGAAAGAAGTAGAAGAACTATGAAGACTGGCAACTTAAGAGCCAACATAATATATAAAGGCTATGAATTTATCCACTCCTGCTAGGCCTAAGCAGGCAAACATTTTCCAGCAAGGGTCCACGACTCAAGCCCCTCTCATTTTTCCGAAAGCTCCCAAAGTTGAACATGCATTAGTCGTGTGAGCCCTAATTAAATAATGGCTCAAACCCTAGCCAGTCTGGCACTTTGCAGATACAAGAGGGAGAAAAGAAGTGATTGGTACATTGCTCTCCTGAGAGAACAACATGAAAAGGCATGCCTTGAGTTACCCTTCTATCCTCATCCCAAAATTCTAGCCAAATATTTGTTCTTAGATCCCAGAGTCTCTTTCTCTTTCTAATAACGAGAAAACATTCCCCTGTCTTTTTAGAATTTCCTCCCAGGCAACTTCCACTTTATTATTAGGAGGATATGAAATTTCAGGATAGAAAATGGGGAGAAGTGTGGCGCGGGCCCAGGGCGGTTGACTCCAGAGCGGAGGGCTCACAGTTCAATCCCGGCAGAAGCTGAGCTCAGCACAATGTGACTCTAGGCAATAGCTCACTTAATCTCCCCAATGGCCCCCAGCCCCTTGAGACACTTATGGGTAAGTAGTTTGTGCTTTACAACTACCGGATTTAGGATTTAAAAATAGAATATGGTGTCATTTCCTATTCTACAAATTGCTAAATGCAACTTCACGGAATGCAGGTTCCAGCCAGCAAAGTCTGTATATTGTGCTTGCTGTAAACTGCAGCTTACATCTACCTTTAGTGAGGATAGCTTTTTTCTTACTTGTAGTACTGTATTGTAGCATTTATATGGCTTTTCCAACCCCTTTGTGCCGAGCTGAACACATTATGAAAAGGGGCAGCATACTGCATGATGGGAAAGAGCATGGTTGGCATAGTGTTGTATTTGTATTGTTGTTACTTAAACACACAATTCTGCCAAGGCCGGCTCCCAAGCCCAGCTCTGAAAGGATGAAAGGAAGAGGATTATGTGTGGGGCTAGCTACCAAATCATGTAAAAAAAGACATTCCAACCTTGGGGAGAGAGGAATCTCCATAAGTGAGAACTATTGATCTTGTGGATTGAGCCAGAGAACCCTGGAATCCACAAAGGAAGACACAAAGCCAATCCACCAGCTTTCGACCAAGATCATCACCTTTGGGACATGGAATGTGAGAACCATGTAAGATACATGCACAGCAGCCAAAGTGGCAGTGGAGATGAAAGAATACAACCTTGCCCTGCCTGGCATCAGTAAATTCGGTCAAGACAGAAAAGAGTGACTCCAGAAAGAATGCTGTTGTATTCTTGATGCGAGGAGGAGAACACCACTCACGCTCAGGGAGTAGCACTCATGCTAACACCAGCAGCCAATAGAGCTCTAATTTGATGGGAAGCCATTGCTCCCCGAATCATGTCAGCGATATCTGTACATAGAAAGAGAGGATCAACATGAATGTTATCCTGTGTTATGCACCTACAAATGACAGCAAAGAAGATTTTTACAAGAGTCCAGTCCATCCTGGAGAACTGCTTGAGAGATATATCACCATACTGATGGGGACCTCAATACCAAAATTTGAAGCAACAATACTAGCTAGGAGAAGGTCATGGGCAGCCATGGCCTTAGCAACATAAACGAGAATGGTGAAAGTTTGCAGATCTCTGTGCCCTAAACAGTCTTGTGATAGGCGGCAGTGTATTCCCTCACAAAAGAAAACACAAGGCAATGGAGGTGTCACCAGACAATTAAACAGTGAATAGGCCAACCATGTCTGAATTATTAAGAAGTTCTGGAGGTCCCTGCAGATTGTGAGAGAGAATGATGGAAGGAGTGGACATGGCATCAGACCATCACCTTCTCATGGCCAGGCAAAAGCTAAAGCTGAATAAAGCTTGGATGGAACCAACTACTCAACACCAGCGATATAACAAGACCCTGCTCAAAGATGCACAGAAACTGAGTGAATACTCAGGCATCCTTATTGACAAGTTTCAAGTCCTGCAAGAACTATAGACAAAAGAGGTCAAATAGAAAGTGAGGGGTGCGGAGATCAATGAAACAGTGACATCAGCCTGCAAGAAGGTACTGTGTCCTAGGAAACACCCGCAAATTATCCACAAAATCCAAAAGAGAAACAAAAAGAAAGTTGCAGTGAATACCTCCCAAACAAGAGCAGAAAAAGCTGAAAAAGCAAAAGCGGAAGGATAAGACACCAAAACCAAGAATGAAACAAAGAGAAACTTAAGAGCAAACAAGCACATCAAAGGTCTTGCCACAGAATCCCATGAAGCAACAAGCCATGGAAACTTGAAAGAACTTTATGACATAGCAAGGAAATTCACCAGAGGATACAGCAAGTCAAAAAGGCGTGTTAAAGACAAAGCTGGGAAAACAAAGATGGATGGAGTAGTTTGAAGTACTGCTGAACCAACAAATGCAACAGTCTCGACCAGATACACAGCCAGCTGATAAGGACTTGCCATTTGACTGCAGCAGACCAACCAAGGAACAAATACAACAAACCATCAAACATCAGAGAAATGGGAGGGCAGCAGGACCTGACAACATTCCTATAGAGGCACTGAAGGCAGACATTGAAACATCAGTTGACATGCTCTACTCTATGTTTGGAAGGATCTGGGAAGAGGAAAAAGTGTCATCAGACTGGAAGGAGGGATATCTCATTGAGACCCTCAAAAAGACCCTTTGGAAATTCCTCCACAATTAAGAGGTGCCAGATAAATTAATGGAAGTGCAATGAAAGGAAAAGCGGGCTATTGCACACCAAATATAACTTCTGGCAGTGTCAGGAATGCGAGTGTCAATGGAGGGTAAGAGGAGCGTACTGGATAAGACATTGGCTGCCTCGTGGTTGTGAATGTGTCCACATTTCTTCCAACAGCCCTGCCTGTGAAATGACAGGGTGAGTGGGCACAAAGATATACAAAGACGTATCCCATATTACTAGCAAACCGTCAAGGTTGGTTCTCCCATCTACAATGTATAAAAGTTTTGATGTTGATGCTCCAGGCGTTACCTGCGGTGTACAATTGCCTGCTTTTCCTTTTATTGTACTTCCTGAAACCTGTCTGTAACAAGCAACTTCCCTCTCACTAGGAGCCCGGTTGGACCCCTTTGTGAGTAGCACACTTCCTTCTCACATGGTTTCTGAACACCTTTTTGTTTGGCAACACTGAAATAACATTACCAGGTGTCTCTCATCTTTTGGTCCTGATGAGACCCCTCATTAATCATGGGGTTGGAAAGCCATTGACTATTTGAATGAACAAACCATTACTGTATCTGTAATGTATACAGTTGGCAGCAGTTCTGAATTGTGCATCATGTGATGGTTGAGTAATCACCTTTAGAAACCTAGTTGTATGCCACAATGTATCCCTTCTTCTGGTTCTATATTAGATGCACTTTGTATCAGGTGAAAATAATTGTGTGGCCAACAATGGTATATATTGGCTTCTGAAATAAAGCATGGAGGGGGCTTATTCAGTGATTACAGGAAGACATCTTCTTGTGTCATAGCCCTTTTCGGTAACATATTAATAAGCCCACTTTTTAAGTGCTCTTATGCTATTTCTAGCACAAAATAAGGAATACTTTAAACAAAGAGGTTTTTTTCTTATCGTTGATGGATCTCCCGAAGGATATTCAGTAGGTTTCTTGAAGTCTTATAATTAAGCTAAAATCATAGCACCGAAGCCTCCACAGATTTGTTTCAAACATTCTCCCAAAAATGTAGTGTATGCTGGATCCTGGAGGAAGTGAAGGTCGCAGACTGGTCTTCCCCGAGGTGCTTTGTGCAGGGCCGGAAGGACTGGGTGGGGATAGGGCATGATAGGGTGAGGTGTTAGCCAGTATTATAAAAGGTGTCAGGAGAGGAGCATCCGGTCTCTTCCTGACACCAGGTACCAGCAGGAGTAGGCGATAAGGCCTACCGTCAAGTTGTGCGGAGTGCGGGAGACGGTCATGTCTGCGACGGACAATGATACAGTAAGGGAGGCCCTAATCACCTTGGGCCAAGCAGGTAGGGCAGACTTGCTGCAGCCGGGCGTCCTCGACCAGCCCTGGGTTGGGATGCGCCGCCCAATGCATTCTGTGCCCCGCGGGGTTGCAGCAGCGGTGGCGGCTTGTCTTTCAAAGTCACACCTGTGGTGCAGATGATGGGAGGCCGCTGGCAGGGCAGCTCACGAAGGCCAGGGGAAGCATAGTGGGGGGCAGGAGAAAGAACCTCCCGTTGTGCCTCTTCCTGGGAGATATACACAGAGGGGAGGAAGAAGAGAGGGGCCAGCCACTGAGGAGACAGTTCTTTTGCAGATAAAGCCTCACATACGCTGGATCTCACAGGTGTAACAGGGCCATTAGACTTCTCAGTGAGCCCCCCCCTCCCCCCCAGGAGTAGTACAACATCAGGAAAAGGGCCACAGGGCCCAATACAGACAAATTCCACATGGGCCAAGCCAGGGTCCAGGGATGGATGGCTATCTGGAGATGGGCCCCCTAAGAGTTATCAAAGTCCAGGGCAGGGATCTCCAATTGGAGGGAGGGGGAGGCCCCCAGGGAGATGCAGGATATCAAATTGCAGGGGGTGGATTTGGAGGTAAAGATAAGAGAACAGCGCCTCCTTATCCAGCAGACAGAGGAGAGGTGTGCCCGCACCAGTGTTGGGGGCCCCTGTACCCATGGAGACTCAGGGGAAAGTAAGCTGGGCAGGTGGGTCAGGGGATAGAGGGTAATGGGTGCGGGTCCAAGAAGAGCAAGCTAGAGAGGGAGTGAAGAGGACAGCCAGCGCATCTGAGGGGCACGGTGGTGCAAAGGACCCCACAGGTTGTTGCAGCCTGGTGGGGGAAGGGGAGTGAGACAGACGAGTGAGGTCGGTAGAAAACCCTTTTCATGCGCACAAGGACCAAGAGCTAAAGACGGCTCGTCACTGAATGATTCAGTTGTGCAATGGAAGAATGGAGTGGTGCAGGAGCCTCCATGTGGTGCGTTTGAATGTGATGGGGAGCTGGTACTTGATTATGAGAATCAGAGTGATGAATGGGAGGAAAGAGAATTGCGTAATGAAGAAGAGGAAGAGGTGGGGCGACAAGGGGCAGTGGCACAGACAACGGGAGTTCTTGGTGTTCTGGCCAAGGGGACTGCCAAGCCCACGGGGCCTTGGAACAGTCGTGGTCAACCCAAGGACAAAGCTGTTGGTAATGATGTGACACCAGGTAAGGGCGAGTGGTGGATGGCATGGGATGCTGGGGATGGGGGTTCCAAGGGGAAAGCATGTAGGGCAGTGGGGGTGGGCAAAGGGTTGTTGGGGGAACCAATGATCGTGAAGGTGGGCACAATAGCGGCATCAGAAGAAGGCAAGAAGGGGGACAACATTAAACTGCTGGTAGGTACCGGGGTCCAGATGAACTGTACGGTGGGAGCAGATGGGAAATACGAAAAGGCAGAGGACAAGCGCACCAAAAACATGCCCTACATGGGCCTGGCGATACCTTTAGGGTCTTATTTGTCGGAAAAAAATAAACATAGGATTTGGAAACAAAATATGTTGACGTTTTCAAACTCCTGCATAGGGGCATCCAGGCCAAAGAGGGATCTAAGTAAAAGGAGTGGAAATTGACCAGGACGCCGAGGGTGCTTATCAATATGGAAAATTGGACTTCCACCTTCTTGATTTACGCTAACATCTACTATGAGCGTCATTTAAATAAGGCAATCGCCTTGCTGAAATATATGGAATAATTCACAGGCACAGATGCAATTTGCGGGATACGCCTGGTTAAGCTACGATGAGGAGTTTAGCGCCAGGGTCAGCATTAACTCAGACAAACCATGGGGGAGGTGGATTCAGAGCTCTGGATGCAGTGGGTGTCGCCACCCAAACCACTGTCAAAACCCACACAGCTAGTGGCCTGCCAGCGACTTATCTGTCTTTTCAGTCACGTCCTACTCCATTGGGAACTGGGGGAGTGATATCGGGACCCAACACGGGGGCCTGTTGGAATTTCAACAATGGATTTTGCTCCAGACATCCCTGCAAGTTCAAGCACGAAAGGTCTAAGTGAGGGGGACGCCACTCTATTACACAGTGCTTCACTTTGGCCACCCCCGCAGAACAGTGGAAGGCCTAAAGAGGCTGGGGGCAGACTGTAGCGAAGGGCCCCTACCCCAGTTAGAATTGAAGCTCTGGGCCCATGGCTCTCGATCTACCCTGATAAAGAGGCAGCATTGTGGTTACAGTGGGGTTTCACCAAAGGTTTCTGGGTGGGTTCTAGGGTCCTAGGGTGCGCAGATGGTCAGACAATTTGAAGTTGGCAAAGGAACTTCCCCAGGTAGTGGCAGCAAAGCTGGGGAAAGAAGTGGCAGAGGGCAGGGTCATAGGTCTGTTTTTCAAATTGCCACTGGCAGATTTGTTCATCTCACCTCTGAGGGTGGTGCCCAACAAGGAGCCTGGGGAACTCAGGATAATTCACCACCTATCCTGGCCTGAAGGCAAGTCCTGCACATCTAACCTGGGCTTCTATTGGAATTTTATAACGCATATTAGCAAGCCCATTATCGACGTTTTAGTGGCAGTTTCCTGCCGCTAAAACAGTGATAATTTTAACAAGATTCTTGCTAATATGCCCCATAGTGAGGCTGTCCGAACTGACATTACTACAGCACATTCAAAGGGTTTTGGAGGTGATCAAGTAGAATTTCTCAGGAACTTGCATTGTGTGGACTGAGTTTGTGCTCCCCAGATTCTAGAGGGGGCCGTCAAGCATGCAGCAATTGATAAAGCTTGTCGGGAGTTGAACAGGGCCATGAGAGTTTTCGGTCAAGCTCTTGATATCAAATTGATTGTTGACGAGGGGATTAAGGATGAAGAGTCTGCTCTTTTAGAGATGATGGTGTGCACCTTTCCCGAATGGGGTTATTGTTGGACTTATTTAAGGTTTATAAGTTTACTAGTTTGTTTGCAACTCTGTCCTAATAAATGGCCTTTTAAGCATCAACAACAGAGTGGAATGTGGTTATTGCATGATGCTCAGCCCCCAGGGGAAGTGAAGATTGCAGACCAGTCTTCCCATGGGGTGCTTTATGCAGGGCCAGAAGGACAGAGTGGGGATAGGGCGAGATAAGGGAAAGGGATGGTGTTAGCCAGGATTATAAAAGGGGTCAGGAGAGGAGCATCCAGCCTCTTCCTGACAGCAAGCACCACCAGGAGGGGCCTAAAAAAATGTTGTCCTCCTGCCCACTCTACATGTTGTAGGAGGATGGGTAAGGGAAAAGTGTGGTTAAAACATTGACAGTTTAGGCCAGGTTTCAGGGCATGGGCGGTACTTTTGAGGGGTGGGGAGTCACACACGGGCAGATCCACCCCTCTGGGGAAAGGTGGATAGGATGGCAGTGCGCAGATGCAAGTACAATGGAAGGAGCTACAAGGGAGGATGTTTGGAGGGCAAGTGAAACAGAAATTGGGTATACGGAATGAGGTTAGCGAGTGAAAGGCGGAGGAGTGAAGCAAATGAGCTGGTGAGTTTCGAATAGTGCAGGGAAATGAAATAGTACAGTCTTTAAGAATCAATCATCTTTTATTGCGTGGCATATGATCAATCAATCAATCAACCTCCCGGACCCGGCAGCATTGGTAGGTTGAGAGGACTGACACACGGCATTACAACTCCATACTCTATGGAAGTTTGAACCCGGTGTACAGCCCACCGGGTACTGATGATATGTGGAAACTTCACACAATAGGTAGTTCCAGCATCCATCTGGTACACATATGCACAAAACACGATTTCCTTGCTTTTGTTTGTTTTTAGAACAGCATATCGGATACATCTTGAGATCCTTTACATGTAGACAGTTTCTTGAGATATATTACTTTCTCCTTAGGTCCTTAAGAATGACAAGTCAGTGAGTGCACATTAACACGAGAAACATGTCGACCACTTCACACACTAACTGAGACTCTTGTAGGAAACATCATACCCCATCAAGTACTGGTTAGTTCTTTCCTTTTTAACTAGAGCAGGAGACCCCCAGAATAAATTTTGCACTGGTACTCCCAGATTTATTTTAACTCACTAATATGTCTACGCATTACTGGCCCCACACCCGCACTTCACCATACAGCTGTTGGATAAAAGATCTGTGCCAAACTGCCCCTCTTAGAGGTGTCGCCTGTTGGGTATTGCACCGCCGACCCAACGAGGAGCAGCCCAGATGATGAAGCATGACACCTGAAAGGGTGTGTGAGGGCATCACATCCAACAAAATGGATGACCAACTGTAGGTCGCTTTGAGACCAACAGCATCCAGACAACCCGGTGACACGTACATTCCCCTTGTTGAGAAACAGTGCAGCTCCTTTTGTATTATTTACTTGCTGGGGGCACCTGCTGTTGCTGGACCTCCCATTCCTGGTGAGTGGAAATTACCCGTCTACCCGTCTCCCTCCTTTTGTACACATATGATCAATGTACACAACTCAACTGCCTACATCCAATGGCCAACAGAGCGTAACGTTATGGTCAGCACACAGCGTACAGGTCTACAACCCAGATGGCGACCCCGGGAAGACATGCTTCAACCCACAGCGAACGTACAAGGCATTTGCTAAGGTACCACTTTTATAAAAGAAAAGGAACAAGAAAATAGACAAAGATCCACCCCCTCCACCCCCAAATCCCCCCACCTGCTCCCCATCAGTTTCTAGTTCTCCAACCTACCTTCCCATGGCCTTCGATCACAGCTCAGGATAATTCAGTCTACGTTTGTGGCCCCCACCGGTTCCAAAGGAATAGGCTGCAACATTTGTAGGTATTTGGGGCACGTTAACTGACTCATTTCCTTGGAAAGGAGCTGTAGGAATGAACCCCATAGCTTTGCATATTCTGACCCTTTCCCATCAATGCTGAGCGAAAGGCGCTCCATAGCTCAGAGGTGCCACAGTCTCTGGATCCAATCCCATGGGTCAGGTTTGGCTGAGGAAGACCATTGCACTAAAAGAACCTGTCGCGCTGTGAGTAAAGCTAGAGCAATCTGTCTACCCCTCAGTGAGCGCAAAGGAAAGGACTTGGAGGGGTGGAGCCCTAACAACGCGTGCTCAGGCGCCCGGGGGAATGTAATCTGGAACGCATCATCATGATCATCAAGAACCGCTGTCCAATATCGCACCAATTTCAGGCAGTGCCACGGCGTATCAGGGTGCCAGGAAGGCCACACCCCTGCCAGCAGAGGCCTAACTTAGTTCCTTCCCAGGACTGGATACGTGCCGGCATATAGCACCAATAAGTGACTACTTTATATGTAGATTCTGTGCCCGCGGTGCTAGAGGTAGTGTGGTGTGCTCTGTAGAAGATATGTTCCCATTCTTTGCGCGTCAGAGGGCACCCTAGTTCAGTCTCCCAGCGAACCTGCGCCTTCATACGTTGCTTCTTAGGACGCACCAGAATCATTGCATACAATTCAGATATGAGCTTACGGTTGTCTTTTTTGCAAACTAACCATTTTTCGAAAGCGGTCAAGGGACGAGGCATTAAAGCAAAATTGGAAGGTTGGATCACCCAGTGTGCCAGCTGCAAGTGATGAAACGCCTTGGACTCCGGCAAGTTGAAATAGTCCTTGCATAATTGAGAGAAGGGGATCAAGCCATCGAGGTCAAAGAGGGAACCCACTCTTTTGAAACCCTCCTCCCGCCAGCGATGAAAGACTGGGGACACGCACCCCGGTGGAAAATCGGGGTTGTCCACAATGGGGATCATAGGGGAGGGAAACATAGTCCAGTCTCTGTGCTGCACTAACTGATCCCACGCTTTGAGAGTCGGCAAAGTCACGAGTGAACAGTAGTGGCCCCACGCCCTGTGTTTGCGCGGAAGCCAAAGTTCACACCAGATATTACATCCAGCTACTGTCTGGTCCATAAAGTTCCAGTGTTTGCTGGACAAGGGCCTATTCCACTCTGTGATATAGCAGAGACAAGACACTTGATGATAAGCACTTAATAACAGGAAGCCCAGCCCCCCCCTCAGCTTTCGGCGAGGTGACAAGTGATAGTGGGAGCCTCGGTCTCTTGTTGCTCCACAAGAATTTATTTAGGAGCCCCTGCAGTTTTCAAATTGTGCCCGGCGGTGGGCTCACTGGGAGCATTTGAAACAGGTAAAGGATACGCGAAGCACAGTCATTTTCATTGCCGCTAACCTCCCGTACCAAGCCAGCTTGAGGCGGGACCAATTGGAGAGCGCTTTGGTAGTCTGATCTCCCAGCAATTTATAATTGAGGGAAACCATTTTAGCGATCGAGGAAGTCAGCCGAATGCCCAGGTATGTAATGTCGGAGTACACCCACTGAAAGGCAAAGTCCTGTTGCAGATCCCGGACCTCAGTGTCAGGGACAGAAATATTAAGAATTGCGATTTTGAAAAGTTTACTTTAAACCCTGTCACCTTTCCGAATTCAAGAAGTTCCGTCGTCAGATACCACAATGTGGAGTGGGGCAGAGTAAGCGATAAAATAACATTATCTGCATACAGACTAATTTTGTGGGTGTCAGCGCAAAATTTAATTCCCACTATATCTGGATTCGAACATATGCTTTGGGAAAAAGGCTCCATATAGAGCGCAAAGAGTAGCGGGGACAAGGGGCACCCTTGCCGCGTCACTCTGGAGATGGGGAAAAGGGCAGATTTACACCTGTTCACTCTCACCGCCGCCTTAGGAGCCGCGTAGAGACATTGAACCCAACTAACAAAGTTATCACCGAGACCAAAGGTCTGCAAGACCGTAAACAGATATTCCCAGTCCACCCGGTCAAAGGCCTTCTCTGCGTCGATGGAAAGGAGAAAGGCCTGGGCTTGAGAACGGTGGACTAGGTCTATAAGGTGAAGAATTTGTTTGGTATTATCCCCACCCTGTCGCGTTAGAATAAAGCCGGATTGGTCCGGATCAATAATACCGTCCATCATGGGGCTAAGTCGCGCCACTAGGATACTTGCGAAGAGCGTCATGTTGATGTTTAGAAGGGAAATCGGCCGATACGAGCCACAGTCTTTCGGATTTTTCCCAGGCTTAAGGATGACCGTGATCGCTGCCTCTGACATGGAGGGCGTTTCCTCCCCAGTATCTAAGAAAGAGTTGAAAAGACACGTTAAGAGCGGAGCCAGCTCCATGCAGAAAGTTTTAAAAAACAGAGCTGAGAAGCCATCCGGCCTCGGAGATTTGGCTTTCTTTAAACTCGCTATTGCCGATATGACCTCTTCTATGCGAACCTCGACATCCAAAGTGTCAGCTGATGATGTATACAGCGCCGTAATGTTACAGGACGCGAGATATTCCTCCATCCCTCTCGAGCTTGGCACCTCCCCACTATACAGGCACTGATAGAAGTGACGAAAGGAATCCACAATAAGGGCGTCCGTAGTATGCTCAACCGCCTGGGAATCTCTAATGGACTGAACAGCTGATATCTGCGCTCGTGCTCACAGCCTATGGGCCAACATCTTCCCCCCTTCATCACCACTAAGGTAAAATTTATGTTGCAAGCGCAAGAGGGCATGCTCCGCTCTATCTAAGTCTTTTAGCATGCGCCGCTTTGTCTCCAGCTCCCTCCAGACCTGTGGAGCCCCCGTCCATTTGTGTACTGTCTCTAAGGCTCTCACCTCCTCCTCCAACTCCGCGCGCTTAGCTTTACGTAGCCGTGCAAATGATGCCGCCAGCGCTATGAACACCCCCCTTACCACTAAATTCAAGGCTTCTCAAGGCTTCTCATACCCCCGCTAATGATGTACACTCCTGTATTTTCTGCAAGGTAATTGGTGATAGTGTCCCGTATTCGGGTAACAACTGATTCCGAGTGGAGCAGGGAGTCACGAAGGCGCCAGCCAGAGGGCGGTGGGCGCTTGCCGTGGGAGGTAAGCTGAACCGAGATGAGGGCATGGTCCTAGTACAGTCTTTTGTTAGGATTTATTGTTGGAATTATTTAAGGTTTAAAAGTGTACTAGTTTGTTTGCAACCCTGTCCTAATAAATGGCCTTTGACGCTTCAACAACAGCACGGAGTGTGGTTATTGCATGATGATACGAAAGGAAAATAGAGTCTTTGTTCTAAAAGGCATGTACCAGGATGCAGATACTTTTCTATCACTGCTCTGCTTCAACTTCACAGAACTAGGTCACACTTGGAAACCAAAGCTGTCCTGGCTAAAATGCTCAAACTAGCCCACTCCCTTCATGCCCTTGTGCAATCTGTCTCTATCTACATCCATAAATTATCTCTCTCTCCTCCCTCCCTGATCACTTTCTCTCTAACTCCCCTCCATGCCTTTCTTTCACTCTCTCTTCAAGCTTCTCAATACTTGCTGCAATTAACCTTGGAGAGCTTGGAAAAGTGACAGAAGCCCACGGAGCAGCCCTGGACTTCCAAACCATCTCTAAAGGCTGCAGCTCACTGGGGAAATGCCTAGGAAACTAAAAAGTATGCCCAGCCCTATCACAGAAGAAAAGTTATGAATAATTGAAAACGTAGTAAGAAGTGCAGGTAGTTCTCCTAACACTGAACTCCTTGAACAATGAGCCGACCACAGGCCATTGGTGGAGTGCTGAATGCTGCAATAAGTACTAGGAACCAGTCATCATGGCAACCACCTTCTCCACTGCTATGGAGAGAATTCCTTAGCATGTAACTCTTGCTATGTTCAGCATGGGAACACAATTGGTTGTCATCAGTTTTTAACACCCCGATGGAGATCTTAAATGTCTTGCACCAAGGGTTTGGTGGTTACATTTGTGGATTCCTTATGGAACTTCATTGCCTTCCTTTGCTGGCTCACACCTTCTTCAAAACCAGTTTCATCAATTAACAAACTCCTTAGAACCAGCATCCCCACTTATCTTGCTAACTCACCATCTCTGGTGGTTCTCAGCATGCCCACAGCCAGGACACCATCTAACTGGACATTAAGAAGTTTTAAAATGAAGAAATACAGGCAGCAGGCCTTTTCCATCCATGCCTCCAGGGCATGGTACAACATCTTTGTATTCATCAGAACCACACCAAAAGCTGCTCCAATTTAAAAAGAGTTGAATACACAAGTATTTAAAGAAACCTACATTTTAATGCCTTACGCGTTCACTAGCTTTCCTATCGGTCATTGACGTTATGCTGATCTTTGAGACTGCACAGTGCTCAGCTGCCTTTTGGCTAGGTCCATGCTATAAGAATGCCACATCGTTACATACAAGGCTATCCTCAGCAATGTCTGATCATGTCAAATGTGACATGATGCTGATGACAGGAGAGGGTTTATGGGACAGAAGGGATCGTGTAGTTCTTACTGTTGACTACAGCCGACTTCAGCATCTGGAGAAAAGTGCCAGGATCTCGGAAGACATATCTGCCCTGGCATGATAATTGTCAATATCTATGTTTGTCAGGGGTAGAGATGGCAAAGAAACAAATCTACGGACAAGACCTTTCGACACAAAATCCCAAACCCAGTATGTGAGGATGGTGCAGGGTCTACTCATGTCAGCAGGTCACTGGACCTATAGTAACCTGGGTATTGGGAACCAATGGTGACAAAGTGCCAGGCGTGCAACTGATGCTGTGTTATGCATGCAGAGTCGGTGCTTTGTTATGCTTGCGGAGTCGGTGCTTTGTTCTGCATGCTGAGTCGGGCTGTGCAATCAGCGTGCAGCCCACCCATCTCTCAAATATTATTTAAGTCACCGTTGTCGGTATGGGCCAACGTGTTTCAGGTGCTAGTCACGTGAGGGCAACGTGCACCGTTTTACGGCTTGAATCACAAGGCCTTACCACACGTCCTTCGTGAAACAGTGTCTCCGGTTGTAAGTTGAAGTAAGTCATCCATAGTTCAAGAGACAAGGCACACAATAACAATATACCTGCCTCAGCGAGGGCAGGATCGAAGCTGAAAGCTTTTGTCTGCGAGGATGATTATGAATTTTCAGAGGAGCAATGTATTAAAACGGTAACGCCTCCTGTCAGATTCTGTATTCAAACAACAACCTACATTTGTAAAATTGCCAATATGTGTTCTTTATTTCAAAAGGGAGGCCAACCACTTTGGGATTTGTGATGTATTAAAATTCTACTTTGCAGAGTTACATCATTTTGACAACGTACTATTACCAACTTTGTTTTAGAGCTCTTAGAGTAATTATTTTAGAAGGGTTTCGCCTACTCATGTTTACTTTTGGTTAGTTAGAAATGAAATGTGTTTATTATTGCAGCAATTCACCCCGAAGCAGAAGGACTCATACTTGTAAAAACAATTGTACAGCTCAGTGCCCACGCCCCCATATGACTTTTTTTAAAATCAATAACACTTTTACAGAAACAAGCTCCTTTCCTGATGGCTGCAGGCCAGCCCTTCTGAGTAAACTGTTAATGGATGCAAGGTCAAGCGACCATTCCCCGTACTCTGCACTCACACGTGTTGGAACAAAGTTCTCATCCCTTTTATACAAACCCATCATGAAACAGGTAATAACAATTTCAAAGCGAGATAACAAAACTATGCTTTCAGCTGCTTTACAAGCTCCCTCAGATCTATCACAATGTCTTGGCTTTAATTAAACGCTACTGGTGCTGTGGAAATTTCCATTCATCTCAAAGTTATATACTTTTTATTATTTTATTTTTCTTAGGCACTAATAATCACCCAAATATGAGGCCTATTATGATGTAGGGCGGACATTGTGTGCCTGCCCCGGTAAACGGGACTGACCGCCAGTGGTGTGGCGGTCCCTCTATGGCAATTAGGATGCGACCACCACCCTGGCTGTCGCATCCCGCATATTCAACATTGTGGCGGGTGGTACTGAAAGCACAGCGGAGTGCCTGCCACCTAGTGTATGAAAATGTAGGGGGTATGGTACCTCTCAGCTGCAGCCCCCCACAACACCACAGGCCCCCAAAATGAACTCCGCATACTCCACCATGGAAAGGCATACTACCACACACATCGTTATAAGGATGGCGGTGCCTGCAAGGCACTGCCACCATATTATGTGCCTTTTCCACCCGGCAGGCAATCGTGACGATAGCCTGCAGGTGGAAAAGCGGCAGACAGACTTTCCGTCCGCCATGGTACCCCCTGCCATGCTAATGTGGTGGGGGTAATTGGCCGTGCAGCGGAGCAATTTGGCGGGCGGATCGCCACCCCCGGTCGGGGGTGGCAATCCGACCGCATTGATAATAGCACCCTAAGTGTCCTCAGAGTGATAAAGTGACAACAATAGGAAGACTGGAGTCGGCAAGTGTAGATTAGGGAAAGCTCCCCCACAGAGCTCATGGACGGATATAGTATTATTTCTTACAGAGTCTACCTCTCCTCCAAAATCGGCCAATATTATGTTTCCAACAGCACACGCCACCTCTCCCCAGTGTGCTTCTAAAGAGGTGGACTTCTATCATACGGTGTGGAATTGCCCTTCGATCTGCCTTTTTTGGGGCACTCTCATACATTTCTACAATCTGTCTGTGTACCGGTATTTAAAATAGTATGAACTCACTTTCTGATTGTGATTGGGGGGAAGAGATTCAAGAGCCATCGAGACCGTAGAGGTTAGTTAGGTGGTTAAAATTAGATTTGGATTAATCATTGGGGAGACTGGGATATCACAATAATTTTTCAGTGCAGGCTTCAGGATGAATGAGAACGTTAAGTTTTCACCATGAGCATACATGGCTGGACTTCTTACCTTGCGTAGTAAAGTGGCTAAGGAGAATTTATTAGGAAGTGATCTGAACATGATAAGTGATCATTGCAGAGGAGCTTGAAATCTGAGAAAATGGAGAACAGGAAGCCAAGACTATGGCCCCCTTCATTTGTTGGTTCCCTAATCTGCTTTATGTAGCCAAAGGAGTCCATGTTCTCTATTAAGCATTGAGAGTAGGTGTTTGCTGGATCACCTACCCAGATATTCATATCACCCAGGAAGATAACATGGTTGAAAAAAACAGCAGCATGTTGGGCAAGCTTAAGGTCTGATTGGAAGGTGGGAAGGCAATTCTTGGGAGGGTGGTAGATGACCATGCAGATCATGGAGGAGGTGGGGGCAGTGACGACTTTGGTTAGGATAAACTCAAAGGAGGGGAAGGATGGTTAATCAATAATCTTGAAGGGGAGCGACATGTGATGTACAAGAGCTATGCCTTCCCCATCCATGGACTCTAATTCGCAACAGGATTCTATAATTTGGTGAAAGGAGGTTGAAATGTCAACAATGGAGTAGTCGTTTAAGCTTCTGGGTGTTTCCCGTTACCTTCAGGACTCTTTAAAATAATATCCTCAGTAGTATCAGAGACTTCAGTTCAGACTCCTCAATTTCCTATTCCAATGTCATTCATTGCAGATACTCTCCGGTGATGGACATCTCACTAGCGTGGTATGTTTCTCTCTTGCCTTCCCTTACCCCTACACCAATTTTTACCTGCTCCAGACGGATGTAGGTGGTTGGAATAAATGTCCATCTATTGGAAAGCCGTAAAGTGGAGATTGGAGGGTTATCATCAAAGCCCAGAGCCTGGCTCTCCCTTGCAGGAACAGGCACATTCCTGACACTAACTCTTAAAACAGCTGTGCAAATCATAACTCAAACACCAAATTAAATATGTATGGCCATATAATATGTATACCAATAAAAAACAGTACCTACAAGCGAAATATAATCAAACAACAGCACCTAATGAAACTAATTGATAATATTACATTTATATTCAGCTCTGGCAGAGTGGTAAAAGGTGATATGTACCCTTACCTGTAAGAAAATTTGCCCTTTTGTAATTTCACCTGTTTCGTTGAAGGCGAGTTCACAAGCATTGCATTTGGTTTGTGAGTTATGGTTTGTGTGGTTGTTGTGAAAGTCATGGTTTCCATTATGAACATAAGGATGCACTCCAAAAAATTGAATCACTTGCAGGTCAACACATACAACACGTTCTTCTACTGTTCAAAATAGGAAAGTAAAATGGTGAACATCGCTTATATGAGAGATTTTTTGTTTAGGGGGCACCTGCAACTCCACTGCTAAGGAATTGAAATCCATTGAAGATTGGAGGAACTTCATCTCACGTAATCAGTAGAGGACCATTGCTCTTCCTCTTAGAGGGGTGACATTTACCCTAATGTGGTTGCTGGACCACCTTACAGGATTGACTATAATGCTATTAGACCTGTAAGTCCTTCTTTTTCAGTTCCAGTAATTTTCCTTTGGTGGATGACCTCCTTCAATATGTAATTGTACAGAAATTATTGTAATGTTTTTTTGATTGAAATCTTTTTATACACATATTTAGATTTGTTCCAAGTTGAGCAGTTACGTCTTATTCAGGGGTTCTGTTTAACTTTACTCTATTTTCATGGTATTGTCCTGTTTCTCTTTTCACTGCCACATGTCCTCTTGTTTTACGTTTTTTATAGCCGCCGTGCATCACAGTACGCGTGTGCGCCTCCTTTAACTTCCACTAAATCCCACAAGCTTGGAATGCATTCAACCCAAGGATCGATTTTAGTTCCAAGCCCAGCATTTGTTTAAGATTATTAGTGAATGCATGTGTGCAGCTCCATTCTGGATGTCATTCCGCATACCCACTAAGTATGGGCGGAAAATTTGTTCCGCTCGTGGAATTTGCTAATTTTTGGCAATTTCGCGAACCGTGAATCGCACGAAATTGCCCAAAAATCCGCAATTCGAGAGTTGGTGGATTTTTTTTTCTTGTTCGCGCTTCAAAAATTCAATCTTGCACGCGCGGCATTGACTTACAATGATTCTGCGTTCGCTGATGAGCTTTCCTCCCTGTTTGTGTGTGCTGCGAGATTTCAGTAGCTGGCCAAGCGACACCATCGCGAACACGTCATTGCGACCCGAAACAGGAAATTGCAAACACAAACACGTCATTGCGACCCGAAAAAGGAAATTTTGAACGCGACCACTTCATTGCGACCCGAAACAGAAAAAAGGCATCGCGAGCAGGCTGGTTAAGTGGAAACATGTTTGCGACCATTGCGACCGCATGCGCAAGTTCTCATTCCCAAACTGGTAAAAAATTCCCGCGAACTCGCAAAAAAAATATAATATACAAGCTCGCGGAATTTGGTAAATTTTTGCGAATCCTGATTACGAATTCACACGAATTTGCATATCGTGAATTCCGCTCATGCCTAATACCCACTTGTATGGAGGTTTCTCTCCCCCATGTGTCCATCTCACTCTTAGGCACACCGAGTGCTGCTACAGCACACCACAGCAGAAGCCTGAGGGTTAGCCAAGTATGGTTTCCAGATTTAAAACACCCAAATTACTGACTTCGTCCTTGGTAAATCCTTATGGCTCTTTAAAAAGTCAATGGACTTTTGCTAACATAGTATGAATTAAGCCAAAACAAGACATAAACTATGCATAGGTCATTGACAGTAAAATTTTTAAAGTGTCCTCAATTATGAGAGGTTGGTGAAGTTTCAATACCTTTAGCTTAAAGGATTAGAATTGTTTTGTCATCTTTATTCGGATTAGTCGGGTCACAGAAATATTAATAAAACAATTGATTAGTGACAGCATAAATCAATACACAGTGTTCGATAAAGGAAGCGTCACTAAACTACCTTAAAAATCTAACCTATTCTAAGTAAAGTCCATGAAGAGTCCTTTTAAGAAAGAGCACGAGTTCCCCACAGCTTCAGTAGTTACCATTAATATTAGAATGATCTCCACAGTAACATTGATCAGAGTGAAGCCATCAAATAAAAGGAAACAAGTCACCTCTACCAGTCGCTGTTGGTAACAAAGAGGAGAAGAGTCGCAAGGCAGGGAAAATGGGTCTGGGTCGGGAATCTCGTGTAGTCTCTCTATCTCCATCCCGGTCTCAATCTAATCTGCCTAAACTAGATAGGAAAAATTCATTATTATAAAATTGTAAATTATTGTATCAGTACACTGTTAGACTTCAGCTCATCCAGGCAATGGGATCCGCTCATCCGATGTTATTGTCAACTTCCAATGTTACTTCACTTGATTCCCACGGTAAACATGCCCGCTGGTACATTAGTAAAACACTGTTTCAAATGGTGCTACATGGACGAAAAGTTCTCATGAGAACCTCCTGACCTAAGCTAGAAGATGTGCTATGAGTTTCAATATGAAGACAAAGACTTTTCAGAGATGCAGAGGCAAACTAGCAATAATATTCTGATGTAGCATTCATAAATGTCTAAATCTTTATTTATTAGAAGAAACACAGCAAGCATCACTGTATTATAGTCAATGATCTAACATGGGGTGAGGGAACTCAATGGAAAATAGGTCTGAAGTCAGCACATTCTAAGCTAGTTGCTGGTGCTATAGAAAGTATTCTAATACACTTTTATTAAACACTGAGCAAGAGTCGATAGAGAAAGGTTTTGAGGCCTAAACTAAATGTGCACATTTAAGAATGATAGCTTAGTACAAAAACTTTTAATTATACCATTTCATAAATATCTTATAAGCGCCCGTTCATTATATATGTAGGATTAATAAATCTATTTCCAGCATTAATAAGGTTCCTTCACGTTATGGGATGGTCACATTTTATTTGCGTGTCATTTTTAAGTGAAGACATTTCTGCAACAGCTTAAACGCCTTTCTAAAGAACAACCCAAACGTAGTCTGCAAGTCGAACTTTTATACTGATTTCTCTCCCCTTCTCCCTCCCCCCCCCCCCTCCCTCCTCTGACTGTGCACATAAGCATGAAGGAAGGATTCTCTGCCTAAGCTTCTTCTCATTCCTGCAGTACTAACTATGCTGCTCTAGGGGGCCGCCCCAGAGGTTCTTCGTATTATCAGACAGTGGGTTGCTTTTGTTTCTGCCTCCCATTTCAGGCAACAAGAGATTGTGGCAATGTCTTTTTCCTACAGGATGCAATCACATGCTTTACTCTTGATAAGTCACAAGGCCTTGTAACCTGTTTTAAGCACTTTAATGCTTTTGCTGCCTAGGCATCTCCTTAATTATGTCACCTATTCTCTTGGAGTGACTCACAGAGAGTAAGGTATACAATATTCTTTGATTAAATCAACCATTGAGCATGCGCACCAATTGCATGTCAGCTTCATACCTTCCTGTCTTCAAGTACCCATGTCTATGTCTAAGATCCTCACAACAGTTCACATCAAAGCACCACCCCTTCATTGTCTCCTTTTCCTTTTTCATTTAGGATCTCCCTGCTTCTTTAAAGTCTTGATGAGACCCCTTTCCAGGGGTCAAAAACGTTGTCAACTGATTATTGTAACAGACAGAGAGCTAGTTGTTTGTTTTCACCTCAGCATGAGACTTATCAAAAAATTCTTGGAGTTGTCGGTTACTACACAAAAGTCTCATGCATCCTGTTGATCACATGTATACAATTAATGTTGCAGCTTTGACACTAGGGACAAATTGCACTTTAAAATCTTTGTAATTGTGTTTTTGTTTCACCGCCTGTCCCCTTGACTGTTTTTATATGTTTGCACTACTATCGATTTTAAAACAACTCTCTCATATGAATGGTGTTTAAAGTGTTTTTGTTTTACTTTAATGTGTCAGAACCATTTGGTTTTGTTAGGTTTTGTTGATATTTGTAAGATTTTCTTGTCTATTTGATTTTCAGCATTCTTTCACATGTGATACCTATGAGAACCACAGTTGCACAATATTATTGTATGCCCAGGTTCCCATGTGTGTAAGGGTTGCTCATGTAGCAACCCTTAAACCCAGAGCACATCACATTAATGTTAACAGGCATTCAACCGAAAACCTACAAACCTCTAGTATGACGACTGGTTTGGAAAGAGCGACACCAGCGCGTTGCTTTTACTTTTTCAGTGTCTATAAGGTCAGGGTCTGCTGTACTGCTTAAATTGTTCCCATTATTAACACCTTGTTAGCATTTCCTTTGTTTTTCTAAGCAGGTTAATAGTAGCCATTAGCACTGAGGTGCTAAGTGTTTGCATTTGAAAGGCTATTTCTGCCTGCCCTCTCACACACTGAGCTGTTTAATGCTTGATTGCCTACAAAAAGGCAGAAACTCAGGAACTACATTTAATTTTGCATTTCACAAGTCCACAAGGTGGTGTAATTCCATATGATATTATCAGCCACATATGGATTTTCGAAAAAAACAGAACTGTCCATAGTTGTTACACATGACATGGAGCCACTTGTCAGATATGTTTTAACATTTTACAAAGTCTTCTAGTCCATTTAAAAAAACTACTTTTTTCACATGTAAAACAAGTAAACTGGTCAATTACTCTGTGAGTTTTCACTCTTACAATCACACTGTGCATTAAAACAAGAAGTGGCAATGCAAATAGTTTTGTCTTGTGTGTAGTTGAAAGTTTAATATTGAGTTTCACAATGCACCAAAGATACAATAGGAGCAGCAGCAGAGCAACCTTCCCTAAAAATGGATAAGTAAATGACAGGTGGTAGTAGCAGAAAGAGCATCACATGGTTGTCACGCACCTCACACAGAACAGGTACAACACAGGTAGATAATACACTAGAGAGAGAGTGCAAGAGTTAAAGGACTGTTGTGCACTCTTTATAAACAAACATAAACACACAAGAAGTACAAAACTCTTGGAAGAAACAGCTAAACCTCTTGGCAAATTACCATACATTCAAGTACTCCTAAAGGATGATAAATCTTTACCTATCTTGCGTGATATGCTTCATGAGTTGATTCCACATCTAGTACTGTGAAGCTGTTGTGAAGTTGTAAAGGCTCCTAGTTATGAGTTCTCTAGTTAGGGTGAGGTTGGGTCCCTAATGTTGACATTTATGTCCTCTTGTTAAACTTTTAAAGCTGTATGAAGATTTTGTGTTTTTTACTTTTGTTTCCCTACGACAAGATTAGAAACAGAAGGATTGAGCAATACACTCTGCTTATCCTTTTGGTCAGCATGTTTGAGTGCTCAAATATTTTCGTTACTGGCTGAGACACCTGCCTCATGACTATCAGCCTGATTTATAGTTTGGTGGAGAAGGAAAAATCTTGCGATTTTTACAAAACTGGCAGCAAAATCTGTGAAAAAAACATGGTGTTAACCTTCTCTTTACTGTTTCTGTGCTGACGCTGACCAGTAAAGGGAGGGTGAACAACAAGCTAGCAGGCAGCAGAAGAGGTATCTTCCCCTGTTGCCTGCCTTTGAAATGCACAGAACCCCATCCTGTGCAATTAGCCTGCAGTCTGCCCTCACTTACTTCAGTGTGCCCCCTGTGGACTCTGCAGGCCCTTGAAAGGCACTCCTGCCACCCACCCTCCACTGTACTCCTCTTCCTCTGCCCCCTCTGTCTCATGTTAATACCTAACCTCTCGCACGTCTCCTCTTTTTTTGTTGTTGAATTTTTTATGTGCCTCAACCACTGCTTCCATCCCCGCAGCACCTGCTGTCTAGGCGTGGGCGGAAAATCCGTTCCGCTCGCGGATTTTGCGGATTTTCGGGAAATCCGCAATCCGCGAGATTTGCGAATTTCCCGCAAAATCCGCAAATCCGCGAGCAGCGGATTTTGCTCGCACTGCTCGCACTGTTCGCGTGAGTTCGCGCCCCGCGAATAAGTGCAAAATTGCAGAAATACGATCTTAGCAAAACTGAAAGTAACTACTTACCAGGTTCAAAAGTTCAGGCTCATCATTAGTAGCCATTTCCTGGAGTGCTTCCTGAGGGGCCCCTCCAGAGTTCAGTTGCCAGTTGAAACTATTATGTGACCCTGCTCTGAACCTCAGAATAGTTACACATATGCCACAAAGGTCCTGAATTACAGCTAAGGGAGACAAGCAGGAGCCAGGCTGGAAGTTAAAAACCATTAATCAGCCCCTAATTCATTATTGTCAGTTGGGGCAGGGCAGGTGTTGTAACTAATTTTGCAACAATGAAAGCACTTAGCAAGTGCAAAAGATCACTAATCAGGGCGCACTAAGGAAGCAGGTGCCAGCTAAAAAAATATTCTGTGACACATGAATCAGCCCCAAATTAATTCAGGTCACTTGAGGCAGGGAAGGTGTGCTTTGCTTTGCCGAAAATAATGTACACTGGACAACCAGAGGGTGTGGTGATGAAACAGAGGGTGGCATGGGTGGGCCAGAGGGTGGCATGAGTAGTCAGAGAGTGGCAGTGGTGACAGAGAGTGGCAGTGATGAAGAAGAGTGTCCCAAACAGGCTGGACACGTAGAAACAACAAGTTCGCGAAACTTGCGACCCGACAGGTAAGTTCGCAATTTGCGAAAGTGTACAAAACCCTCGCGAACTGGCAGAAACACGGGCGAACACAAAAAAAAAATCTGCAAATTCGCGGGAATTCGCGGATTTTGCGGATTGCGAATCTGCAAATCCGCAAAATTCGCGAACGCGAGATCCGCAAAATTCGCTCATGCTTACTGCTGTCCTGCACACGCAGTTTGTCTGATGCCAGAAACAGCAGGTTTAATATTGTATTCTGCTCTCTTTGGCATCAGACATCCTCCAATTCGATGCACTGGAATTAGAGACTCACCTAGGTTGAAGATTGTGACATAGCATAGTCAGCAGAGGACTCGCAGTATTTTTGTGGCAGCCATATTTTATGTCCACCACAAAAACATAGCAAATGTTGAGGTTTTGGCCACAAATGTAGCTTTTTTTGCCAACAATATTTGCCACCCGCAGCCTCAAAATGCTGGTGGGTCTGAACAGTGACTACTCCCTCTACATCACTGATATGCTCCTCCAAGCCTGACAGAGTTATGGCCATCAAAGGTTTGGCCATGGGAGCAGTGCAAGCTTCCCTATCACAGGACACATACACAAATCAGGCAGCAAGAGTAATAATGTAGCGTTCTCACAGAACTAGATACACATAGCAGTCAGAGGCTCAGCAAGGGTCCCAGGAGCCGGATGCAAGCAAGGAAAATGGACTAGTTTGACACTATAAAACAGCTATAAGTGGGATGCAGTGGGCTTCTCACACCCGGGGTTACACTTCCACTCTATTTGCTGCACCACTGATAGCTGCTTATAGCAGGAGTAAAGCAATCTTTCCTCTCTCACAAAAGGCAGAAAGTGTAACTTTCTCTTCACTGCAGAAGAGATCTAGTAAGGCAAACAAGTACAAGCTTTCAACGCTCAAAGAACATGGAAAGTTATGGCATGAATGAAATGTAGGTTACAGTTAGATCTCTGGAGGGTGTTCTTATCTCACTGAAATGAATGTATACCTGTATGTTGGTGTTGGATCTTTGCATTTCCATGTATTGGAAAATAGCAGTTACCTAGTTGTTCATTGTTATTTGGAACCGTACAGCCACAATCTACATAACTATAGCCACAATCTATGTAACTATATCCTAGACTGGCACAAAGGGGACAACCTCTGCAAATAAGTTTTGAATGCCCACACACAGGTTCTCTGCAATTCAAACATAATGCTGCGTCTCTTCAAAATGCTGAGGGCTCTACGACGTCAACATTCCTCTCTCTTTGGACAATTTACTTAGTATGGCAAAACTCGCTGGAACTTTGACAAAGTGAAAATTGTTATAAACACAGGAACACAGAAGCCATTTTTCAGATGTATGTATGACCACAAATGAAACACAGAGTTAACACAATACTACATACAGTTTACATTTAAGCCACCACTGTGGTATCCTGCTGCTCAGCCAGAATGAAAACGACTTGGATTTTGACTACCTTCATTATACTACATGTTGGTACCAGGAGTGGGGTGTCTACAGTCTGGAACAGAAGAAGCTGAAGATACTAGAACCCACAATCAATCTAAAAGATTTTCTTTGAAACTAATGCGGAGCACTTCAACTTAACTGGCACCTCCGAGCCCCACCAGTGACCTTCCATCGGTCGCCCACAACTCAAACTTGCCAGTTTCAACTTTATTGTACTAGCTGCTCCTGCCTGCTACTGACCTGCTGTCTGCCATTTCCTGCGACATCTGTCACCCTCACTTTCTCAATTTTCTTCACACTTTACCGAGAGCCCAGAACGGGGGCAGAAAATCTGAACCGGGACAAGAAATATCAACTGGGTCAGTGAATCCTGATCTTAGTCCATATTTTCAAAACCAGCGAAGGAAAACTGAAACCAGAGAAGGAGACCCAGAACTGGATAGTGAGGACGAGATCCGGTCAGTGTGTCAAATGCTTCTACAAGACAAGAGGCTGATTGAGAAGCTCAGGAGCCGAGCTGAATTATCAATTTCACGTTTCTATAGTTTAAATGGTTATCTAATTTTGTGGATTTTACAAACTGAGGTGTGGATGTTTGCTGCCACCTACTGGAGGTCAACGGCTTTCATATTTATAATGGAAAACGTTTCCCTGAGCCACGTTGCTGTCTTCGGAACACCAATTGTGAGTTCTTTGTGTTTTGCATATTGTCTCTGTGCTCCCGTCATGGCAGTTGAACCGCTGCCGTACATTTAAATTGGCACGAGCTGCAAACAGCGCATATACACATAGCACATGCAGCTTTACCTGTGCCACGTGTTCCTGCAATGCGTCATCAACTTCTTCTGTGACGTGGGCCTGCCAAGTCTTCCTACCATTAAGTGTCGTTTGGATGCACGGTGATACCGAGAGTGCGGCGTCACCAGTGTGCGTAGCCATTTTGTGTTTGCCGCCTTCCTTCAATTAACACGTAGCTACAAGCATATTACTAGCTTTGCCAATGTACTATGTTTGCCAATAAAGTTTATTCAAGTTGTCTCTGTGAACGTCATCGCCACATGTATTTTCCCCTCAAGGCTTCCCTGTCGTGCCTCTTTCAGTTATTACATGTTTCTCCTGACACATGGATTTCCTTTAAAAATTCTTCTGATCGCTGTTGTGGCTCATCGTATTTTACTGCAGGTACTGTTTTTTAAACTTGCTGCCCCTCCTGCGCTGACTTTTGATTCAAGGCTTCTTGAGAATGACTCTGGTGTGAAGTATCTCTTTGGGTGCGCTTGCTGATAATGGAACCTTGCACATTTTTAATCCTGCTTTTTCAACCGTTTCACTATTAAAACACAAAATACTGGATTTTTCTTTTTCTACTGTGCAATCTAGTTCTTTAACTTTGCCTGCTGTGCTACAAGGATTCTCCCTGCTGTGCTACAAGGATTTTTCAACCTGCTGTAACCCTGCAATTTTCTTTGACAATTCTTCTCCTTCATTGTTCATTTGTCTATTTATTTTATTGTTTCCTGTGATGTCTTGCGCATGTGGAGTGGTGTGGCTCACTGGTTAGAGGTGGCAGACCCGTAAGCAGAGGACGGCCCGGGACCAGGGTTCGATTCCTGACGCGGCAGGGTCGTGGACCAGGGGGGACCCAGGGAGAGCCAGGCGCGAGCCGGTCTCTTCCTGGGTAGGTTCGCGCGAGAATCGGAAATCAGGTGGGGACTGATTAGGGAACAGATATAAGGGAGTCAGCCTGGCGGTTGGGAACTGCGTAGCGGGTGGCTAGGTGGGAGGTTTGTTTTGCGGCGCTCGTGGTTTACCTTGTTTCCTGGGTCATGGAGGCGGCGGCCGAGGTCCGGAGGGCGGTGCAAATCCTGTGTGAGGCGGGGCGCGAAGACCTGCTGCGGCCAGGTGTCCCGGCGGAGGCGTGGGTTGGCATGGCTCGCCCCCCTCGCAAGGCGTCTGAGGGCGTATCCAGGGCGGTGGAAGCCTGCTTATCGCAGGGCCTGGAGGAGGAGGAAGACGGAGAGGCGGCGATGCCGGCTGACGGGCCTGGGCTAGTGTTGCCCGCCGTTGATGTGGAACCCCCGCCGGATGCCCCGGGCGCCTCCCAGCAGGTATGTGGTTTACCATTTTTTAGTGCTGGCACACGTGGGGCGCCCGGGGGGAGGAGGGGCAGTTCGGCGGGCCGACAGGCTCCGAGCCCCAGCGGGATGGCCCGGGGGAAGTCGGGGAAGCCTCAGGCGGGCCCTAGACCCAAGCGTGGGCGGAGCCTGGATGTGCCTGGGCGTGTGCAATTCCCCTCCCCTGCAGTGGTGCCCCCTGTCCCCCCCTCTGCGGTCCCCCTATTGTCGGACGGGGCCTCGCCTTACCTGTGGCTAAACGGGCAATGTTTCCTGCTCTCCCCCGCCGTACCGGGGCCTGGTACTGCTCCCCACCCCTCTTGTGACTTCCCGCCCCGGGATGGGACTGATGTCCGCCCCCTGTCGGACGAGTTGCCGGACTGCCCTTCCCCTGACGTCCCGCCCCCTGCTGCTGTTGTACTTTCTGCGGGTGCTGCCACTTTTGGGCTGCCACCCCCAGCTGCACAGTCCATGGACACCGGTGTGTCTGGCCTGGGGTCTGCCACCTCCACCCCCTTGGCTTCGAGTGGGAGGGGTTCGTTGCAAAAGGGGGTGCCCACAGGTACGGGTCCTACCCTTTTTCCGGTTCCCAGGGGTCGGCCGGGTGGCCGTTTGGGTGGCCCTGCGCCTGGGACGGTGGGCGAACATGGTTTGGCGTCGGTAGCTCGTTCCTCGGGGGGAGATGGCGTTTTCGTTTTCGGGGACCCGGTTGCGGGGTCCTCTTCTTTGTCTGGCTTGAGCGGCCGCAGTTTTCATGCGGCGCCTTCGGCTGGGCGGCTGTCGGCTGCTTCTACGGGCCCGGGACCTGTCCACACGGCTGTTTCCAGTGGTGGGCTTCACGGGGGGCTATCTGGAGCGGATAGCTCTTCTACAGTTTTCAATGTAAACAGCTTTCAGCCTATTGATTGGCAGTGTTATGATGGGGGTATTGGTGATGGGGCTATGCCCAGTGGAAGTGACCAAGTTTTCTTTTCTGATGAAGCTTTCTGTGGGAGTTTTCGTGGGGAGGATTTGGAGGAGGGGGAATTGAGAGAATCAAATGTTGGGCTTTTGGCAGCACGGGCCCAGGGGGGTGGGATGGGGCAACCCACTGTTTCTCGTGTTTTGCAGGAGTCTCGAGCGGACCATGCAGGTGTCCGAGGGGCAGTGAGGTCTGGACCTTCGCAGAAGGATCGTGGGGCTGTCACAATGCAGTCAGAGCAATTGCCAAAAGGTAAGGATGGGTGGTGGTCTGTGTGGCAACCTAGGGAGAGTCTCCCGGTGAAGAGTACAAGATCTATTGGTACGGGAGATGGTGTGGTTGAGCGAGTCGCTCTGGCACCGGGGCCTGAGCGGCCTGTATTTTCGATTGTTTCAACTGGGGATGGGGTTGTGGTTGAGCGAGTCGCTCTGGCTCCGAGGCTTGAGCGGCCTGTATTTTCGAATGTTTCTACTGGGGATGGGGTTGTGGTTGAGCGAGTCGCTCTGGCACCGAGGCTTGAGCGGCCAGTATTTTCGAATGTTCCTAAGGGGCAAGTTGCCAAAGAGGTTTCTACTACAGGAAATGGTGGAATGGTTGCCCCACAGGCTGCGGAGGATAGTATCCTACCGAAAAAGTTACCTTATTCTGGGGTGGGGATGCCTTTGGGGTCTCATTTGTCCGAAAAAACGAAGAATTTGATATGGTCAGGGGCCTTTGTGGATGTTTTTCGACTTCTCCATAGGGATGTTCAGGCAAAAGAGGGGTCGAAGGAGGAGGAGTTAGAACTGGCTCGGAGGCCTCGTGTTCCGAAGTCTATAGAGAATTGGACGTCGGCTTTTTTGATTTATGCCAGTGTTTATTGTCAACGTCATCCTGAGAAGGCAATTGATATGTTTAAATATGCTGATAGTGTCCGCAAGGCTCACAGTTATTTTGGTGGTTTTGCCTGGTTGTCCTATGATGACGAATTCAGGGCCCGCATGAGCGCTTTCCCCGAGCGTTCGTGGGGCGAGGTTGATTCTGAATTATGGTTACAGTGGATGGCATCGGCTAATCCGTCTGCTACGACCCACACGGCTAGCGGGCAGCCGGTGTATTATCGCCCCTTTTCAGCTCGCCCCGCTCAGTCTGGGGCGGGGGTTTGGGGCAGAGGTCAATCAGCCGCCCCTGGCACTTGCTGGCACTTTAACCGGGGTTCCTGTAACAGGCCAGCTTGTCGGTACAAGCATGAGTGTTCCCAGTGTGGAGGAAAGCACCCCCTCACCCACTGTTTTCCTGGACAACGATTGGGCGATCAGGGACGAGGTTTCGGGGGTAGGGGACAGCAACAACAGTCTGTTCACAAGGGCTCCTACTCCTATTAGGCAGAAGGTTCTTGATCTCTGGCTCGTGGATTATCCGGACTTTGAAGCCGCTAAGATTTTGTCTTGGGGTTTCAAAATCGGTTTTCGGATTGGGTATCAGGGACCCCGGGTGGGCAGGTGGTCGGACAATTTGAAGTCTGTGAAGGAGAGTCCAAATGTTGTGAGGAAGAAGCTGGATGCCGAGCTTGCGGCTGGTAGGATTGCTGGTCCTTTTGTGTCTTGTCCTCTGCCCGACTTGATTGTTTCGCCCCTGGGCGTGGTGCCCAAGAAGGCGGCAGGGGAGTTTCGTCTTATCCACCATCTGTCCTGGCCAGAGGGTACGTCCATTAATGACTTCATCGATCCAGCCGACTCAACCGTCACTTATGCCTCGGTGGACGATGCCTTACGGCTCGTGCGCATGGCAGGTGTTGGGGCGTTGCTGGCGAAGAGCGACATTCAGTCGGCTTTCCGGCTCCTGCCCATCCATCCTTGGGATTTCAGTCTGTTGGGTATGCAGTTTGATGGTTGTTTCTACGTGGATCGAGTGTTGCCCATGGGCTGTTCCGTGTCCTGCTCCCTTTTTGAAACCTTCAGTACCTTCCTGCAGTGGAGATTCACTTTTGTTACTGGCCACATCCTGGTCTGTCATTACCTGGATGATTTTCTTTTCATTGGGGAAGGTCGCTCCGGGCAGTGTCAGTCGGCTTTGAACAGCTTTCAGGCCCTGGCGGAGGAATTGGGTGTTCCTTTGGCGCCGGACAAAACTGAGGGCCCCTGTACGTCCCTGGTTTTCTTGGGGATTGAAATTGACACGCTGTCTATGATGGCGAGATTGCCTGCAGCTAAAGTGACGGAAATGTCTGATTTCATACAACTGGTTTTGGGGGAACGGAAAGTCGTTTTGAAAACTGTCCAGAAGCTGTTGGGGTACCTCAATTTTGCTTGTAGGGTTGTGCGGGCGGGTAGGACTTTCTGCAGGCGTCTGGGTCTGTCCATGTCCGGGGCGAGCCTCCCCCATCATCGGGTACGCATTACCGCCGCTGTCCGTGCCGATCTGACAGTCTGGCTTCGCTTTCTGCAGGAGTTCAATGGCGTGTCCTTGTTTTTTGCGGATGAGGACATGGTGTGGCAGGTACAGTTATTCACTGATGCTTCTGGGGCTCACGGCTTCGGGATCTTTTGGGACGGTAGGTGGTGTGCGGCCGGATGGCCGGCGCACTGGCAGGAACAAGGCCGTAGCATCGCCTTTCTGGAGCTCTTCCCACTGCTGGTTGCTTTGTATCTGTGGGGGGATGAGTTTCGGAATCGATCAGTTCTGTTTCATGTGGACAACTTGGCAGTTGTACATCTTGTCAATCACCAGAAGGCTCGTGATTTGAGGGTGTTGCGCTTACTGCGCGCATTCATGCTGCGGTGTCTGCAATTGAATATTGTGTTTAAAGCACGGCATGTTCCTGGTACCTCTAACTGCATCGCTGACTCTTTGTCTCGATTTCAGTGGGCAGAGTTCCGCAAGTTAGCTCCTGGGGCGGACCTGGAACCAACAGCGATCCCACAGTACGTATGGGACCTGGGGGATTGAGGGTTCACCACTTAGTCGAACATTCGGTGGCTGCCTCCACAAGGCGGGGGTATGTGAAGGCTTGGAGTGAGTTTCTGCAGTTCGGTAAGGATTGGGTGGGACCGTCTGGGGCTGATTGGTCTGATGAACATGGCATCTTGCAGTTTGTGTTGCATTTGGCTGACAAAGGTTTATCGCCCACTACCATTTCGGGCAAGTTGGCTGGGATTTCTTTTTATGGGCAGCTTTGGTGGGGAAGGGATCCGGTTGGGGGGGTGTTGGTTCGTAAAATGTTAAAAGGTTTGGCTAGGCTTCGGGCTGGTGGTCCACAGCTCCGGCAGCCAGTGACTTTTGAGTTGCTTCAGTTGTTGTTACCGGAGTTGGAGGTGTGTTGTCATGATGCCTTTGAGTGTGCCAAGTTTCGTTTGTGTTTCATTTGGTTGTTCTTTGGGGCATTTCGGGCGTCTGAATTGTTGGGGTTACGGGGTAGGGTAGGCATGACTAGTAGTGAGGTAGTGTTGGAGAGTGACAGGGTGCGGCTGTGGCTGCGGGCATCCAAAACTGACCAGTTGGGGAGGGGTAAGTGGGTGTTCCTTGGCAGGAGTGGTGTTTCTGCATGTTGCCCGGTTGGGGAATGGGAAGTGTTTGTCTCCTCTCCGCATTTTCTTCAGGGGTCTATATTTTGTCATGTGGATGGTAGTCCCATTGTGGCATCCCAATTGTTGGCTGTATTGCGCAAAGTGTTGTTGCGCTTGGGGAAGGATCCGGTTCAGTTTGGTACCCATTCATTCAGAATTGGTGCGGCAACGGAGGCCGCTCGTTTGGGGTGGGACTGGTCCCAGATCCGACGCATTGGGCATTGGCGTTCCAAGTGTTGTGAGAAATATGTGAGAAAGTAGTGCATTTTTGGATTGTCTAACATTTCTTTCTCTCCTAGGTCCTTGGCCGTCGGTCGCCGGAGGCAAACGGAGGGTGTGGATTCTGGGGCACTTTTTTATTAAACGTGCAGCTTTAGCCGCTGCCACTCAGCTCTGTGGGAGATCGCTGGGTCTAAACAGCACGTCACACGAAGTCTCCTGGTATGGAACAGGGGGCATGCGCTGGGGTGGGCTTTTTCCCGCCTTGGCTGCTTTGGTTTCTCAGTGTTTGGGAGGCCCTCCGGATCTCCTGGTGCTACATCTGGGGGAGAATGACTTGGTTACTTTATCGGGGTTGACTTTGTTGAAACTCATGAAGCAAGACCTGGAAATTATAAAAACCACATGGGTGAACACCATGTTGATATGGACTGAATTTGTGCCTCGTCTGCAATGGCGTGGAGCGAGGAACCATTCCGCTCTTGAAAAGGCCAGGAGAAAAGTGAACAGGACAATGCGACCTTTTTGTCATAATTTGGGTATATACTGTTTGAATCATTATCATTTACAGGTCTCTGAACATCATTTATTTTGTGAGGACGGTGTGCATCTCTCAGCTTTGGGTATTTCCTTTTACCTTTTAGAGCTCAGGGATTTGATTAGTAAGGTTCTTCAAGTTCAATTATGGTGTGCCCCTTCCTGTCCTTTTGGTGGGGCAGGAAAACACTAAAGGTTTTCCTGGGTGGCGGGGTTTTTGGTAGTGGGGGTGGGCAGCCTGGAGCGGGTTGGCCATCCTGAAGGGTAGCGTGGGTAGGTTAGGGGTAGTAGGTAGGAGTTTCGTTCTGGGTTTTGGGATTCAGTTTTGTAAGATCATTGTAGAGTTGGATTTTGTAAATAAATAAATAATGAAATGTGTTTCGTGAAAAGTATGATGCACCTGTTCTAAAATAAAGTGGCCTTTTTTGCTCCTAAAAGAGAGATGTGGACAATGATTTCTTGCGCGAGGGGGGACCCAGGGAGAGCCAGGCGCGAGCCGGTCTCTTCCTGGGTAGGTTCGCGCGAGAATCGGAAATCAGGTGGGGACTGATTAGGGAACAGATATAAGGGAGTCAGCCTGGCGGTTGGGAACTGCGTAGCGGGTGGCTAGGTGGGAGGTTTGTTTTGCCCCACCCGCCCTCCCCCTTTTTCTTTACATTTGGGTGGGGGGTGTTTTCTTCCTATGCGGTACTTTAGGTGCTGCTCCTTTTCTTAGCCTGCCACAGTTAGGATGGGTGCCTTTGTTCTAATTAGAGGCGGGGTTTTTGGTAGTGGGGGTGGGCAGCCTGGAGCGGGTTGGCCATCCTGAAGGGTAGCGTGGGTAGGTTAGGGGTAGTAGGTAGGAGTTTCGTTCTGGGTTTTGGGATTCAGTTTTGTAAGATCATTGTAGAGTTGGATTTTGTAAATAAATAAATAATGAAATGTGTTTCGTGAAAAGTATGATGCACCTGTCCTAAAATAAAGTGGCCTTTTTTGCTCCTAAAAGAGAGATGTGGACAATGATTTCTTGCGCGATGGTCAGCGGGCTCGATAATTCTCGCCTCGGTGCCTACTCCAGTCAGGGACCACACTCGCAACTCTGGGCATTGCCTCATCTTCACAACGGCCCGTGCCTATGTTGTAATTGGCCCGTCCGTGTTAGCGATTAGCTGAATCTACACGTTGTCCTCCTTAACTTGGCTGTATACGATAAACGCCATTTTGAATACTGTGGCGGCCATCTTAGATCATGAGCGGCCTCGTGGCCGACGTGCCCTTTAGTCCTTTGTCCGTTCCACTGACCACTCACATCTGCCCAGCAACAGGCTATTTTTAGTACTGGTCAAGCCACACATGCGCAGTTCTCACTGACCCGTATACCTTCAGGAATGTGCCACTAACTGACCAGTGGGTTTGAAACCCTCCAATGAGCTGGCAGTATTCCAAAACATGACCATGTATGTCTCTAAAAACTGTGTCTTAACTTGTGCCGCCTATCTTTTATTGTCCCAAAATTGTATATAAACGGGGTCACACCGGTGTTCGGTGTGATACCTCTTGCAATACCGAAGGGTGCTGTTTGAGTGTACCACCACCCCATGGGGTTTTGATAAACCTGTTCTTTGCCTTTTACAGCTTCCGTGCCAACAGTTCTTTTGTGTATGTGGGTAATCTCTGGAGCGTGTAGGCCTTGGGAACCCTGAAATACTTCAATTGGCGACCACGAAGGGACTCATCGGCGACTCGGATGCCCGAAGGAGAGGTCGTGACGAAGGCTTGGAAACTCGCCATGGACGCGCACTGCCACGAGTGACCCGAGTCTTGGCTGCCAAGGTGTTTTTTCCTTTCCTTCCGATCTGACCTTCCAGGTGGCGCCGGTCTCCGACTGAGTTTTCGAGTGTCCGCTTCACTGAGAAAGTGCCGTTTGGCTGATTTGGCTTACAAGACCTTGGCAGTTGGAATCTGGACTTTTGAGAATTGGTAAGCTTTGTGTTCGGTAAGGTAGTCTTCAGACGCTTACTGAAGTCTTGAGATTTGTGATCAGTGAGGTAGTCTTCGGACGCTCGCTGAATTTTGTGAACTTTGATCTGAGTTAGCTAACATTTTGAATTTGTGACCTTTGAACTTATATGTGTAGTGCACTTCACATAGGCAGGCATGTAGAGATGTTTCTCTAACCTTGTTTTTCCTTTGAACGGCACAATTGTGTGAAGAACTGTAAGTGCCCTTTGGTTTGGTGTCACGCTTTCGTGATACTTTTTGAACATGCCTGTTTTCAGCAAACTCCGGGGAATGTGTTGCTTAGGAGATGATGCATCAATTAGGTTAGCGGAATCACAGCCAGCTCCCCCAGAGGGAACGCCAAATAGGGACATGTATATCAAGCACGGCCTTCCACCTATTATGTACAGTAAATTATGGCATAAGTACACTAAGGCCGATCCCGAATTGCAATGGCCCCTACACGGGTCATACGATTTGAGTAAAATCCAATTTGTCGAGCAATGTATGTTTCAACGTAGGTCTAGACAAAATATGTTTGATTGTGTACGAATGTGGGAGAAAGCGGTGCGTGAACGAATGAAGCGTGAGGTTGCCTTGGCGGACAAAGAGCAGCGTAAGGCTGCTCGGGATAAGGCTTTACAGCTTGAGGAGAAGGAGGCTCAGGAGAAGAAAGAGAGGGAGGAACGGGAACGTAAATTGCAAATGACTGGTCAGTTTCCTATTCGCCGACCGCTTTATCCTGTCCTTAATAATGAAATTGATGATTTTTCTTTGTTAGATCGGTCACCGCCTCCGTACGTTTCACCGACGGCTCCGGCTGCGGATTCCGAGGATGATGGGCAGATTCAAGTGAGCCAGAAAGGGGTATCGGCTCTCAGGTTTACTGCGGAGAGGTCCGCTCATTTGCGCAGTTGGGCTCGTAAAGTGAATAAGCATTGTGTTACTCAGGAACAGTTGGTAGCGGAGAAACAGGGGTGGTCGGATCTTGAATTAATGTATTTCTTGTCCACTTTAGCGGATGAAGTTGTAAATGCATATCGTGAAGTTTCTGAAACGTTAGAACCTAAAGCTTTGTCGGTATATCGTGAGAATTTAGCTAAAGGTGATTTTGATCTTACAGATGTGGACGACCTGTTCAAGCAGTTGATCGCGCTGCGGGATGAGACAATTTCTTTACGACAGGAACTGAAACGGAGGAAAAAGGAGTCCGAGCCGGGAAACGACGGGGCGGTTAAGGAGTGTTCTCTTCGTGGTTCAGATAAGAGCTCTGCGTTGCATGTTATGCCTATGCGTGAAGCCGCGCCTTTGTATGTTCCACCAAAAGGGGAAGGTACGGATGATGATAAATCGTCAAAGGATGCGAAGGGATATTTTGTGTATAATTGGGTGTATACACCATGGAATAGAGCAGATGTCATGGCACTTAAAAATTCTTTACCTGATCTCCGAAAGAACCCAGCGGCATTCTATGAGGGGGTAGAGGGGGCTATATCGTCTTGTGTGATGACTCTTGTAGATATAGATTTGTTTTTTGGGTTGATATTACCACCTGACATGTGGCGGCAGATTCGTAAAAATAATGATGAGACAATATTGGGAGGGACATGGAAAGAAATAAATGCTGCAGATTTAGACAGGGCACCAGCATGCAAGCCTTGTCAGCTAATTCTAGAACTCCCGGCAGCTATTTTGCGTAAATTGAAAACGCTTGTTCCCGCCAAAAAGATTGATTGGACCATGTTAACGTCGTGCAAGCAGAAACATGATGAAACGGTTTCAGATTTCTTTACACGCTTTGAGGAGGCATTTCATGATTACAGTGGTCAATCTTTAACTGACGATACGGGTCGGCATTTGTTTGTAGATAAGTACGTGGCTAATCTCCTACCAGAGATTGCAAAGCGATTGAAGTCGAGTGAGAGTTCCTGGGCCACGGCGACCCCTGCGTCCTTGTTAACTATGGCTCAGTATTATGAGCGGCAGGAAGTGGAGGCTAAAGAGAATGTAGAGAAAAAGACGAAGGAATTGAAAACGAAGGTGATGTTGGCACAGGTTCGGGGAACACAGAGTAGAGGGAATGATAGAGGTAGACGAGGTGGAGGAAATGCGTCGTATGGTCGTACGGACATTGCGGAGGATCAGTGTGCTTATTGTAAGGAGTTTGGGCATTGGGCCGATGATTGTCCGGTACTTCGTGAACAGCGTAGTCAGCGTGGTCGAGGCAGTGGAAGGTCAAGAGGAGGTTATACTGGAGCGAGAGGTGGCGGAGGTGATCGTAGACAGGTTGAGGAGAGGGGCCGTGGCCAGGACGAACGAAATACGTTTGATAGACGGAATCAATATCAGATTTTGGAAGGAGAGAATGTGGAACATCAGGATTATGTGCATGCATAGGCTTGCGTAGGATGGGGTAAGGAATCAGTCGAAGTGCCAGTAGATCAGCAAGGTCCATATGTAACAGCGGGTATTTTGGGTTCTACTGATCAGTTTCTAGTCGACACAGGAGCTACTCGTAGCGCTCTGTCGAAACACTTGGTTCCGAGGGCTCCCCTGTCTGGCGAAATGATTACGTGTGTAGGGTTTGATGGCACACCCTCCCCTAGCCCTTTGTCCAAGCCCCTTGCACTATGCATTGACAAGTACTTTAGTTTTGGCCAATTTTTGTTATCGCCCCATACCCCAGATAATATCTTGGGCATTGATTTGCTTAAATATTTTCGAGCAACAATACGCTGCGCTCCAGAAGGAGTGCGGGTTATTCTGAATGACAACTACCCCGATCCTGATGATTGTCCTGAACGTGACAGATTTTGTGTCATTTTAGACATTCCCGCTTTGGCCTCTCTGCCGCACACGTTGTGGGCGACATCAGATACGGATGTGGGAGAGATGCGTATTCCACCAATACATATCACTGTTAAGGAGGGGGCCCCTCTACCACGAGTGCCACAGTATAAGATCTCGAAGGAAGGCGAAATTGCACTAACACATATTGTTCAGGATTTGATTTCTGCAGGGGTAGTGGAGGAGGTCCCTTATAATGTCTGTAACAGCCCTATTCTACCAATTCTTAAGAGAGACTCAGATGGCAAGATCTATCGATTTATTATTGATTTGCGTGAAATAAATAAAATTGTCATTCCCCAATACCCAGTGGTGTCTGATATCACAACTTTGCTTACTTTGGTTCCACCGACAGCCACCACTTTTAGCGTTATCGATCTAAAGAATGCGTTCTTTTCTATCCCTGTTCACCCAGATAGCAGATATCTGTTTGGTTTTACGCTCAATAATAAATCGTATAGATTTTGTCGTGTTCCCCAAGGCTATACTGAGAGCCCTAGCATCTACAGCCAGGCTTTAAAACGACAACTAGATTCCTTCGAATTGCAGTCTGGCGTTGCGCTCATCCAGTACGTGGATGACCTTTTGCTTGCTGCTGACTCCTATACACAATGTGAACAAAGCACGCTTGCGTTGCTGTCCTTTTTGGCACAAAACAATCACAAGGTCTCCAAGAAAAAGCTTCAATACTGTAGACCCCAGGTGACCTACCTCGGTCATCTGTTGTCTAAGGAGGGGAGGGCATTAACATCTGATCGAATTCAGGCGATTTTAGATACACCAGTCCCCCGCACGCAGAGAGATGTGCGTGCCTTTATAGGGTTGACATCTTTTTGTAGACAATGGATCATGGGTTTCTCACATATCATAAAACCTCTGCTAGCATTATTGTCCAAAACTACACCGATGCCTCTTGAGTGGACAGACGAATGTCAGAAAGCCTTTGAACAGTTGAGACAGGCCCTTTGTTCTGCACCCGTGTTAGGAACACCAGACTACACGAAACTTTTCACATTGTACGTGCACGAGAATGATGGGTGCGCGTTGTCAGTGTTAGTGCAGTTACACGGGGATAAGCAGAGACCATGTGCATACTTCTCTGCCATTTTGGATCCTGTAGCACGAGGGCTGCCTGGGTGTTTTCGAGCAGTAGCGGCAACAGCAGTAGCCATACGACAGAGTGAGGGCATAGTGTTATCACACAAATTGCTGGTGTTGGTTCCTCACGCAGTAGACGCCCTGTTAAACCAAACAAAGACCCAATACCTCACGAGTGCACGACTTACAGGATATGAGCTGACACTTTTAGCGCCACACATAACATTGAAGAGATGCGCTACTTTGAACCCCGCGACTTTATTGCCCTATCCGGCCGAGGAGGGTCAGGAAGAAAAACATCATGATTGTGTTTTCCTGACTGAGGAACAGACAAAGGGTCGTGTTGACTTACAGGATGTGCCACTTCCAGATGTGGATGGGGAACTGTGGGTTGATGGATCGTGTTTGAGGCTGCCAGATGGCACGACTTCCGCAGCATATGCGATCACGACACTTAAGACGGTGGTAGAAACAGCTAGAATACCACAAAAATCGGCTCAGGCAGCAGAGCTGATAGCTTTAACAAGAGCCTGCGAATTGAGTGCTGGCCTATGTGTGAACATATACACAGACAGCCGGTACGCCTTTGGAGTGGCCCATGACTTCGGGCTTCTTTGGAGGGAACGCGGGTTTCTGACGTCACATGGGGAGCACATTATGCACGGAGAGTTAGTGCGTGATCTCCTAAATGCGCTGCTTGGCCCTAAAAAAGTAGCAATAGTGAAGTGCAGTGCCCATAAGAAAATTACGGATAAGGTGGGCCAAGGAAATGCCTTTGCAGACAGCATAGCAAGGCAAACGGCTATGTCCCGAACTAGCTCCCCCATGTATGTGGTACAATCACAGGCTGAACGATGGAGTGATGCTAGAGCAGAGATACGGGATATACAAAATTCAGCTACAGAATCTGAGCTTGCGGCTTGGGCAGCAGATGGGGTGCTAGATGATGAGGGATGTTGGAGAAGTAAAGACATGGAGAAGTGGAAATTGCCTGCGGCTTACTTACAGGCGATGGTCCAGATGACACATGGACTGGCGCATGTCGGAGCTCTTGCAATCACTCAGCTTTTAACACGAGTTTGGGAACATCCCGAGATTGCGAACACTGCAAAGAGAGTAGTGCAGACCTGCCTGGTATGTTTGCAACACAATCCTGGAAAGGGGGCCTATACTCCGAAAGGAGGGTTCGTTCCACCTTCTGCACCGTTTGAAGTCCTTCAAATGGATTACATTCAACTCGAGCGTTGCAATAACCTGAAGTACGTCTTAGTGGTGGTGTGTGCCTTTAGCAAATGGGTTGAGGCCTACCCCACGAAAGACAATACGGCTTTGACAACAGCTAAGGTGTTGCTTAAGGAATTCTTTCCTCGCTTTGGAGTTTGCAAATTTTTGTGGAGCGATAATGGGCCCCATTTTGTCGGAAAGATTGTGGAATATGTACTGAAGGGGTTAGGGATTCAGCAAAAGTTCCACGCTGTATTCCACCCTCAGTCGGCAGGTTTGGTCGAGCGGTACAATGCCACGTTGAAGCTTAAACTGGCCAAAATTGTGGCGTCTACATCATTGAAGTGGCCAGATGCGTTGCCGCTAGCACTACTGTCTCTTAGATCAGTGCCCCATTCACGAACTGGCCTTACACCTTATGAGGTGGTGTTTGGCCGCCCCATGAATATCTGGGGAGTGCCCAAGCCGCGATTGATACATGATGTGCCTTGTGTTATGATGAATGATTATTTGGCACGATTAACAAATGATTTGCTCTCCATTCATCAACAGGTTCGAGAAGCGCTCCCTGACAACTCTACTGGAGAAGGCCACGATCTTCGTCCTGGGGATCATGTGATGATCCGTTCGTTTGAAAGAGCAAGCAGTTTGGAGCCCAGGTGGAAGGGCCCCGAGCAGGTCCTTCTGGCAACCCGCACCGCCGTACGAGTGACCAACAGGAAGCGGTGGGTGCATTCGACTCACTGTCGTCGAGTCTCTCCGGATCTGGTGACTCCTGCTGTGCTTACTGATTATAAAGAGATCTTGGAGAAAGAAAAGAGCCCAGCTGTGACGTCGGCCGAAGTAGAGGGAGCCTTCCCGGACCAATCTGCTGCTGGAAGAGAGCGCTACAATCTACGACCGCGATAAAGAAGATTTTTGTTCCTTTTTTAGACTGGTTGGTAACCGCTCCAGGTTTGTGAAACGGAAACCGGGAATTCCAAGGGGGGGGGATCAGTTCTGCCAGAGTAGCGACACCCGTCTTGGCCCGGAGAAGAAAACAACGGCTACCTCGGAGTTCAGCACCGCATTTTTCTTTTTTTTTTTAGGTATACACGTATGTGTATCAGAGACTATTTGTGAGAAACTGTGAGCACTGAACTTTCTTGAACTATGGCATCAATGGTATCGCGTGATAAGAAAATACTGGGTGCCTTTCTTTTTGTTTTCACGATTGTGGTGATAGCTGTTATTGCCTGGGTAGTCGAACTTGTGGTGCCTGTACGTGAACATTTGCTGCCGACTACCCCGGCACCGTCTGAACATTTTCACTTTACTCTGCCTTTTCATGAAGAACGCCACCGTCAAACGTATTTAAATAACAGCTTCATTCAGATTCTTCACCACACACATAATATGACCAATACCTCTAATTGCTGGGTGTGTGGAATGTTGCCTGGGCACCAGAAGAGAGGGGGCACCCCACTTATTCCACTCCCGTTTTCGCATAATGGGTCTTGCAACGCCTGGTACACCCTCCTCTTTACCTTGAGATGGCCAACAAAAGGGGGGGTGCTTTTTCGCCTAAATAAAGAATGTCCCCATGACAAGGATGGGTTTCCACGGGCTGAGGGTACACGGTTTGAATGGGAGGAGTATAGGCCCGACAATGTATCTGCCCCACGAATATACAGCAATCAGCGAAACGTGAATGTATCCAGTGCTCATGTTATAAATGTCATTGCCACGAAAGCCGATCTATGTATCCGGAATAAGGGCACGATTGCTGTGGGGAAAAGTGAATGTAACGTTACTCTCACGTTTGATAGCCCGAATGGCATTTCATTTGTTGCATCCCGAAACACCTACTTCATCTGTGGAGCGAAGGGGTACCATCAGCTTCCAGTGGGGTGGTTGGGCACATGTTATGTATCGTTTGTGCTACCTCCTGTATTCATTGCCCCTCCGATGTATCACAACGACTATACTCTGTACCATGACTTTGTTTTAAACAGAGTTAAGCGAACTGTTGCACTAGAGGACATTGATCAAACGGACACTGCGTTGCAACAATATGTGGATTTTAATCTGGGACTATTCTCCTTTGTGGGGGCCGCACTGAACAGTCGGAAGATCAGACGCCTGACACGTGTTGTCGAGGCTGTTGCGAATGACACTGCTATTGCCCTGGGGAATATTACCGAAGAACTGCAGATTTCCAGAATTGTCACCCTCCAAAACCGGATGGTACTGGATGTTGTTTTGGCTGATCGTGGGGGGGCATGTAGGATCATCGGAAGCAGCTGCTGTGTTTACGTGCCTGATAATTCTCCATCTGTGTATGATGCGATTTCAAAGCTGCATAAAATAGCTGCCGAAATACACCCGGACAATGGAACTTGGACACTTTCTGGATGGTTCTGGTCCATGATTGCAACTTGGGGCTGGAAACTGTTGACAATTCTCTGTATACTTGTGGGAGCAATGTTCTTTATCTGCCTGTGTATCCAATGTGGTCCTGCATTATGTTCAATGTGCCTATCGGCCTGTTTGCCATCGAGACGAGCTCTTGCCTACGATAAAATGATGCTACATAAGGAGGTGACACAAATTATGCTAATTGACATCGAGGACGAACATCCAGACTATGTTCATTATGAGGTAGATTCAGCTAAACGCTAAAAGGGTCGTCTGTTGTAATTGGCCCGTCCGTGTTAGCGATTAGCTGAATCTACACGTTGTCCTCCTTAACTTGGCTGTATACGATAAACGCCATTTTGAATACTGTGGCGGCCATCTTAGATCATGAGCGGCCTCGTGGCCGACGTGCCCTTTAGTCCTTTGTCCGTTCCACTGACCACTCACATCTGCCCAGCAACAGGCTATTTTTAGTACTGGTCAAGCCACACATGCGCAGTTCTCACTGACCCGTATACCTTCAGGAATGTGCCACTAACTGACCAGTGGGTTTGAAACCCTCCAATGAGCTGGCAGTATTCCAAAACATGACCATGTATGTCTCTAAAAACTGTGTCTTAACTTGTGCCGCCTATCTTTTATTGTCCCAAAATTGTATATAAACGGGGTCACACCGGTGTTCGGTGTGATACCTCTTGCAATACCGAAGGGTGCTGTTTGAGTGTACCACCACCCCATGGGGTTTTAATAAACCTGTTCTTTGCCTTTTACAGCTTCCGTGCCAACAGTTCTTTTGTGTATGTGGGTAATCTCTGGAGCGTGTAGGCCTTGGGAACCCTGAAATACTTCACCTACTCCAGTCAGGGACCACACTCGCAACTCTGGGCATTGCCTCATATTCACAATGGCCCGTTGGTCGCACCTTAGAGATACCCATTAGGGACCATCTCTCAGGGTGAGCCAGGACGGGTTCCCCAGCGGTCGAAGCGTGGAGATACTCCTCCGTGAGTCGATTCCTAGCGCTACATAAACCCACAATTAAATTAAATTAATTTATATTTGCATGACTGTAAGTTTTTGCCCTTGTATGCTTTTGTAACCTTTCTTTATGTGATGTTATTACTCTGGTGGTTCTCTACTCTCTGCTTTTGCTGCATATTGCATTGTAGTGTGTGGTGCCTGCCCACACCTTTCCTGTGTTTGAAGTAGTTTACAGTTCCTATTGGTACCGTGTGGTTTTTCCACACCTTCCACCCCAGTTTATATTGGAGTTAGTTGCAAAGTTTTTTGCTGTATTTTGTGCTGTGTGGCGTGTCCCCTGACTTTGTTTTACAGTTCCTGCATTCTACATTATTACACGTGGTATTTTACATCACACCTACTTCTGTGGTTTTTGTGTTTTGCACTTTACTGTGTGGCATTTCCTACCACATCTACGTATTATTCCTACAATTTACACTGTGCAGTGTGATATTTTACGCCATACCTTGCATTATACTGTGTGGAATTTCATGCCATACCTTGCATTATACTGTGTGATATTTTACGTCACACCTAGTTTTACTTTCTGTATTGAATTGTGGGTTATTTCCCATACCCGATTCTTATGTTCACACATATTGCATTGTACAGTGTGGTATATTCCACCACACGTATTTCTGCTGTTTGCACATATTGCAATGTACCATGTGGTATTCTCCGACACACCTTGTTCTTGATTGTATTGTGCTGTGCGGCACTTTCTGCCACACCTAGTTCTGCATTCCTGTATATCACAATGTACTGTGTGACACTTTCTGCTACAGCTAGGATTTGCTGAATTTTTTGGGACTTTTCTATATACAGCTATCTTCCACCCTTTCGCTATTCTCTTGCTTCTGTGTTTTGTTCTCTCCTTCACCGTGTTGCTTATGCTCTTATATATCCTCATGTTTGCCTGGCCAGCTTGCATGATCTTTGTACTTGGGTTGTTTTGTTATTTATGTGAGGGAGGGTGTGGGTTGTTTTGGTGTGATAAAGGGTGTTGATGCATGAGTCGTTTGTATTATCTTTTCTTGTTTGTGTTTCCAGTTTTTCCACCTTTAATTTCCATGCTTTTCTTCAATGTATTTTATTCTCATTGTTTCTTGCTTTTTTTCTAATGCATTTTGATTCTTCCTTCCTTTCCATTGTAAAGGGGGAGATATGTGGTATCCTGCTGCTCAGCCAGAATAATTGAATGAGAGAATGTTGGTATGTGGAATGTTGGAGTGCCTGAGTCAGTTGGTGTATGGGCTTAGCAGCAAGGGGGCTGAGCAGCAGGGGGGCTGAGCGGCAGGTTGGCTGCTTCTGGTTGGGCTCTATTCCACATAACCTGCTACTCATTAAATCTCCATGAAAACTACTTGGATTTCGACTACCTTCATTATACTACAACCACTCATTAATATTTGTTGTCAGCGCTCACTTTGTGCAGCAATTTCATCCTGTGACAAGTAAATAAAAAGACCTTGAATATCTTATAATTCTCAGATTTATAGTATAATGTAGAATTCTTAAATGTTTGACAGAAATTACTTTTCACATATCCACAATATTAATTTTCTGTGAGGATATTTATTAGAAAATGTGATATGGGAAGTACTAAATGGTCCTATAACTATGTCAATGCTGCAAAATTACTTTGAATATTCCAGAGAGAAAATTATGTAAGGACATAATAAATGTATACTTCATATGTCCAATACAACACTGCTCTCTATGTGGAAATTAATATTCTTCCTTACATACATGTAAACTCTCTTAGCTTATATTATTAGTCAAACGTGTACAGAGTAGTAAACCCAGCAGGTTTATTATTGTTTGATAAATATATATCTTAGGTTACACATATTTCCCACAGCCTACACATCATACTGTTTCTATGGAGAAGTGCTTTTTAGCATGGCACTATGGAAGAAACTAAAACTGAGGGCCATATTCTCCAAAGTAAACTTAGACCTGAAATCTAAGTCTACCTTTGTGAATTGAGTGCTTAGACTTCAAGTCTAAGTTTACCTTTGTGACTTGGGACCACAGTTTAAATCAGTGTAATGTTGTCAAGAAGACCTCAGACAACGGTAAGGTTACCAAGTGCCAGAAGGTAGTTTATTCCACCTCACCCATATAACTCACTTTGTCAACTGCTGACACATCTTGAATAATCAATTCCATGCTTGTGTAACATTCCAAAGTAGAACCTAGCTACATCACACTTCTCCCTTTTTATATTAATAAATATCCATCATAATAAACTCATCACCCTCCACATAACAATAATGCTACACAAACTAAATAGAAACGGAAACCATCAAATGAAAATTGAGAAAAAACATCAAATGAATAAATTGAGCTCCTAATGTAATCATTAAGATAATTAGGTAATTTGTGAGCCGTCTTCATTTCATTTTTTTAATTATGAACTGGAGCGCCTAAGAGATCCACATAAAAAATACACACAAAAATGATCTGATTTAACAAATCATCCAGAGCTACAATAACAGTAACAGATTAAAATGCATATAAAACCATAAATTCATCAATTTTGTTGGGCAATATGACATACTAGCAGCTTGCTGCAACTAAATGTGGAAGTACTCAGAAGTTAGAGCAATTTCACTCTTGGGATGGAATACAGATAAGACAGTTTGGGTCAAGCTGTACTGTTAAATATTCTAAAAACTTTAACTCATTATACAGCATCTTAGAATGCTATATATTATAAGTACAAGGTATATACAGAGACCTAACGGTTATGGTTTTCATAGTACATACTAAATACATAATTGTGCCCAAGATAATTGAGAGTGCAAATGCGAAAATATCCTGCAATCATTTCTTTTAAAATTAATAGTAAATCGAGTTCAGGCGGACCCCAGTCGAAAAATATAAAAAGTAGCCTAAAAGGTGAAAAATGTGTTCATTATGCGATGCAGTTTACGTAGCAGTATAGCTGATATCGCAAGTGCGTAAGTGCTATGCCAATTCCATTAATCCTTTGATCATTTATGGAGCCAACTAACTGGTAATCTTTGATTCAAATTTTACAGTGACATCATTAAATATAATCAAGCACATGCAGCAAAGCCTTTTGAGATCGCAAACGGTGTGAATGGCAAAAATCGTCCATTTGCGATCTCAAAATTAGCTTTTGCGATGCATCAAGGGTCAAGGCCCTCGCAATTTGAGAATTCGCAATTAATTGCGAGTTCTCAAATTGCGATTGCATTTAGGGAATCGCATTTTGCGATTCCTTAAATGCAATGCATTAAAGTTAAAAAATCTGTGATCTCGCGAATAGGGGGAGCAAATTACCATGAAGTTGAACTTCATGGTAATTTGCAAAAACTTTGAAAAATGCACTTTTATGCATTTTTCAAAGTTTCATGTTGCTCACACACATGCCCTTAGGCACAGATCAATTTCAGGGGTGCAACACGCCACGGTGTCCATTTGACACCCTTGAAATTGCATTCTCGATTTGCGATTCTCTAATTGAGAATCGCAAATTGAGAATGTCTTCCCATTAATTTCTGAGGGCCTCTAGGTCCATAGGAATGAATGGGGAGGTATTCCTTAATTCTCTAATTGAGAATCGCAAATTGAGATTCGCAATTTGCGAGTCGCAATTAAGTAATGTTCAGACATCGCTATTTTTTAAGCGATTTCTACATGCATAGGCTTTTGCGAATCCTTAAAAATCGCAATTAAGGAATCGCAAAAGCCAACATTGATGCATGTGCCTGATAGTCCAAGAACCCTGCAATTCAAATTATAATATGCAGTGAACGTTATCCACCAAGGACCCTCGTCAGCATACCACAGCCTACTTCTTCACGTGAGTTCTTATCTAAAATATATAAAAAAATTGTTTAAAAAATATATAAATATGAAAACACACTTGTTCAGAGGGAGGGGTGGGCAAAAAGAAATTTCGGGCCTCCTCTGCTGTGGCGATATTATATTTTAAATACAATGGCCGCAGCAAACTACGTCCTAATGGTTGTAATCAGGGACAGACAAATAAGACATGATTTAAATCCTGTACCCAGCTTCCACATAAATGGCAAAGTTTGTCCTGCCTGGCTAATCCCTCCAATGCTCCTGTTATATTTTGTAGGGGCAGCTGACAATATGTATTGCAAAAACAACAAGTGATGGACCGAATGTGGATCAATGTCACACATTCCCCCAGTCAAAAGATCTGGGCCCAAATCCATCGTTTTTTTGCACTCCACACCACCCTGGGTTAGACAATGGCGATATGCAAATCAGCTCTGACCCTGTTGCCCCATGGGAACAGTCCAGTCCGAACTACAAAAGCCATGTCCTTCCCAGAACGGAATCAAGCATCCGAGGACCGGACCGGTTTCGAGGTAACACCTCTCATCAGCCCGGCTAGCTTGACTCCAAGTGGTGTGGAGTGCCTGGGACCCACGTCTGGGCATCCCCAGCGCACTTAGGGCGGCAATTGCAAAAACAACAAGTGATGGACCGAATGTGGATCAATGTCACACATTCCCCCAGTCAAAAGATCTGGGCCCAAATCCATCGTTTTTTTGCACTCCACACCACCCTGGGTTAGACAATGGCGATATGCAAATCAGCTCTGACCCTGTTGCCCCATGGGAACAGTCCAGTCCGAACTACAAAAGCCATGTCCTTCCCAGAACGGAATCAAGCATCCGAGGACCGGACCGGTTTCGAGGTAACACCTCTCATCAGCCCGGCTAGCTTGACTCCAAGTGGTGTGGAGTGCCTGGGACCCACGTCTGGGCATCCCCAGCGCACTTAGGGCGGCAATTGCAAAAACAACAAGTGATGGACCGAATGTGGATCAATGTCACACATTCCCCCAGTCAAAAGATCTGGGCCCAAATCCATCGTTTTTTTGCACTCCACACCACCCTGGGTTAGACAATGGCGATATGCAAATCAGCTCTGACCCTGTTGCCCCATGGGAACAGTCCAGTCCGAACTACAAAAGCCATGTCCTTCCCAGAACGGAATCAAGCATCCGAGGACCGGACCGGTTTCGAGGTAACACCTCTCATCAGCCCGGCTAGCTTGACTCCAAGTGGTGTGGAGTGCCTGGGACCCACGTCTGGGCATCCCCAGCGCACTTAGGGCGGCAATTGCAAAAACAACAAGTGATGGACCGAATGTGGATCAATGTCACACATTCCCCCAGTCAAAAGATCTGGGCCCAAATCCATCGTTTTTTTGCACTCCACACCACCCTGGGTTAGACAATGGCGATATGCAAATCAGCTCTGACCCTGTTGCCCCATGGGAACAGTCCAGTCCGAACTACAAAAGCCATGTCCTTCCCAGAACGGAATCAAGCATCCGAGGACCGGACCGGTTTCGAGGTAACACCTCTCATCAGCCCGGCTAGCTTGACTCCAAGTGGTGTGGAGTGCCTGGGACCCACGTCTGGGCATCCCCAGCGCACTTAGGGCGGCAATTGCAAAAACAACAAGTGATGGACCGAATGTGGATCAATGTCACACATTCCCCCAGTCAAAAGATCTGGGCCCAAATCCATCGTTTTTTTGCACTCCACACCACCCTGGGTTAGACAATGGCGATATGCAAATCAGCTCTGACCCTGTTGCCCCATGGGAACAGTCCAGTCCGAACTACAAAAGCCATGTCCTTCCCAGCCTCTCATCAGCCCGGCTAGCTTGACTCCAAGTGGTGTGGAGTGCCTGGGACCCACGTCTGGGCATCCCCAGCGCACTTAGGGCGGCAATTGCAAAAACAACAAGTGATGGACCGAATGTGGATCAATGTCACACATTCCCCCAGTCAAAAGATCTGGGCCCAAATGTGGAGTGCAAAAAAACGATGATCACCTGTTTTGTTTACAATATGTATAGCAATAAGAAAATACCGGACAAAGGAATTGAGCCCATGCGGAGTATCTTGTTTGATTACAGCTATTGTAACATCATCAGGGACCACCACATCTGAATACCTTGCCTTTTAATTAAGCTCTCTGTTTCTTTACAAGAAGGGGAGCTGTTGTCACTCCCCATGCGGATCTCCTTAATTACCTCTAACTTGGACCTGGCCATTATATTTAGAGCACATTACTGTAAGAGGTATTGGGTCCATTCTGAATCAGATATTTAAATGACTTTTGCTTTAACACTACTTTCACAATATTTAGCTATTTGGGCCCAGTATTTGCGCAAGTCACCAGACCGAGCAACCTCTCTTAGTTTAATCCAATTTGAGTCCCCCACCTTTCTGCGTTCAGATGCATTGATTCTCTTTCTTGTCTGCTTTAATCTACTAATTTTCCTTTGCCTAATCAAAGAGGATTGCTTACATTGTTCCCTTACTAGGGCATTTATCTCCAAATTTAACTTTTTTACTGCCCCGAAATAACCCCAGGTTGCTCAGTTCCTCTGGCTTGATTCTTCCTTCTTCAGGATCTAAATTAGAATAGGTTATTTTCATAACCAGGAAATGAGAGTTTCCTTTATAGGACCAGAGCTCACATTTTCACCCAGCCCCCTAGGCATATAATGTTTTTATTTGTCCCAAAAGTGTGCCCATTTGTTTAATTATACATAATACCATTGTCTCTAAAATTCTAGGGCTCCAAAGACTTGAGCTCCAAACTGCCTTCCATTTATATAATACTATGGTCACTCAAGTTTGTCCTCAGTACCTTAAATTGGGAGCAGGCACCAGAAAGCGGGTAGGATACTACCATATAATCAATAAGTGACTGCCCTCGAGAGGCGAGGAAAGTAAGGGAGCCTGGGGAATCCTCTGGGAATCTCCCATTTAAAATAACAAGATCATTCATTCTCAAACAGTGCAAAAAATTCAATCCTCGCTTATCTGACCTAATATTGCCTGGCAGCATTGGCTCAGGGACGGTCCATACATCCCCCAGTTCCTGGTTGCAGTAAACCAGGGAGGAACAGCTAGAGATTTTTGCATTGAAATCTCCCACCACCAATATCATTGTGTATTCTTCTGAAGGTATTAACTTTATGGATAAAAGAGAATCAGACGCCCTCCCAGGAGAAATATATACATTTACCAGTAACAGGGACGGGTACTGATTAAGTCTCCCATTACCCAGCTTAAGTTTCATGGCCATGCAAAGATTAGACAAAGGGAGAAAACCATGGGTTCCAATTTATCCTGCAACTAAGTGAAATAGCTGAACGACCGCTTGCATGACCAAAATTAAATTCTGCGCAGCACCCTGTTTCCTGTGGACAGATTATCATTGGATCATGTTGAACTGAGGCATCTAGCTTAGAGCTTGGGTTTCCTAGCCCAGCCATGTTCCAGGACAAAACTTTTTTCGAAGGCTACCTCCTCAGCATAGGAATTTTTTTCCCTTCTTTGGAAGCATTCAACGAGCCAGCTACCCAGCTCCACTGGTCCACCTCCTCCCCATCTCTATGATCCATGGTACTTTGAATAACCCTGGAAGAAGTTTGCTTAGCCGCGCTATGCGAGGTTGTGTGAAGTTGCACAAGAATTCCGTTATGCTATGCGTAGCTACGTGAGCATGCAGAGTTGTTTGTTTCCACATGCTTGCGTGTGCTTGCGTATGCTTGCAAGATGTTTTTGACATTCAACAATGCGGATAACGTGTTTGGGGAAATATTGCGCGAACTTAACGCGCGGTCACCAATGAGCGCGGCCATCTTGTTTTCCTATCTTTTGCATGGTTCTGGGGACTGTTTTTCAATCCCTCTCCAATCTTTTCAATCCTTTGTTTTTTACACTGTTTCTCTGAACATTTTTATTTATTATCTATCCCTCTCGGTCCCGGAGTCTAAATTTTGCATTTTATTTCTACTTTTACTGCGCATCTTTTTTCTTTTCTACGGTATTATATTACTTCCTTCTTTACTCTACTACTTCTTCCCCTAACTTTATTTTTTTCTGCTACATTTTCTTTTCCGCCCGCCCACTGCCCACCTCAGAACCATGGCTAAGGGAGAGGGTACCGGCTCCAAGGGCAAGACGCCTACGCCAAACAGCTGCCTGTCTTGCAGCAGACTGCGTCTACCAGGGGTGCAGGCATGGTCCCTTTTCGGCGAGGCGGAGGTGCCCACCCTTGTTTTTTTTGTGCAGCACCACCTCCCCTTGACCTTGGCAGCAGGCATGTCTCCAGATACACTCCAGAGGAGCGTCACCACCGTTGGGCAAGGGTGCGCCTGGCAGTGGTCTGGGGTCCGGCGCACCCATAACCAGCTGACCCACCAGTAACCAGATGTCGTGGACCGGGAGCAAAACCTGCAAGGTGTCGAGGTCGTGGGGCTCGTTGAGTAGCTAATACTAGTAGTATTGTGTGTTCTCTAAACTGAGGTACTGTTATTGCGAATATAATTTTTTTCACGAAGAGCAAGAATGCTGCTGCTTACATTGCAGGTAAATTAAGTTTAAAAATCTTCTGTGATTGTTATTCTTCTAGACACAGGTGCTCGGCCCTACTAATCTTACTTGTTGTTTGCAACGTTGCGTTTGCTTGGGCTTAAGTTAGGTAATGCTAGAGAGGCTCTAGTCCTTCCTTTGTCCTCCTGTCACTATGATAGTGGTGGATAGGTAGTTTAAGTACTTAGTATTAGTTGGTAATTTTTAAGCAGTCTGCGTGACGCATCCTCCGTCACGTCACGTGCTGTTGAGTGCTGCTTTCTCCAGTTCTTAGTAGAACCTTTTGTAGTTTGTTTAGTGAGGGAGTAATAGGCTTAGCAGAACATCAGCTGCAAGCAATTAACCAACAATTTGGTGTATGCAAAAATATATGCATGTGTCCTCCATCTATGCATTTTTGAGTACTAAAATAAATGGAAATGCAGACATAGTGAACTATTGGCCCACCTGAACAGGTGGGCTAGTTCAGGTGGTACTTAGGCATAGTATTCTGAAATCATAATCGAAAACTGGATTAGTGTTCATAAATAATAACTAGACGGTCCGCGAATCCCGCGATACTACCAGTCGATCGGATTACATAGGTCATTTTTATTGCAATTGTTGTTTCCAAAAATGTTTTTGGGAGCGTTTTAAAAATATTTTATTTGTTTCACACCAATTATCAATGTTTGTCTCTTTCTTTATTATATCTTGCATGATCACCACCCAGGGGCAAGAAGACAGGGTCGGAGTTGGCGGGAGCAGCTGCAGAACGCCAAGACCAGGACCTGGACCAGGACCGCTCCTCTACCGAGGTCTCTGCTGCTGGCCCCAGTAAGTCTTCCTGTTGTTAATATTTATAATTATATTTCCCTAACTCTTACTGCACCTTATTTTTTCTGAACTATAATTTCCGTTTCCTAATTCAATTTTTTACCAAATCTTCTTCGATCTAGACTTTTTGTTTCTAAATTCTTGTTATCCCTGCCTCTACCTGCCTCTGCTATGACTCTCTATAAACACCTATTATTAGTCTGTCTGTAGCTAAGCTTGCCCAGTTGGCCACTCTTTATTTAAAAGGTTTTATTAAAGCTCTATCCACTGGGTTCAGTCCTTTGGGTTGGCATCTTCTAGTCTTCTTAATCTTAAGAGGCTTTTCGACAATTCCCATGAACAAAATACCCAACCAGATATTTTACTATTTTTGATAGGATAGGACATACTACTACTAGTAGTGTCTACTCTACTCTAGTACCGAATTTGCAGTGATGTATATGGTAAATGTATGTATTTTAACTTTTTTTTCAATCTTGCTAGTGAAAAATATGGGGAGGTGTATGTGGCATCTAAAAAATGTGTCATGTTTTTTTCTAAGCGTACCGATCATGACCACCAGTGCCAGGACCAGTGGAGAGACAGGCGACGCCAGCCAGGAGGGAGCCGTGGATGCGGCAGCTGCCACAGGGGTGGGTAAGCCAGCAGCAGTGACCGGGGTGGTAAGTTATTCTTATATTCCTTACTTATTGACAATAGATACACACTCGCTGCAAGGGTGTTGTGTAAGTTGAGAGAGACTAAGTTGTTGTGAATAACAGTTAAATAAGACACCCTTTACTAAGCATTAGAGCAATAGCATTAGCAGCGGGAGTAGTTGAGTAACTAATGGCCTCTTCTATCTGACTTCTACTCAGCTGTGAAAATTGTATGGAGAAGTCTAAGAGTCAGATCAGATGACCTTGATGGATTGGTTGAATGAAAAGGGGAAGGAGGAAGGACGGGAGATGTAATATATTTGTCTGGCGGAGAAGGATGCGTGGGATGCATGCATAGGTGGCTGACAGGAATCAGATGCGTCGGTGGTTGAAGGATGGGAGGGAGGTGAAAGAAAAGATGCCTGCCTGGGTGGGGGAAAATGTATGGGTGGATAGCAAGAGTCCAGAGTCCTCCAGGGTTTTTTTTATGGGTCAAACTTAAAGGCAAGCAAGGATGGAAGGACACATGGTGGTGGTTTAAAAAAAAAAGAAAAAAGTTTGTTGTTGGTGTAACAAACTAAGGTTTGCCTGTTTCTGCATGACACGATGCACATGTCCACAAACTTCTCAGCGCAGGCAAGGCTCCACTGCCTTAACAAATGCCTGATAAGTCGTCCGGTGGCACACTGCCCCAGGCACAGCGCAAATGTCCTGTCTGTGCCGAAACATACAGGAATGAACCGAGGGAAAGAAACTGATGTTGAGGTGGTGAGGGGCACCAGATCCTGTAATCATTGCCAAATGTAATGCTGTCAAATAGACCAGACACAACAGTAAGGTTTCCAAGTGCCAGCAGGCCATTTATTCCACCTCACCCTTACAGCTCTCTTTGTCAACTGCCAAAACATCTTGAATAATACTGTTCATGCTCATGTAACATTCCAATGTAGAATCTAGTTACATCACAGTTCTCCCTTGTTATATTAATTAATATATACGTGAAAATGAACTCATCACCTCCTACAACAAAAATGTAATACAAACTAAATAGAAACAGAAAACTTCAAACAAAAATATCACTCTTGAGACTGTCAGGCACAAGGTTTGGAAATCAACTATACATTTGGATTCTAATTTTCTTAATTCAGCTTCACAGTCTCCTACTCATATACTCGTAGGCACCGGAACAATTACAAATGGACTTCAGGAGTTGTTCATTGATTGTCTTAATGCATGTAATGAAAATGCCTGGTTGCTGAATACATAAAATGAGCTTTTGTAATAGCCGTCACATGTTATGTTCAAAAAAGTAGTTTTATGAATGTAGAAATGGTACTTCCAATGTACAGTTCATTACATGGGCATTTTAATACGCATTCCAAATACCTGCAGGAACTGTCAAGGCTTTTCAAAATATATCTATTCCTGCTGTACGTGTGTATTTCTTGCATTCCCAAGCATTACTGCATGCTTTGTAATGGTCACCTTTTTTGAAACCTGTTAACATATTCAACCAATTAAATTATTTTTTTTTCTTTGCAGTATAACACGGCACCAACATGTCCTACAGTACCTTGGCCTGCCTGTAGGTTATTTGTGAAAAATGGACAATATCCAATCCTATTCCCACAGCTTTCTGCAACTGAGCCCAGTTATCCCTAATTTCTTTACAGTATTTTCAGGAAATCAAGTACAATGTATTCACTCCAGACAATAAGGAGATCATCAATGTTTCTCAGCCAAGATAGCACATGTGTAATACAGATTTGACTCTCATCAATTCACTCATTTCCTCCGACCACCGCTTCAACACATTGACATAGCTTGGGACAAAACATGTGGACATAGCAGTGGATGTTTGAGGACAGCAGTATTGGTCAAGGACATGAAAAGAAATATGTGTCAAGAAGAAACGTATCATATTAATTAATATGTGTGTGTGATGCTGCAAATTAATGTACCAGCTTTTCAATTAGGGAGGGTGGAACTCAGTGAGTTTTACACAGTGGAATTCCGAGGAGATACTTAAAAACTTAGTGAGATTCTGTGGAGTTCTGTCCACCCTACAATACCCATCACAAATGAACTACAACCTTCTGGACCAACAATAGTCAAGTCAAGTCAAGTCAAGTCAAGTCATTTGTATAGCGCGCTACTCACCCGCAGGGTCTCAAGGCGCTTGGGGAGGGGGGGTCAGCTACTGCTCGAACAGCCAGGTCTTGAGTTGCTTCCTGAAGGCGAGGTGGTCTTGGATCAGGCGGAGGTGGGTGGGGAGGGAGTTCCACGTCTTGGCGGCCAGGTAGGAGAAGGATCTTCCCCCCATTGTGGCTCTTCGGATGCGGGGGACGGCGGCGAGGGCGTGGAGGACGATCGGAGCTGGCATGTGGGAGTGTAGAAGTTGAGGCGGTCATTGAGGTATCTTGGGCCTTGGTTGTGGAGGGCTTTGTGTGCGTGGGTGAGGAGTCGGAACGTGATTCTCTTGTTGACAGGGAGCCAGTGCAGGTTTCTCAGGTGTGCGGAGATGTGGCTGCATCGGGGGATGTCCAGGATGAGTCGAGCTGAGGTGTTCTGAATCCGCTGGAGTCTTTTTTGGAGTTTTGCAGTGGTTCCAGCATAGAGGGAGTTGCCGTAGTCCAATCGGCTGGTGACGAGGGCCTGGGTGACTGTCTTCCTGGTGTCGGTGGGGATCCATCGGAAGATCTTCCGTAGCATGCGTAGGATGTTGAAGCATGACGAGGAGACGGCGTTGACTTGTCTGGTCATGGAGAGGGAGGAGTCCAGGATGAAGCCCAGGTTGCGCGCGTGGTCCGTCGGTTTGGGTGCGTTGCCCAGGGCAGGGGGCCACCAGGAGTCGTCCCAGGCGGAGGGCGACGATCCCAGGATGAGGACCTCTGTCTTATCTGCGTTCAGTTTCAGGCGGCTGTTCATCATCCACTCGGCTATGTCTTTCATCCCTTCGTGTAGGTTGGTCCTGGCGGTGGCGGGGTCGTTGGTGAGGGAGAGGATCATCTGGGTGTCGTCGGCGTAGGAGATGATGTTGAGGTTGTGTCGGCGTGCGATGGCTGCGAGGGGTGGGGCTGAGCGATGATCCCTGTGGTATGCCGCAGATGACTTCGGTGGCCTCGGATCTGAACGGGGGGAGGCGGACTCTCTGTGTCCTTCCGGCGAGGAAGGAGATGATCCACTCCAGTGCCTTCTCTTGGATTCCGACGTTGCTGAGGCGCTGCACTAAGGTGCGATGGCAGACAGTGTCGAACGCCGCGGAGAGGTCCAGGAGGATGAGGGCCGCCGTTTCCCCGTTGTCGAGCAGGGCTCGGATGTCATCAGTGGCTGCGAGGAGTGCGGTCTAGGTGCTGTGAGACGTCGAGGGAGTCATTCGTCTCGAGGAAGGCGGTCAGCTGTCTGTTGACTGTCTTCTCGATGACTTTCACAGGAAACGGGAGGAGCGAGATGGGGCGGTAGTTTTTGAGGTCGGTGGGGCGGCTGAAGGTTTCTTTAGGAGGGCGCTGAGTTCGATGTGCTTCCAGCTCTCCAGGAAGGTGGCAGTGTTGAAGGAGGCGTTGATGATGTCTCATAGATGGGGAGCGATGACGGAGTCGGCCTTGTTGAAGATGTGGTGGGGGCAGGGGTCGGTTGGAGATCCGGAGTGGATGGAGTTCATCGTGCGTATGGTTTCTTTGGTGCTGATTGGGGTCCAGGCGTGGAGGGTGGTGGTGGGAGCGTTGGTGCGATCGTAGGGTGCGTCGGCTTTGTGTTGAAGCTGTTGTGTATGTCTGCGATCTTGTTGTGGAAGTGCGAGGCGAGGGAGTTGCAGAGGTCTTGCGATGGGGTGATGTCGTTGCTTCCGGCGCTGGGGTTGGAGAGCTCTTTGACGATGTTGAAGAGTTCCTTGCTGTTGTGGGCGTTGTTGTCCAGCCGTTCCTTTAATGCTGTTTTTTCTTGGTGGTGCGAATCAGTTGGTGGTGTTTTCGGTAAGCATGGGCGGAAAATCCGTTTCGCTCGCGGATTTTGCGGATTTTCAGTAAATTCGCAATCCGCGAGATTCGCGAATCTCCCGCAAAATCCGCAAATCCGCGAGCAGCGGATTTTGCTCGCACTGTTCGCGTGAGTTCGCGGCTTCCCAGTACAACTTCGCGCCCCGCGAATAAGTGCTAAATTGCAGAAATACGATCTTAGCAAAACTGAAACTACTTACCAGGTTCAAAAGTTCAGGCTCATCATTAGTAGCCATTTCCTGTAGTGCTTCCTGAGGGGCCCCTTCAGAGTTCAGTTGCCTACTTGCAACTATTATGTGACCCTGCTCTGAACCTCAGAATAGTTACACATATGCCACAAAGGTCCTGAATTACAGCTAAGGGAGACAAGCAGGAGCCAGGCTGGAAGTTCAAATCCATTAATCAGCCCCTAATTCATTATTGTCAGTTGTGGCAGGGCAGGTGTTGTAACTAATTTTGCAACAATGAAAGCACTTAGCAAGTGCAAAAGATCACTAATCAGGAAGCACTAAGGAAGCAGGTGCCAGCTAAAAAAATATTCTGTGACACATTAATCAGCCCCAAATTAATTCAGGTCACTTGAGGCAGGGAAGGTGTGCTTTGCTTTGCCCTAATATAGTACACTGACTGGACAACCAGAGGGTGCTGTGATGAAACAGAGGGTGGCATGGGTGGGCCAGAGGGTGGCATGAGTAGTCAGAGAGTGGCAGTGGTGACAGAGAGTGGCAGTGATGAAGAAGAGTGTCCCAAACAGGCTGGACACGTAGAAACAACAAGTTCGCAAAACTTGCGAGCCGACAGGTAAGTTCGCGTTTGCGAAATTGTACAAAACCCTCGCAAACTGGCAGAAACCCGCGCGAACAAAAAAAAAATCTGCAAATTCGCGAGAATTCGCGGATTTTGCGAATTGCCAGTTCGCAAATTCGCGAACGCGAGATTCGCAAAATTCACCCATGCTTAGTTTTCGGGTGGCGAGCTTGAGGGTGGTCATGTTGTCTGGTGTCGGGTCTCTGCGCCAGGCTCTCTCGAGGGCTCGGCAGTTCTTCTTGGAGTTCTTGAGTTCGTCAATATCAATCGTCAATAAATAGCAATATCATCAATTGTTTGCATATGTAACCCCAAAAACATTGCCAAAGAGAGACCACACACAGCTCCCCAAAAAGCATGCCAGCAGCAGCCCTCCCCACAATAAAAGCTGCTCATCAGCAAGTACTACTCACTCGGATCTGCCAAGGATGCCCAGCGCCTTGCTGAATGAAAAGCCAATGAACAGCAGGTAGAGAGCCTGTTGGGCTCAGGTAGCATGGAGTCGTTAGCACCTGGACGCTCCTCTCTGGCTCACGACTACACAAAACAAAATTACCACCTTTGTCAGAATCTTAATGATAGTATTGTCATCCCATCTGAGTTTGTTCATACTCAACTTGTTTTTGTTTAGCTTGTTTTTGAAAACACTCCTTTCTTGTTTCTTAATGATGTGAGCTCCTCAGTGATGATGTTATAAAAGCAGTTTTCTGCATCTCAGAGCAGGTTGGGTACATTTCTGAATGTTTCTTTAAAAAATAATTGCATATTCCGATTTATTCTATCATACTGCTCATTATTAAACCTTCATTATTTGCGGTGTCAACTTCAGAATATTTTCTTAAGATGATGAGGTTTTCAATGTCCCCAGTTTGCAATGTAGAAGAACTTGTTTGCAAGTGTATGGAATGTGCTATATTTCTTTTGGATATGCATCACTTCCATTTATTTACGGTATTTCTTTAGCATTGTTTAGATAAATGTATATATACATTTTGTACATTGTGTAAATATACACACACACACACATGTATATATTTGTTTTACTAAACAACACATTTAAAAACTTAGTTATGGTTCTAGCTCAAGTGGTCAAATTCATTGAAATTTACCAGTTTTTCTTACCAGCACACACATCGCATGCCATAACTTACACTATTCAACATGTTACTCTGGTATTTTGAACATAATTGCCAGTGCAGGTTATGTGCATTGGTAACCAAAACTGGAGAATTTCTGTGGTTTTGCACGTTTGTGCCAGGCTATTTTTTAAATATTGTTTTCTACTGAATTTCAATGGGATTTTATGATGTACTTAATTTCTAATCCCTGTGATCCAGCGCCCCTACAGAAAATCTGTCTCATCAACACTACCCAACACCATGATACTCACCATTAATCATAAACTCACACAAGGCCCATAAATAACCGAGACAAATATTGGGCAACTGTATCATGTGACCTAATTAATCGGAACTATTCACAAACTATTTACACATTATATACAACTGCAGTTTATCATCATCATAATCATAAAAATATAACGGTAGCATCTAATTAAGTCACTTAGGTAAATGGATCAACAGATGGAAACTAGACTAAGAATAAACAAGACCAGCTTGTCATTTTCAAATCTAATTTATTAATTTTCTTATCAAACAAAAAGCATTTTAGAATTAGAAATCTTTTATTTAGTAAATTGTAAGCATCATTTAATCAAGGTATAGGCATATTAGACTGACATTTCAAAACAGATCAGCCTGTAAAGAATTAAAGCAGTAAAGGTCTCATTCCCTAAATTCTATTTCCCTGACTAAACTCATTCAAACCTAAAGAAAAAGTCATTAAATCAGCTATCCTTACGTGTATCAAAAATCCGTCAGCACTTCACGCCTTTCAGGAATCAGGAATGAGCCAGCAAACCTCCTCTCATGAGGTCAGGTTTTATACCTTTTCTCTATCTAAAACTTACTAATTCTGCATTCCTTCAACAAAATCCATGCTTCTAATAAGCTGTTTCACGTCAGTCCATTGTTAGGTCATTCATTTCTGACCAAGTCCGGGACACATCATAAGCCCTTATTGTTCTTAGATTTACCATCCTTCTAGCTTCCTCAAAAGAGCAACAATTGTCCGAATGCAAAGTTCACTTCCTACTCTTGGCAGGCTTTCCAGGCTTTTTGTCCTTGGTCCTTTCAACAAGAACACATTCGTCTTGACCATAACGCTTCTGATTTATTCTTTATTTAATCAGCAAAAAAGAGTTCCTCTTCCTGCACGTGAGTGAAGGCTTCACTCTTGTCAAGTTTCATATTTTCTTTCAGCACTGTCAGCCAATTTCTTTTGGGCCCGTTCGAGAACTAATATTTAAACAAACACAAAACTTTAATTAATTCGAGTAATGAAAACTATTCTGTTACCCACCCCTTTTGCAAATGTTAAACCCATTAGTTTATGTTATCTAGCTTCAAGCACATAAAAGCAGTGTGTGTATTTACCATCTTCTTTTTAGGCCAACAGGATTCTCCACAAGCCTTTGCTACATAAAAGACACGACATAGACAAAAGCACATTAAAATAGGCACATGCCATTTAATTAAACAGCCACTATTAATGTTGACAAAATCAATAGACAAGGTTAGTTTATTATTTTTCAACATACTTGCAAATGCAACATAGAGCATATGAATTAGTCCCGTGTGTCGTGAATGTATTTTTAATCTAGGTTGATTAGTTAATTTCATGCATAAACTTATTAATACAATTATTTATTATGGAAGTTTAACTTCGCAAGGCAAAACATAATTCATTTCTGAAACTCGCTTCATCAACTGCTATGCAGTGATGGCTGTGTTCTGGGCTTGGCACATAGGCAGGATACTGCGTATGACCTTTGGCCATATGCAGCAGTGGTTGACCGGAGAACATGATCTTTTGAAAGGCTCTTAGGTCAACCAAATGTGGAAGTTGGCTGCTCTGCCAAGTCATTGGCCAGGATCTGAACTTAATGTACCTTGCATGGCATTCACTCAAGGTCTTTGTCTCTGGCTAGGACCTGAGCTTAACCCAGCACAGACGGCCAACACCCATAGCTCTTGGCCTTATTTATTTATATTGATTAAAGTGCAGCTGAAGTATAACATAGGGCTGCCACTCTGAAGGATATATGTATATCAAAGCACAAGGCTGTGCTAGAGAGCAAGGCCTGGAGTCAATGCCATGTGTGGCAAGTTGCGTGCAGCACCTAGCGAAAGACCAGACCCAGCAGCCAACTTCCTCATTTTGTTGGACCAAGAGCCTTCCCAAAGACAAGGTGGTACAGACAATCACTGCATGCCAAGCCCTGCACCCGACCTACTGCACAATTTAAATTCATCATAAAATCCCAATGGAATTCAGTGAAAAACAAACGGTAAAAAAATGGTCTGTCTCAAATGTGCAAAACCACTGAAGTTCTCCAGCTATGGATACCAGTGCACACAAAACAAGTCATAAGCTGTGCACTGCGGGGTGTAAGTTATAATTAGCTCAGGTAACTATAACTACTGAATTTCACTTGCTTTGTGTGAGAGAAATCTGAGCCTAACCATAACGTCCCAGTAACCTTTGTTTTTTTCAGTGGATTTCCAAGATTTTTAAATTCTATTTCCTAACTATATTGTCCCTGTAACGTTTGTTTTTTTCAGTCAATTTCTAGGTTTTTTTTAACGTCGGGTAAGATGCTTATCAAAATGTACATGGGCGGGTTGGCCGCAGGGTCTGGCCTGCCATTGTGCTGCTCCTACACACACTTGCTGCTACTGCCCTTACCTTCTTTGCTATCCATTGTCCACGTTCATGACCTTCTCCCTCATTACAGCTCTGTGTGACCATTGTTCTGCCACTGCTCTTTATGTCTGCCCTGAACAGTTAGCTTGCTGCCCCAGCCACCTCCTCACTACCCTCTATTGTCCGAGTCCATGAATCATCCCATTCTCTCCTGTCCTGCATGGTCCAATGTGCTGCCACTGCCATCCATCTAGCTTTATATCTCTGCCCATGCCTCCTGCCGTCTATTATCCAATTCTATGCCCCATCACTGCCCTCTAATTTAACCTGTGTCTAGCTTGTTGGCCCTTCATTTCCCCTTGCCCTCTGATATCAACGTGCATGCCCTGCTCCTTCCTTTTTTCCCACCATGGTTCATGGACCTGCCACTTCCTCTCTTATCTGCTCTTGGGTATTCTGTTGAGCTGCCACTGACCCTCCCACCTGCCTAGCATGGCCAGATGCCTGCCACCTGTTCCTTGCCATCTTCTTTCTGCCTGTCTAGGTTACATGTGGAGAAGTGTGGCTCAGGGGTTAGAGGCGGCAGACCTGGAGCTTGAGTTCGGCCCTGGACCAGGGTTCAATTCCCCGCCTCGGCGGGTCTTGGGCTCAAAATTCCACGGACTCGTTAATTCACGCTCCGGTGCCTTCTCGACTCACGGGTTCACACTCTGCGACTCTGGGCAATAACTTGCTTAATCTCCACAACGGCCCCTCGCGGCAGGATGCCTGGCTTTCACCTTGTGGATACCCTGCCATGGTTATCTCACAGGGGAATACCAGGACGGGTTCCCTAAGCAAGCGCGGAGATGCCCCAGGGTAAGTCATGCGCTATATAAGCTTCATTCATTCATTCATTCACATGCCCCTATCCCCTCTTTCCTGTCCTTCATGTTTCATTCTGCTTCCCCTTCCTTCTGCTCTCCATGCTCTGTTATGCTGCAACTGCTCTTCCTTCCTGCCCTGTGTGGGCTGTTGTGAAGCCCCTTCCCGTGCCCTCTTTTGTCAGTGTCCTACCCCTACCACTCTTTTCTGTTCTCCATGGTCCGTTGTGCATGCCCCTGACCCTTCCTGCTTGCTCACCATGGCTGCTGTGCTACCACTAACCCTCCCCTATGACATGCATAGTCTTCTGTGCTGCCACAGTCCCTATCAGCTGCCCTGTGTGGTCAGCTTGCTGCTTCTGAACCACTCCCACCTTCCCTCTGTTGTCTGTGTGTATGCCATTATAGTATCACTGTTGCCCTCTATGGTGTGCTGTGCTTCCGGTGCCCATTCGACCTGCCCTCCATGTTCAGCTTGTGGCTCCAGCCCTGCCCCCTTGACCCCTGCCCTCTGTTTTCCTTGTACAAGCCCCTATCACATCCCTCCTGCCTTTTCTGGTCCGTTGTTGTGCCCCTGCCTCCTCCCTCTTCCCTTCATGGTCTGTTATGCTGCAACTGTCCTTCCTGTCTGTTTGGTACGGTCAGCCTGCTGCCCTTACCTCTTTCCTCTCTGTTCTCTGTTGTCCATGCGCAAGGTCCTGCCCCCTACCTATTGGTTTCCATTGTTGGTTGTGCAGGACTGCCGTCCCGCTTGCCCTGTGTGCTGTATTGTGCTGCTGCCACCCTGATGGCTGCCTCATACAGTCAGTTTGGTGCCCCTGCCCATCTCCCTCCGGCCCTTTGCTATTCGAGTCCATATCCCTACCTCTTTCCTCCATCCCTCCGTAATCCAATGTACCTTACTTGCCAAATTTTTTGAACTTAGTAGGAGGCAGATTTTGCAAAAGAAACCTGGGGAATTGAATTTCCACATTGACTTACATTGAAAAAGAACTAAGTAACTAAAATAAGGACGTCTTTTCTTGAGTTCTCAAATAGCGGCAAAGCACTTTTAAATCATTTGCTATCTTTATGTTTTTTATCCTTTTGAACATATGATTATATGTTACACTTAAGGAAGACGTTAAAACCAGTGCTGCAAACTTTGGAACTGGGGAACCAGGTTCGAGTTTCGGCATCAGCTTGACATCCTGTGATTCGGGGCAAATCACTTAATCTCCCCAAGCCTAAGACCAAAATTAATGTGTTATTGTGTAATGTAATTGATGCTCATATAAAGCAATCAAATGCCTGCAAGTCAAGTCTGCGCTAGACAAAACTGCAAAAAAAACAAAAGAATTTAGGGTTTTGCACATTTCTGGCATTGGGCTATACGTTTGTGATATTTGTGCTATATTTGGGCTTTTTGTTTACTGGTGGTCATCTTGGGATACTTATTTGTTATGAAGCGCCATAATTTCTTCATTTACTGCAGTATCCTCAGTAGAAAATGCTTTCAGTTTTCCATTTTGGTTCCATCAAGATGGTGTTTAGATGTGCCAAACTTTTGGCGTGAATTCAGAATATTAGCACTCTAGGTACTCCTTACACCACTGTAGTGAAGCTGCTGATCACCAGTGAGTTAACTGACAGTCTGCTGTTGGTGTTGATAGCGCTTGTTTCAGTCTGCATGTCAGAATGTTGTAATGAAATAGAAGAGGAAGATATTAGAGAACTCACTTAAAATGTGACCTACTTTTTCATTCTACAGCACTAACCATACTTTCTATGACAATCTGAACCCCCACTAATTTTTTTCCTTTCTAAACTAAATGTTTTAAGTTTTACCAGTTTTAATAAATGAAGATGGCTTCAGGAGCGCCTTATCTTTGTTATTTATAAGACTGTCAGCGCTCTAGTTGTTCCTTAGAACACTCCGGGAGGCTACAGTAGAACCGAAGAGTTTCAACTGACAGGTTGTTCCTGTTAGAAGTACATGATTTACTGAGAATGTCAGACTTCATTCTCATATGGCTGAGAGAGGAAGTGTAAATATACAGAAAATATGCTCTCCTTTTAGCTTCTGGAACACCGTCCATAACTTCTATGAGAAAATCATGAGAAAACAGTTTTTTCTCAAACATGATTGATGAAATCCCAGCAGAGACTTTTTCACAGGGTAGGTTTTTGTGACCTTCAAAACCTGCTATTCACTACAATGCCTTTCAATGGGGTGCTATCATGCATATTGGTCTAAGATGGTTGCCAACAATTCCTAGATAAACTGTTGGCCAATCCCACCATGTGATCTGTGGTTAGGCACCACCCAGATATACAAATTTGAATTTCCTTTAATATCTCCAAAACTACTGAACGAATTTACACCAAATGACAAAAATCACACTTTCTGGACCAAGAGCTACCTTTCTGCCAAATTTGATGTAATTTCGTCCAGCGGTTCGGACTGTAGTTGTGTCTAAAATCTCTATGAGAATTAACAAGGGAAACACACTATATTTTACTCCCACCTTTTTCCTCAGCCCCTGTTTGATGGATCACCTTAAAACGTTCTTAGCACAGTTAGATTTAGTGGGGCACTCTTTTTTTACAAAATTTCATCAAACAGCGCCAAAGATATAGGCAAGTCAATAAAACGCTTTTCCTCTGGAAACATGGTCCTAACCACTTTCAAGATAATAGTCTGCAGATAGCTCTAAGATGGAGCCGGCTTTTATCCTCCAAGATTACTCCTCATGAAATACAGGAGGATTTAACTATTTTAGATCACTCAGTTACTTCTGTTAGTCTTAAACATCAGCATTTCAAGACAATTTTGATGTTGTATTATACGCCTGAACATATTTCCAAATGGACACAGTTACAAGCTCCTCGTAAATCAAACTGTCCGAAATATAATTTGTTCACAGCTGATCTAAATCATATGTTCATCAACTGCCCATTGTTAAAGCACATCTGGACCAATCAATTTGTAGTTATTTCTGAACTTTTAAATTACAAATTCCAACTAGCTAATCCTCTTAGAATATAAGCAAGCCTGTGTGGGCTAGACAGTGCCCACAGCTTTGTTTTCGCTTGTTGTGAGTGCCGCTAATGTATTGCTAGAGCCTGGATTAATCCCACAGCACTGAATATTACGGAATGGAGGGTAATACTCCAACAGATCTAGGAGTCCAAAGCAGCCCTAGTCAAGGCTAGAGGTCACCGGTCTCTAATGATTTTTGAAAGGATCTGGTCCAAAATGAATTGGGTGTAGCCCTGGGTATCACAAACAGCAGAACTTAAGTGTAAAACCGCAGATGTATTCATTTGTTATGTATCTTACAACATATCTCCTATCATTTCTTTGTTTTAATCTGTTCATCCTTTTTTATATGATGTTTATGTTGATTAAGTTATCAACGAGGAATATGTTATTCTTTTCTGTATTTCTTATGTGTGTGAATCTTGCTGACTCCATTTAAATAAAAAAGAAAAAGAAAAAAAGAAACGTGTGTGAGTGTGTGCATGTATATATGTACATATCTTCACTGAAAAACACAAAGGTTCAAGTACTGTTTTAGAATATGTCTGAATACATCGCATGCCATTACAACGGGGTTGTTACAACGACCAGAACACATACCATTACATCGCAAGTCATTACAGCGACTTGCTGTAGGGGGCATGCTGGACTTAGGAATAGTATTATTTACTATTCCTACTCTAGTTTGCGCAACAGCATGGAAGGTGTTCGATTTTAAATCCAATACCAGTGGACCCTCTACAGTAAGTCGTTGAAATAACTTGCAATGTGTTGGTATGCGTGGTATCAACGCAGTTGTTGTAACAACCGCGTTGTAATGGTACTGCATTGTGGATACAGCATTGTAAACCCTTTTTCCCATTGTTATACTAGGTGAATATGTCAGAGACAACATAACATTTTTTAACTAAAAAAACACAGGAAAAAAACCCTCAGAAATTCACCTGATAGTTAACAGAGCTAACTAGTACTTGTGCCCCCTTCATGCACTACTTAGTACCTCACATATTCACTCCTGACATGTTCATTTATGACATCACTGATGACATCTCAAATGACATTATTGATGACATCACTGATGACATCATTCAAACCTCTTTTGCACACATTGCTCTATAAACAGGAATGGCATTAGAGCTTTCAGAAGTACACAACGTTTCTGCTGAAGCTCAAATGTTATTTTATTCCTTTCCTTTCAGTTTAAGAACAGAGCAAAGGTACGCAGCCATCGCGTTTCATCCAGCATGGGCTTCTTGAAGGCAGTAATGTTGTCCTAGCAGTAGTCATATAATTAGTTAGTAACAGGGTCTTACCAGACTCCTACATCATTCGTCCTGCACTAGTTAAATACAAATAGAAATTTGAGAGGTCCACAAAGCTTAGTGATCCTGAGAGTTCTTGTTTACACACAATAGTCTTTAATTCAGAATAGGGGTTCCAAAGACTAAAATACAATGTTCGGCCAAGCTGTCCGGCCCGCAGCAACCATGTCCACATGTTACTACTTCGGATTTGACTTTATGTTTTTTTGTGTTGCCTCTCATATCTTGTCTTCTCAATTGTTTAATTTAAGACCATTTGGTAGCTGGTCATTTGAGGTGGGCAATATTGATGACAGAACTATATTTGTGACTACATTAGGTGGTGTGATGACTAGGATTTCCTAGCTGCCATTATCTTATCCGATGGCATTTGAGCTATGGAAATAACTGCAAAATAGTGCAAAATTATATGAAGCATCATTAATGCCATCACAGACACAACTCACTTAGATGCAGCAAACATGTGTTATGTGCAACATTGACACTATACTATACACTTCACAAGTAGCCTAGTTCACATTAACACTCAACCACAGATATATGGGAATCCCTCATTGCACATGGTGTTCAATATGTATACAACTGTTCAGAAAGCCAAGTTCCTCAAAATACTCAATATCTGGTCCAAAGTGAATGCCCTGCTGAGGACAGCTGTCATCTGTATCAAACCCTTCACAGTCACCGAACCTACATTAAGAAAAGTGGGTACCTTAAACAGTGTTCACTCTATGGTTTACTCTGTACCACACGGTTAGCAGACAGCCAAACTCTCATGGGAAATTTACAACAGAGCATTAAAAAGTGTCTATTAGGTATCTACTAAGAACAGTATACACTCTATGCAAGACTTGGTAAAAAAGACCCTGTTCACTTAACATAACCAAGGTCTGAAGGTGGTAAAGATACTAACTGTAGCCTACACACTGTGGTGAAAATTTTACAGATAGCCCAAGTTCTGAAGCAAAAGAAGCACATGTACATAGGTTAATACTTGCGGCACATAGACTTCTATGTTATGTAGAAATTGTCATACTGAGACTATTCTGTATTACGAAGCTTCAACCCAAATCAAATCAAATCAGGTGTTTGCTAAGAGCTACTACTCACCCGTAAGGGTTTCAAGGCGCTGGATGTGTGGGGGGGAGGGAGTTCCAGTCCATCAAGAAGGTGGTCTGTCAAAGAGCCAGGTTTTGAGGTTTCTTGTTAAGATGGGGAGCAATGTTATCTGTCTGAGGTGGAGTGGAAGTTCGTTCCAGGCACTGGCCACTCAAAAGTAGAAGGAGCGGCCTCCCGATCTGGTCTTTCTGGTGCAGTGTAGGAGAGCTGGGCTGATCTTAGGTTCCTTTGGGGTGCGTGGAATTTGAGTCGGCTGTTCAGGTAAGCTGGTCTGGTGTTGTGGTGGGCCTTGTGAGCATGGGTTAGCACCTTGAAGGTGACTCTAGCTTCGATGGGGAGCCAGTGGAGTGTACGCAGGTGCTGGGAGATGTGGCATTGGCGTGTCAGGTTGAGGAGCAGTCTTGCGGCAGCGCTTTGGATGTTCTGTAGCTTGCGGGTGAGGTTTTTGTTTATTCTGGCATAGAATGCATTGCCTTAGTCGAGCCTGCTGGTGACCAGGATGTGTAAGTGACGGTCTTTCAGCCCATCCCAAAATAAAATATAAAAATAAAATAAAAGGGGCCTGGGTAGGAATACCCTGACCTTCAAGCCTTGGTCTTGGGGTCCCCCTGCAATTCTTAAAAGCATTAAAAAAGAATTGCAGTAAATTTGCGTTATTCCCTGCACCTGTTTTTAAATATCTCCCCAGGAGGGTCAGGTCCCGGAGGCCTATCAGAAAAATAGGAGGAGGGTGCTCAGGGCCCCCTCTCCTAGGGTTTATGAAAGCCCTGGGACCGCCACTTCCCCGGGGTGCAGGCCTGCCAACATACATATTTAAGTGCCCCTGGCATGTGGCAGTCACTGGGGCTGCAGGGGGCAGATATACAGCCACTTACACACCCAGTCACCCATTCAGACACCTATTCACTCACCCATACAGTCACTGACACACCCACTCACCCACCCACACAGCCACTCACACAGCCACTCATTCACCCACCCATACAACCACTACACACCCACTCACTCACCAGAACAACCACTCACATAACCACAAGTCAAGTCAAGTCAAGTGATTTATATAGCGCGCTACATACCCAGAGGGTCTCAAGGCGCTTGAGGAAGGGTGGGGAATTACTTGTCGAATATCCAGGTTTTAAGTTGCTTTCTGAATGTAAGGTGGTTCTGAGTGAGGCGAAGGTGAGTGGGAAGTGAGTTCCAGGTTTTAGCTGCCAGGTAGGAGAAGGATCTGCCTCCCATGGTGGTTTTGTTGATGCGAGGTACAGTTGCAAGGGCTTGGTTGGAGGATCGTAGGTGGCGGGAGGGGGTGTAGAAGGAAAGTCGTGAGTTGAGGCATTCGGGTCCAAGTTCGTAGAGTGCTTTGTGAGCGTGGGTTAGGAGGCGGAAAGTAATCCTCTTGTTAACGGGGAGCCAGTGGAGGTTTTTCAGGTGTCCAGAGATGCGGTCTTTACGCGGGATGTCTAGTATGAGTCTGGCTGAGGCGTTCTGGATGTGTTGGAGTTTTTTCTGGAGTTTTGCGGTGGTACCGGCGTATAGGGTGTTTCTGTAGTCCAGGCGGCTCGTGACCAGTGCGTGGGTGACCGTTTTTCTAGTTTCGGTGGGGATCCAGCGAAATATTTTTTTGAGCATGCGAAGAATATTGAAGCAAGAAGATGAGACGGCGTTGACTTGTCTGTTCATAGAGAGTGAGGAGTCCAGGATGACACCTAAGTTCCGTGCGTGGTCCGTCGGGATGGGTGCTTTTCCAAGGGCCTCTGGCCACCAAGAGTCATCCCAGGCGGAGGGGGAGGTACCAAGGATGAGGACTTCAGTTTTGTCGGAGTTCAGTTTTAGACGGCTGTACTTCATCCACTCGGCTACTTCTTTCATTCCTTCATGTAGGTTGGTTTTGGCGGTGTTCGGGTCTTTTGTGAGTGATAGTATCAGTTGAGTGTCATCAGCGTAGGAGATGATGTTGAGGTTGTGTTGGCGTGCGATGGCCGCGAGGGGGCTCATGTATACGTTGAAGAGGGTGGGAGTGAGTGAAGATCCTTGTGGCACGCCGCAGATGACTTCGGTAGCTTCTGATTTGAATGGTGGAAGGCGGACTCTCTGAGTTCTTCCAGCAAGGAACGAGGTGATCCATTCCAGTGCTTTTCCTTGGATTACGATGTTTCTGAGGCGTTGTATTAAGGTGCTATGACAAACTGTGTCAAAGGCTGCAGAGAGGTCGAGGAGGATGAGGGCGACTGTGTCTCCGTTGTCTAGCAGAGTTCGAATGTCGTCAGTTGCTGCGATGAGTGCGGTCTCAGTGCTGTGTTTGGCTCGGAAGCCGGACTGTGAGGAGTCGAGGGATTTGTTGGTTTCGAGGAAGGCGGCGAGCTGGTTGTTGACAGTTTCTCGATGACTTTGGCCGGGAATGGAAGGAGCGAGATAGGGCGGTAGTTTTTGAGTTCGGTGGGGTCAGCTGTGGGTTTCTTCAGAAGGGCGCTGAGTTCGGCATGTTTCCAACTTTCCGGGAAGGTGGCGGAGTTGAGGGAGCAGTTGATGATGTCTCGGAGGTGCGGTGCTATAATGGAGTCTGCTTTGTTAAAGATGTGGTGAGGGCATGGGTCTGTGGGGGATCCTGAGTGGATAGAGTTCATCAGGCGGATGGTGTCCTCAGTGGAGATTGGGTTCCAGTCATTGAGGATGTTCAAGGGGGGTGGGGGTCCTGCAGAGGGTTGGGTGGGTTGGTCTTCGGGTCGGTTGTCAAAGCTGTTGTGGATGTCTGCAATCTTGTTGTGGAAGAATGAGGCTAGGGAGTCGCAGAGGGCTTGAGAGGGGGTGATGTCGTTGGAGTTGGCTGAGGGGTTGGTAAATTCCTTGACGATGTTGAATAATTCCTTGCTGTTGTGGGCGTTGCTATCTAGTCGGTCCTTGAAAGCGGCTTTCTTGGCATTCCTGATCAGTTGGTGGTGTATACGGGTGGCGTTTTTGAAGGCGTCCTTGGTGCTGGTGTTTGGGTCTTTTTTCCAGGCCTTCTCAAGGGAGCGACAGAGTTTCTTGCTCCAGTGGATTTTGAGAAATTAACGTTTTAAAAAACAGATATATCTGTGCCAGCGGCCTGGATAGCGCACTAGTTTGCGTACTATTCGCGTAACGGAGCTTTGCGAAGCTGATTGGCTGTCCGGTGTCTGTCAACATTCTAAACAGTCCGGAGCGGCCGCCATCTTGTCTCTCGGTAGGATCGAGAGACAAGAGGAGGCCAAAACGAAGGGGGAAATGAAGGAAAGGGGGCAAGGTAGACCTCTTCTGACCCCCTAGGATTGATTAGGGGGATATTAAAGTGCCCCGCGGGGCCAAAAAAAAATGCGATTTTTTGTCGTAGAGGCGCAAATCGGTACGTGAACCGGGCAGCTAACCGGGCAGCTAACCGGCAGTGTAACGGGAGTCTGAGGAGAAGCTGAATGGGTGTCAACATTGTAAACAGTCTGGAGCGGCCGCCATCTTGTCTCTCGGTAGGATCGAGAGACAAGAGGTGGTTAAAAAACGAAGGGGGAAATGAAGGAAAGGGGGCAAGGTAGACCCCTCCTGACCCCCTAGGATTGATGAGGGGGATATTAAAGTGGCCCGCGGGGCAAAAAAAAAAATTGCGATTTTTGGCCGTAGAGGCGCGTCCCAGTACGCGAACCGGGCAGCTAACTGGGCAGCTAACCGGCAGCGTAACGGGAGTCTGAGGAGTAGCTGATTGGCTGTCAACATTGTAAACAGTCCGTAGCGGCCGCCATCTTGTCTCTCGGTAGGATCGAGAGACAAGAGGTGGTGAAAAACGAAGGGGGAAATTAAGGAAAGGGGGCAAGGTAGACCCCTCCTGACCCCCTAGGATTGATGAGGGGGATATTAAAGTGCCCCGCGGGACAAAAGAAAAAAAAAGAAAATTGCGATTTTTTGCGGTAGAGGCGCTTCCCGGTACGACAACCGGGCAGCTAACCGGCAGCGTAACGGGAGTCTGACATCTTGTGTTTTTGGAGCGTCTGGTTTGTGTACCGGGTAGCGTTCCGGTACCAAGAGAAACAGTAAAATAAAATTTAAAGGAATAGATTTCCACCAAACTTGGCAAAATTGTAGGGACTGTTTGTTTGATGTGCCTTTGCAAGGCCTCAAGATATGTGCACGTGTGGATTTTGTCTAATTAAGGTTAAAAAAAAATATATATATATGTAAGCGTGCTCTGGCGCGCTTACGTTACGGGTTTTGTTTGCGCTGCAGGGACGATACATCACGTTTATGTGACGCGTCATGAGGCGTCTCACGTGGCTACGTGATACGTCACGTAATAAAGAATATATTTTACAGCTATAGATATTAGCTTTTAAAAAACCAATGAAATTCACTGAAAAACCATAGGTTATAGACCATATATAGTTAGGAATTTGCATTTACAAAACCATGAAAATTCACTGAAAAAACCATTGGTTATAGACCATATAGTTAGGGATTAGCATTTACAAAACCTTAATTTACTCGCACAAAACCATAGAAATTTGCATATATAGTTAGTTGCAATAACTATATATCGCGCACCCGCAATCCACTGCTGATGATGTCACATATTACATCATTCATGACATGGTCAGTGACATCACTGATGACATCACTGATGACATCTCAAATGACATCACTGATGACATCTCAAATGACATCACTGATGACATCTCAAATGACATCACTGATGAAATCACTGATAACATCTCATTTGACATTACTGATCACATCACTGATGATATCATTCATGTGATAATACGATGAAACTCTTCAGACTCTAATATAACCTTAGATACAATCAGTGTAAACAGACACTCACAGATTGTCACTCATCCGTGGAGTTACTCACACACCTAGTCAGTCATGCAAAGAATCAATCACACCTCCATTTCCTCAACTATACAGTTATACACACCTTACTTAATCAAACATATACTAACACATATTTACTCTCTTATACAATCACTGATACAAGTTCACAATGATCCATGCAGCCACTCACACATTCACTGGCTCTTATGCACAGTTATTTATATATGTCAACTCTTACATGTACTGTGTTTTACATATGTACTTACTTTGAAATGTAGCACTGTGAAATCCAATCACTCACCAATACACTCATGCAGACAGTCAACCGCCCATACAGCTGTTTCCACATGCACTTTTGAACCCATACATCTACTGAATCAACTGCTCACACATCTATGCACAGAGTCATATACCTCCCAGCCACCCCCACACACACACTCACTCTCCCATACAAATATTTGGGCAACCAATCAATAACCCATATAGTTACTCATATAGGTACTGATCAACACATGCAGCAGTTTACAGAACTACAGAAATAATGATGCACAAATTAAGACTGTTTAGTCACTAACCCATGCACTCAGTGAGACACATTTAATCATTCTCTCATACAGTCAGTCATGCACCTACTAAATCCTTCATCCAAACACTTATACATCCACTCATTCTTCAATATGTAAGACATATTTTAACTTTACAGAAACATACAGTCACTGGATGTTGTCATCAATGATGTCATCAGTGATGTCATTTGAGATGTCATCAGTGATGTCATTTGAGATGTCATCAGTGATGTCATCAGTGATGTCACTGACCATGTCATGAATAATGTAATATGTGACATCATCAGCAGTGGATTGCGGGTGCGCGGTATATAGTTATTGCAACTAACTATATATGCGAATTTCTATGGTTTTGTGCGAGTAAATTAAGGTTTTGTAAATTCTAATCCCTAACTACATATGGTCTATAACCAATGTTTTTTCCAGTGAATTTTCATGGTTTTGTAAATGCAAATTCCTAACTATATATGGTCTATAACCTATGGTTTTTTCAGTGAATATATATATATATGTATATATATATATATATATATATATATATATATATATATATATATATATATATATATATATATATATATATATATATATATATTCCAAAAGAGATCCGCTCTGCATCCACTGTCTGTGGCCCCAAGGGAGGTGGCACGGACCCCGGCCGAGCACGCCGGTAATTTAAAAGTTCCAAGTTTTCACAAAGTGATATTCTGTGCTCTCAGAAATCAGTCCAAACTCCACACCAACAGGTTCCAAGGGTGTTTATTCACACCAACAACATGTTTCGGCTGCGTGCAGCCTTGATCACGTCAGTGTTACAAAGACGAGCACCCAGTTAATAAAGTTGTCTAAAAACATAGTAAAAGGACAATAGAAATGCCCGTCAGTGCGGCAGGCATCTTGTAATGTGTTTAGTCATAGCCCAATGCGTTATTTGATCTCCAACAAGTTGCTATAATAGTAAATAGTGTCACATTTAGCAAAATATAGTACATGTCATTCAGAATAAATATCTATACGTCCGTGTGCACCCTGTTATTGCATTTCTCTTCATGTTGTCAAAGAAAACAGGGTAAGTTATGCAGAAAAGCGCAATCAGTGCGACTAAGCATTTATGTTCTGCCCCGCGTTTTATATTGGTAATTGTGCGTGTACACATCTCCCCACCAAATATTTTGAAATAATCGGGGTGACACAATACTATAAAGTCATTGAGAAACGAAATTAGCGTAAAATACGAAAAAGCAAACTCTGCACTGATGTGTGGCAGCCATAGGTCTATCAGAGGACAGGTATGATACGTCTGTCAATACACAATCAATGAGAATAACTATGTCCTTAATACAAAATGAGACGCCCCTGAGAAGGGGCCTACCTTGCTTATAGGGTACTTGCTGTGATGCCAGACAGAAGGCGTGCTCATAACATTTAAAGTTTGTGATACCAGTGAAGTAGCGGAGACTGTCAGTGTGAGTTAATTTGGTGACTTGATCCCGTGTTCAAAATGCTCTTCTGTGTACAGAATGAAAAGAAAAACTGAGTGTTAACTGTTTTTACATTTTTCTTTTCATCGATTGTGTATTGACAGACGTATCATACCTGTCGTCTGATAGACCCCGATTAGTCCAACAGGTACCTCCAGTAAGAGTAACGGAGCTGCGTTGCAGAGTGTTGTAAAAAGGGACGTGCCCTCTGAACAGCTTTCTGCAACACAGATCCCTGGCGCATACTGGAGGTACGTGGTGGCCTAGTTGGCTCACAGGGGACCTCAGGATTGAAGAGGAATTAATTCCCCAATCTAAAATGTGCCACAGGGCGTGTTTGCACACATATCACCTCAGGCCCCTCCCCCTTCCTTCACTATTGAGCAAAATATTCCTCTAAAATCACCCGAACTACAAATTCCGATTTACTCACCTGTTATCAGGAGAGACCTCAGTGCTGAATCTTTCACCCCACTACTGATCCTGAAAAGTAATTCTAATCATAGTTACAGTAACTTGAATTTCCTTCCATAGGCTAACATAGACTGGCTTCACTTGGAAATTCTTCTAAGTGTCGAGTTTTGGAACTTAAAAAAATTCCTCAAAAATCAGCCGAACTACAAATTCCGATTTACTCACTTGTTATCAGGAGAGACGTCAGTGCTGCATCTTTCAGCCCACTACTGATCCTGAAAAGTAATTCTAATCATAATTACAGTATCTCAAATTTCCTTCCATAGGCTAACATTGACTGGTTTCACTAGGAAATTCTTGTAAGTGTGGCGTTTTGGAACTTTAAAAAATTCCTCTAAAATCAGCCGAACTACGAATTCCAATTTACTCACCTGTTATCAGGAGAGACCTCAGTGCTGCATCTTTCAGCCCACTACTGATCCTGAAAAGTAATTCTAAACGTAGTTACAGTAACTTGAATTTCCTTCCATAGGATATTATTGCCTGTAACATAAAATAAATATAAATTAAAAAAAAAAAAAAACATATATTACGAGCGTAATTGTATTGCAAAAAGAGGACCAAGGAGTCATACCTGCTGCCGTGAGGGGAACGGCCTTACAGGCGGACTTTGGGGCACACAACACTCGTGCTGCGCCTGTGACATCGCCGCCGCCGGGACTACACTTCCCAGGTGCCCCGGCGGTCGCGGTGTGAGTGACGCAGGCAGATCGCCCGGAGGTGCCGTAAATCAGAGGAGCACCGAAGCGCTCACTGGGAGCGTAATTGTATTGCGAAAAGAGGACCAAGGAGCCATACCTGCTGCCGTGAGGGGAACGGCCTTACAGGCGGACTTTAGGGCACACAACACTCGGTCTGTGCCTGTGACATCGCCGCCGCCGGGACTACACTTTCCAGGTGCCCCAGCGGTCGCGGCGCGAGTGACGCAGGCAGAGCGCCCGGAGGTGCCGTAAATCAGAGGAACGCCTCTCGCGCGCGGGAGCGCCCGGGAGAAGCCCGGGACAAGGGCGGGGTCATTTTGTGGCCGTTCGGAGGCCAAAGGAGGCCAAAGGAGGCTGGCTGGGCCACCCCCCTTTGGCCCTTCTATAAGAACACTCCCGGATCAACAAGTACTCCCAAGTAAGATCGATCATCCGTCATTTTCTTACATCTTGTAAGTTTGACTTGGGGATTTGAACACTGCGGTTATTACTGAGGGGTTTGCCTTAGTTAGTTGCTAATGGAGTTGGCCACAAAGAGGGCCCGGGCTTTGATGCAGGAGGAGTGATATGCGTTTCTAGCCTTATTCTATGTTATGTTTTTTTCATGATTCTAATCTTTGCACCATTGCCTTTCCAGGGCTTTACATTTTGATTTTTCAGTTTTAAGACGTTCATTGACCAGGGGGCTGGGGGACGATGGAAATTTCTTTTTGCCTGAGTAAGGGGAAGGCATTGATTGGCTGCATTTTCTAACCACTGGTTGGTGGCTTCAGCTAGACTTTCCCCATTCTGGTCGTGAGAGCGTGTGCTAATTGTTAACGCATGATTCAGTTTATTTATGTCAAGTAATTTCCAGTTTCTCATGGAGTTTGCTGGCCATGTTGTATTTGTAGGGGAGAATGTTCTGGTTAAGTTGAAACTGAGAAGATGGTGGTCTGACCAGCATAAAGGGCTGGTTTGAGTCCATTTTAATTCTGGGATATTTGTAAATATGGGGTCTAATAGGTGTCCTGCCTTGTGCGTGGGACCGGAGTTGAGGAGTGCTAAGTTAAGTCGTCAATTAAATTACAGCATGCCACGTTTGTTGGGTCCTCAAGATGCAGATTTAAGTCCCCTAGGAGTGTAACATTTTTGTAGTCTAACAGAAATGGAGTGATATAGTTTGCTAGGCTGGTTGTCCAAGTATTGGCATTCCCAGGAGGTCTATATATTAGGATGCCAGAGAAAGTGAAATGGGGTTCAAAGTGATTCGAAAAGAAGCGGCTTCACAGTCTGGAATATTCACTGGGAGCATATTGCAGATAAGATCTTTGTGGAATATAATGGCAATACCTCCACCCACTTGACCCTGTCTATCTCTTCTTGCGATGGCACAGTTGGCTGGGAGGGCAGTTGCTATATCCGGGCCGGAGCTTTTGTGTAGCCATGTTTCTGTGAGGAAGAGGGCACTTGGTGCTTCTTCCAATAGAAGAGTGAAGATGTCGAGTTTGTGTTGCGGCAAGGATCTGCAATTTACGCTAAAAAAAGAGTAATTGCAGCTGTTGTGTTTAGGGCATTTGAATGGAGTTTGAGTCCGGGTTTCTGGGTCAGGGTGTGGTTGGATATTTGTGATATGAACATTGCAATTTATACAGTGTGTGTCACCCAATGGCGAGAGCACTATGCAATAACGATGTGATGCAGGGCGTAAAGCTTTTAATTGCGTGGAGCTCATATCTGAGATTTGAGAAGTTGTCGATGAAAGGTTCCCTGCCCCATGTCCCTTACTGTCCCGGACGGGCCCAGACGGGTATGTCTTAGGCTTGTCTTTGGCACGGTTTTGGCGCGGTTGCTGCGCGTATTCGCTGCGCGTCATACGGTGTGTCTGGTTAATGTAGAGGACGGGCTATTGTTCAGCTCCGCCTCTACACATCCGTTTGCCCAATCAGTGCCTGCCCCAGCCTGGAAGCTGGAAGAAGGTACCCTCCCCACAAACAAGCCTAGCGCTTGCGGAGGACCGGGGCTACAGGGGACACAAATTATTATTTCAGAAGGTTTTTAAAAGGTGGGTTCACACAATTTACTTCACACAGTGCAATTTATTTAAATAAAATCGGCGCAGTGAGTTAAAAAGTGTTGCGCTCGAACATGCGTTCGGTTTTCAGCGCTACTCGGTGAGTATTCAAAGTTCTGAGAGTCAGAAAGCGGCGTCACTTGCAATCAGTCACGCAGCTTGTATTTCAGCATTACCTTCGTTCATCAATGGGTCAACAGAAGGAGGCTCTATGTTAAAGGGCTTATGTAGAGGACGGGCTATTGTTCAGCTCCGCCTCTACACATTCGTTTGCCCAATCAGTGCCTGCCCCGGCCTGGAAGCCGGAAGAAGGTACCGCCCTGCACCCTCCCCACAAACAAGCCTAGCGCTTGCGGAGGACCGGGGCTACAGGGGACACAAATTATTATTTCAGAAGGTTTTTAAAAGGTGGGTTCACACAATTTACTTCACACAGTGCAATTTATTAAAATCAAATCGGCGCGGTGAGTTAAAAAGTGTTGCGCTCAAACATGCGTTCGGTTTTCAGCGCTGCTCGGTGAGTATTCAAAGTTCTGAGAGTCAGAAAGCGGCGTCACTTGCAATCAGTCACGCAGCTCGTATTTCAGCATTACCTTCGTTCATCAAAGTGACTACTTTACCCAGTCTTACAGCGATAGACCGCATGCTCCAGAAGACCATAGTGGTGGTGGCAAACGCCATTGAGCATACTGAGCGACGACTCTCACTACCCGTCGGATCTCTACCCCTTTTGTCAATAGCTGACACTTCGATAATTACGAACAATACAATGGACAATACTACTATGGATTCCCTTTGTGTTCCATCTTTTGTATCTCTCCCAGTTGTACATCAGGTTATTAGTAATTATAACGGAGATACTATTACTGATAATGCTACTCAGGAAGCACAGCCTTTGACTTCAACTGGTGCATCAGATCCCACCTTTCCTATGCACTCCAAACGCGCTTCTATGGGAATGATTAAACATGTTAGTAGTCCACAAGAAGCAGATAAAGGGGGTGATATTAGCATTCTGCACCAGCTGAGGGATCAAAACAAATCATCCGACCGTAACACTAATACTTCAAATGCAGATTCATTATTAGAAATCTCATCTGCTGAGGAGAGACCCCCCTCTGACTCCATAGCTGATGAATCTACAAATATGAATCTGGCTTCTGTAAATCGGCCAAAAAATAGGAAACGCGGGGGGCACTCGACAAGGTCGAATCACAAAACCGCTAGGACTAGCCCATAACCCATTAAGGACCGAGGGGGCAGCTCGTTCTGCACTAGATAGTAATAAGAGTGATCCCCAGCCGACTGTTCATGACATTGCAAAAGATTTATTGGGAAACATAGAGCACCTAGTTAGGTCCCTAATACTCCAGCTAACCCACAGGGTAAAAATTATATCAGAAAAGCTGGGGGAGATTGAAACTTCGATACAGAGGAATGCTGATCAAACCAGGGAGCTCTTTACAAGCACTTATAAAAACCATAAAGGTCTGTTATTTCCATCAGTGCCCCCAAAGGGAGTCAAAAAAAGTAGTAAGGAAGCAGAAATATCATCAGCAAAGGGACCCAAGGCTGCTAATAATACAACTAAGGTACAAACAAATGTTGTAAGTGAAAAAGGGGGAGGATTGGTACCGGAACAAAAAACAAACAGTAATCAAACCAGTACAGTTGCCCCAAAAGAAAATAAGAGTAGCTTTAACTATAATCCACCCAGAGTATCTAAGTGGAATGTAGATCTTCCACCTCAGGCAGCACCTTTTGTAGTAATCATGACAGGGGTACCTGAACTAGAAGATGGTAAAGAGAAAACTTCCATACTCTGAAGAACAAGGTTATACATTGGTTGGCAAATAATAGGCCATTGCCACCTAACCTAAATGGGGAAATATTGAATGTGAGAACGGTTGCGTGGTTGGGTCATAGACCGAAGGATCAAAAAGGGGACGTGATCATCATAAATTTTAGAGACCATAGAGTCTCCAAATACATTGAGGAATGGTATGATGGGAGAGGTAGGGAGGGAATCACAACTAGAGACCTGACCTACTTTTACCCACATCATTGCTGAAAAGACCAGTATATCCCCCACCAACCCGAGGCCGTGACTTTCCCACCTATGGTTTTAATGTCCCCACATTCAATCGCTACTCCATGTTCGAAAATTGGAAGGGATTGACTGACTGTGTGGTAGGACCTTAGGTGACACCCCAGCCAAAATAAACGGCTATAAAATCAAATGTCCGGGAAAAGATGACAGGGAGGATAATGATGAGGTAACTCGCCCACGTAGGGAGGATAGCCCCGGGACTGTGCCAACAATTAAAAAACACCAGTCTGAGGATAAAGGAGAAAAAGTCTTAGAAGTAAACATAAATAAGGTAAACCCTAACTCAGGTATAATTAAGTTAATTTCCTGGAACATAGCAGGGCTATTGAAAAATATGTCTAAACCGGAATGGAACGAATTCATAGATGAATTTGACATCTGTTTGTTCCAAGAAACCTGGAGTATATCCCCCCAGCATAAATGTGGGTACACAACTCATTTTATACCAGCTACCAGTACTGGGCGGGGTCGGCCTTCTGGGAGCTTACATATCTGGACTAAAATATCACTTAATTGGGCTATTATCACCCGCTCGTGGTTGTCAAATGATATACTACATATCTCTGTTAAGGGTCATAAAACCTTTGAGCTGTTCAATGTGTATGCACGTGGGACCCCAGGAGGCCAAACGTCCCCCACTATAACTCTCCTTGAGGGGGCATTGGCAGGTATTTGCCCACTGTCCAGTATTGTCATTGGAGGTGATTTTAATTGTACTGATGAACCCTTGGACAAAGATGACTTCATGTGTATGAATGAGGACGATTGTACAAGGTCTATCCCGTTGTTAACCCTGGCACCCATAAAAAAGTGGACCCCGAGAGTGTTACAATTGAATGCCCTAAGAGTAGAATATAATCTATGTGCATTGAATGGGAGAACACCATCTGACCCAAATGGGGCAATGACCTATAACAAACTCAGTTGTCCCTCCCGTATTGATTATATCCTGCTCGATACCAACTCCTGGAGCAGATTCATGGATATGGAAGTTGTACAGACTCAAGACAGCGACCATAATCCATTATGTATGTGAATAAAATGGGGGAGGGAGAGGGATTCTGTAGAAACTCCAATACTGATCACAAAAGAACTCATCCCGTCTGATGGTAACCGCAAACTTAACTGGAACAGAATATTAGGCCAAGAAGATAGTCTGCTCTCTATTAGTAGAATGGTTGAATCGCAAACTAGGGAACTGGTTCTTGTGAACATGGCTGCCAATATGGATAGGACTAACTTTAGCCTTGAAGATTCCTATAACACTCTGGTAAGGAACATTGGATCCCTCTTTTCTGTAAAGGGTGGTGAAGGTCCTACAAAGAAATGCACCCAACAAGCTTGCACTCCTTGGTACACGGCGCAATGTAGGGAGAAAAGAAGGGAAATAGGAATTACGATCAAGAGGAAGGACAATATAGCTGTGCGGTTGGCCAGAAAAGATTACAAAAGCTGTATAATAAAGGTCAAGAGGGATTGGGAGGAGGAGTACTGGCAGAAATAAAGGGTGGCAGCAATCTCCAAGAACACAATACTATTTTGGAAAATGATAAACAAGTTAGACAGAAAAGGTGTTGACCCCCTAGCAAACCATATAACGGAACAACAATGGTATACACACTTTTCTAACTTGTATTACTGTGGGAAGGAAGTAACTCCACTAGGTTTGGATCAAGCATATCCCAGTAACAATAGGATAACAACCAATGAGCCTTTTACAGCACAGGAGGTAGCTGCAGCCATAAGGAAAATAACTCCTGCGAAAGCGGCCGGTCAGGATGGGATACCAGGTGATCTGTTTCTACATGATCCCAAGCTGTGGTCCAATTTTATTGCCCCCTTGATAAATGTAATGCTTGCTGGTCACCCAGTCCACGACTACTGGAAGGGTGCAGAAGTTGTCGCAATCCACAAGAAAGGTGATAAGGAGGACCCTGCCAACTACAGGCCGATTAGTTTAACTGATGCTATGCAAAAAGTAGTTGGACGTGTGATTGTGAACAGAATAGATAGATGGGTTGAGGAGGGTTGTATACTCTCCCACTTCCAGGCAGGCTTCCGCAAAAACGTGGGGACTATGGATCAGGTCTTCAGGTTTTGGGCAATCTATTGGAAAACAGTTATTGTTAGAAGGGGAAAACTCTACCTGGCCTTTGTAGATTTAAAAAGCGCCTTCGACCTGGTACCTCGTGACAAACTCTGGAGGGTGCTATTGGACATGGGCTTTCCAGGCTATCTTCTGGAACTGATAGTTAAGCTCCACGAGTATAGCTATGCCAGGATTAGATGGGGGAGGCAGGGGCAGTTAACGGAGAAGGTGTCCGTGAATAGGGGGGGTACACCAGGGCTGTGTGATGGCGCCGACACTGCTCTCTCTCTTTGTTGTGGAGCAGCTGAGGGAGGACAGTGCCGATGCCCCAGTCTTGGCAGGAGAGAAAACACCAACTCTCCTGTTCGCGGACGACACCCTTCTGTTGGCCAAAACCCCGGTGGGCCTGCAAAAACTTTTGGACACATTTAGTCTATTTTGTAATGAGCGTGGACTTACCATTAACACAACCAAAACAAAGTTGATGGTATTACCCCCCAAAAAGGGGAAGGAATCCCCAGATCACCCTTAATGGAACTCCACTTGAGGTGGTGGAGGAATTTGACTATCTGGGAATAAGGATAAATAGTAAAATGAGGTGGGATTCCCATATAGCCAAGATGCAGCTAAACCTCAGGAGAGTTTCGGGTGCTATATTAAAGAGCCAGCGATTATCAGTCAGTAGACCAATTGGCCCTGCTCTTGCTGTATATGAAGGAAGGGAGATGCCCTCAGCGACTTACGGGGCAGAATTATGGGGAGGAGAAAATGTTGAGGTATTGGTTAAGGCAGAGAATAAATTTATTATGGAGTTGGTTGCCTTACCTGTATCTTTCCCACTGAAACCATTGTACCTGGATATGAGCAAACGCACCATCTTAGATGTACTTCACTTGCGACCATTGTTGTTCTGGGTTAGTTTAAGGAGGACCCCAGAGCTAGCACATTATGCCCTATTGTTGGATGAACTGATTGCACTGAACACCGGTGGTAAAATACACTGGTTAAATAAACTTAAAGAGATGGTTCTGAAGTTGGGTCTGACTGAATCCTGGACCACCCAGGTACCACCTCCAAAGCAAGTAATAAAGAAAATCTACTGGGAGTGGGTGGAGGCTCAAGAACAGAGGAATCCAAGTTGGGGTACCTCTCAATCAATTCACTAAAGGATGGAAAGCCTCAAGGTCACTGAACGGTGCATGTCCTTGCTGTCCCTGCAAAACAGAATCCCTTGCACATTTTCTGTTCGGCTGTAAAACCTATCAGAGGGCAAGACAGAGATGGCTTAGACTAGTTTGCAGGGAGCTTGGGCCTAGAGACTTTCGGGTTGCTCTCCGTATCATTACAACCAATACGTTCCCACTTTTCATTGTTTGCGGTGTGGCAAAGTGCTTATCAAGTGCCTGGCTCACTCGTACAAGGATATGTAATGTTACCAATACTTAGGCCGTATGGATACGATCGCCAATTAATAACTTACTTTTACATTTTGTGATACCTAATATTGTCATGTATCTTTGGGTTGTAGTATGTTTTAATTGTATATAGAAATTTGTAAACAATTTTAATGAAATGCACTTTTAATGCCAATGTTTTTTATGATCAATGTACTTTTATGATATGACATATCAAATAAAGTATCAATCAAATATTACGATTTCAATTTTTAAAAAAAATCAATTTATAGTAAAAATGTGTAATATTATTTAAAAAATAAAATATCTAAAAATAAATAATTTAAAATAATGTAGTAAGTCAGTATAAAAAAAAATAACAATTAATACATTTAAAAATTATCATTTACAAAACCGTTGAAATTCTATATATAGAGAGTGATCCAGAACCAAGGGTTAATGCTGATGTAGCCGATCCGATCCACACTTTGGATGACGAATTGGCTTTTTTATGCGAGGCACACAAATTAACACTCAGACCTCGCACAAAACAGGTGAATTACGACCAAACAAAAACTGGAAACGCAAAGCCAAACGCAACAAAAACAACATACAACAAAAGAGGAGGTAGAGGAGGGAGGGGCAAATAAGCAACAGCGTTGCCATAAGTAATAATAAGACAATTGTAAACCTTTCTCAAACACCACTTAGTGACAAGGAAAAGAACATACTGAGTCTGGGCTTAACATATTGCCCTGCAAATGACTTCAACTATGCAAAAACACGACTTGACATATTTAAGGCAACCAGAAAATTGAAACTGCAAAAATATTACCTTCTAAATAAGAAAAGTAATCTGAGCAATCCAATCCTTGAGAGTACCAACATCTCAGCCTCCCAAACTGACACCCAAATAGGGAGTACCTTACAACAGGAAATTCAGGAACTATGGGACGATGGGCTAACTGGGGCAATGACAGGCAGAAGTGAATTTGATTCTGTGGACAACAGCGATCCGTCAAACACTGAGAATGTCAATATCGGAGGCCCCTTAACTGCATTTCGGCCCAAATACACTTTTAATCCCATTATGATGAAGGATTCAATTGATCTGTTTCATGATCAGGTCACAGCTCAATTAAAACCCCTTAACGCCAATGCACACATAGGGAAAAAGAGGTACAACAAAGAACGAACAGAATATTTTGCCCTTATGTCTAAACTCAAAAAGAACAATAAGATTGTCATCAGACCATCAGACAAAGGTGGCAACATAGTGCTGCTAACTAAAGACATGTATACCAAAGAGGCTTTCAACCAACTGAACGACAGAACTTGCTACATGAGGTGTAACTCAACTGAGCTGAAACAAATGTATGCAACGTTCAATAAGAAACTTTCACATTGGAAATCTGATGGCCTTATAACAAATCAGGAGTTAAAATTTTTGAGAAATCACTTTACAGTGGTGCCTACCATACACTTTTTACCCAAACTCCATAAAGATCCAAGCAACCCCCCAGGACGACCAATTATTTCAGCAAGAAAGGGTTGCTTGGAACATGTCTCTCAATATGTGGATTTTTTGTACAGGCTCATGTCAAGACTCTACCGTCATATATCAGTGACACTAGTGATTTCCTACGTAAACTCAAAGATCTTAAGTGGGAACCAGGGTATTTACTAATGGCGCTTGATGCCAGTTCCCTGTACACTAGCATCATCCACACTGACGGGCTAAAAGCATTAGACTACTATTTGGAGCAATCAATGGGTAAAATGCAAAAACACAAAAACATGCTAATTAAAATGGTAGAATTCTGTCTTAATACTAGCATGTTTATGTTCAATAACCTTCTTTTTAAACAGCTTAGAGGTGTCACCATGGGAGCCAGCTTCGCTCTCAGCTATGCATGTCTTCACATGGGCTGGTGGGAGGAGCTGGTTCTCAGGGTGGAACATCAGGAGGCCCTGACTACTCATGTGGTCACCTGGCTTAGGTTTATTGATGACCTGTTTTTTATCTGGAATGGTGATATGCATACTGCAAATGGATTTGTGCAATGTATCAATTCAAATGAACTAAATCTACACTTCACAGCAGACATAAGCCCAACATCAATAACCTTTTTAGACACCGAGGTCTACATAGAACATGACAGAATAGAAACCAAATTACATCGGAAAGCTACAGCAGGGAACTCGACACTTCATGCCACAAGCTCACATGTGCACCACCTGATCACTAGCATCCCCTATGGGGAGATGCTCAGGTTGAGGCAGATACACAGCAAAGATAAAGACCTACTTAAAGCACAACTAGAGAGCAAATCCAGATTTCTAGAACGGGGCTATAGCGAGAAACTCATTAATACTGCTATCAGCAAATCCATGGTCATAGAGCTCTCCAATCTGCTCTTAACAGGCAAGAACAACCAGAGCAGCCTGGAAATACCTAACAGCTCTGATAACACTGTAAATACAGTCTCCAAAAAGGACAATTCATTTAGACTGGTAATTCAATATAGCCAACAGCACAGGAAGATTGAATCTATAATAAAAAAACACTGGCCACTAGTACTAAGTGATCCAGTAATAGGTTCTAATCTACCTAAGAGACCCTCAATCACCTATAGTAGAGGCCGTTCAATGAGAGATTAACTTATAAAAACTAGCCCAGAGGTGATTGAATCTACAGATTGGTTAAAAACACACAGTTGATTCTATAACTGCAAGATATGCAAACCTTGCCAGCAAGGTATGAACACTAAAACATATTTTTCACCATTTGACCAAAAGGAACATAAAATCTAAAAGCTGCTCACCTGTAAGACGGAATTTGCTGTCTATGTGTTGTCCTGTACCTGTAACCTTTTGTACGTGGGGAGTACAAAACTCCAGGTACATAAACGTATCTTACAACACCTAAGAGCGATCTCTAATCAGGACAACACATACCCAGTAGCTAGGCACTTTAAATCCACACACAAATCCAACAGCCGTGAGCTCAGATTTTATGTAATTGACTCTGTAATAGCAAGCAAAAAAAAAAGGGAGGTAATCCTGAAGAAAAGCTACGTCAATTAGAAACTAAATATATTTATTTATTTGAAACACTTGTATAGCGCGGCTGGCACCTTGCAGGTATCCTGGCGCTGGAAATAACTCCTAAGGTGGAAGACAGTGGGCAACAACAGGGAAAGGTAACCAGAGTTTAACATTTAGGGAAAAGCCAGGTTTTGATCCGCTTTCTGAAAGGAAGAAGTTCAGTTGTTTGGCGGATGTCAAGGGGCAGGCTGTTCTAAAGTTTTGCGGCTGCAACTCTAAAGGATCTTCCCCCGGTCCTGACCTTGTTGAATCTTGGTACTGTGACAAGGCGGGCTGTGGAGGAGCGGAGGGCTCTGGTTGGGATGTACCAGGTGAACATGGCTTGCAGGGAGCTGGGCCCGACTCCGTGCAGTGCTTTAAAAACAAGACAGAGTGATTGAAAAGCCACTTGCTGTTTCATAGGGAGCCAGTGCAGCTCGGCCAAAGCCGCTGTGGCCGAAGATCTCCTAGTCCAGCCGAGGGCCAGTTTGGCAGCGGCCGTTTGAACTCTTTGGAGTCGGTCTAGCAGTACAGCTGGGGCCTCGAGCAGCATCGCATTACAATAGTCAAGGCGACTAAGAATGGTACACCTGACTATTAACGCCCGGGCCTGTGAGGGGAGAAGTGGCATGATCTTGCGTAGAGAGCGCAATAGGGCCGAGCAAGTGGACACTGTTTTCGCAACCTGAGTTTCCAAGCTAAGTTTGTTGTCCATCATGACACCCAGGTTGCGGACGGTGGTGACCGGCTGTGGCTTTTCCTGGGCTTCCGGGGGCCAAAATTCGGCTGGGAACAGGCGGGGTATCCGACTTCCGGCACAGGACAGAACCTCGGTTTTGGAGGAGTTAAATTGCAGGGAGTTTTTTGTGCAGCCAACCAGCTGTATCTCTAAGACAGTCGTGAAACGATTCCAGAGGGATCGATTCTTCACCCTCCCAAGAGAGGATCAGCTGAGTGTCATCAGCGTAGTTTATGGCTTTTAGCATATGGGATTTTATTAACGTGATCGAAGGTGTGAGGTAGACGTTAAATAAAATAGGGCTGATGGACGAGCCTTGAGGCACCCCATGGGGTACTGGGGAGAAGGCAGATTGAAACGGGGGAAGGGAAACAGCCTGCTTCCTATCCCGCAGGAAGGAATGAAACCAGAGCAGGGCGGTGCCGTCAACCCCGGCCTCCCTTAGTCTCTTCAGCAGAATCACATGATTGACCGTATCGAATATCTTGGAGCTCAATACCAAACAACCATCCGGCTTAAACATGACAGAGGATTTGTCCACGTGCCTTTAGCTCCTCCCTGCCTTCTGTTCCCAGGCTATATTGTCCTTTCTGGTTTTATCCGTTTTAACATCTTTTTACACCTCTTTTAACAACAATCATCAAGCACTGTTGCACTTTAAACATATATGTCTATCTATGTGGTAATGATCTTAAGTTGTATTTATGGTATATTTAGGGTTATTTATGTGATATGTATGCATTTTATCCTATTTATTTATATTTATATGAATTATAAGATGTATAACAATATGAATTTTATCTGTTATTTGATAACTTTCTAAAATCACTACAAAAGATATTTTAGATATTTTGATACTGTAGTATTTACTATCTAGGACTGTCGAAATAACCATATATACCGATATACTCTGGATCTACCACTATATAGAAACATTACATGCATAGTTACTAGTCCGGTACAGTTACAGGGGGTACTGCATTTAACAGTTAGAATTTTTCTGTGCCCCGACTATTTTGGCACTCCTCACTCAGTTTGGCCGGCTATCTCCCACCTTACACAAAAAAGTTAATTGTTTGGGGCTCCAATCAATTGCGTGGGAAAACAGGGCCCATAAGAAACGCCAAACGCTCTGGTATTTATACCGTTATCTTTTACTTTTTCAAGGGTTGCTCCACATATACAGAACCACTAAAATATATGTGTATATTAAACAAGTCATGAGATTGGGATCAATCTCCTATTGATTGACACCCTGTAGAAAAAGTGACGTTTGCACTTTGCACTTTCACTTTATTTTTATTTTTTGCACTTAATATTTTAAACATTGGTTTTACTCTAATATAAAATGTACTTTATTTATTTTTTAATAGGTTGTATTTATTTATATATGCCTATTATTGGGATGTGGTTGAAAGAACTCTTTTATGTCTATGAATGTTTTGAATTACAAACTACAAACAATTGACGTCACCAATCTATGCAAAGTATTTAAACCAATGTAATCGTTCTCACTGTGTCATGTGATCAAGGTCCGAGGCGGGGCCGAAACGCGTCATGATGTCCATGCACTGAATTAAACACCAAGAAGCACCAGAATTGTGGTCCGTGTCCGTGTTTTGAAAACTTGGATTGTGTTTGTTGAAATACGGAATTTCCAATATATATATATATATATTACCTACTGGCGGTCGCCAGTAGGTATATATAGTTAGGATTTTTTCTCTATGGGATTTTTGAAAATTCTATGTCTAATAACTTTGGCGTTTGTGGACGGAATTGGCTGAAATTTTCAGGAAAATGGAACATTTTGTTTCTGAGCAGCCCCTGACAATTTGGGGGGGTTTCATGAAGGGGGGCCGAGAAAAAAGGGGGGTCCCAAAACGCATTTTTCCCATGTTAATTTCCATAGGGCGGTTGGCCTCACTTTTAGCTCGAACGGCTGAATGGATTTGCACGAAACTTGGCAAAATTGTAGGGACTGTTAGCCTGATGTGCCTTTGCTAGGTCTCAATATATGTGCTCCAGTGGATTTTGAGTAATTTAGGTTCAAAAAAATATATATATCTGGGCGGAGCCTAACCACACATCTGATCTGATTGGCTGTCAGCACTTCATCCAAGAAGTGTTGGCAGCCATCTTGGGACCAATATACATGATAGCACCTCATTAAAAAGCATTGTAGTTAATAGAGGGTTTTAGGACTTTAGTTACATAATAAATCATTTGTTGATGGTACCATACTCGTTTTAGGAATTGTGGTGGGTTCTAAGGTGATTTTACCATGTGAAAAAACCTTCTGCTGTGATATCATGAATATTGTTTGAAAGAAAACTAATATCTCATGATTTTCCCACAGTGGTTTGGAAGGGGATCTATAAGCTAAACTGAAAGCATATTTTCTGTAAATTCACATTATCTTTCTCAGTCATGTGAAAATGAAGTCTGACATTCTCAGTAAAACATGTACATCCAACAAGGACAGAGACTGTCAGTTGATTCTATGGCAGGACCGGAGGCTTCTGATTATGCTTTCTCTATTTCTTTACTGCACAAACAGCAGCCAATGAAATTACAATAACAGTAAAGAAAAAACAACATTTCCCATGAGGCTTTGAACCACGCCTCCAGTAACATTAGCCAATCACAGCAATCATAAGCATATAAGGAATAGAGACACTAATCTGGCCTCCTCTTTCTTTGCTGCTCCGCAGCCCAGATAAGTGCTCCCTATCCTTATATGCTTTGACTGAATGTATTTTCGCCTCTGGCGTATGCTTAGTGTGCCTATTCATGACTGTATTGCATAACGTGGTTGCGTTATTGATATTGCTGGCTTTGTTTGCTTTGTTTCACTGTGGCCCCCTCCTCACGGAGGGCTCAGGTCGCTGTCAGCCTCCGGGTTGCAGCCCCGGTGCGGCGCTTTGCCCCCCCCCCCGCGCATTCTATCTCCGGTGTGCTGCGAACGCTGCCCGCGTCTCGCCTGCTTCCCCCCCTCCCCTCCGATATCGGAGCTTCACTCCGTGTCCCTAGATTGCTGGTAAAGAGCGCGTGTTGCGCTGTTAGGCTTACCCCTTTGCTGCCCGCAGCGCCGGCCGCTGCTTCATCGCGGTCACGGTTGGTGAGGGGTTTGGCCCCCCCCTCGGGGAGAGGACGCACGCGGGAGCCCGGCCGAGGCCCGGCGTGCGTCTGCAGGGGCTCGCGCACGCAGTGTGCGCGCGCAGCCTCGTGTAGTGCCGTGCATGACGCTCTAGCCCCGGCTGAAAGGGGAATACACGCAGTTTCTGGCCAGGAGCCGAGGGCCTTTATTTTGACCGCAGAGGCAGCGTTTTCACCTCTTTCAACGATCGAAGGTCTGGTGCATTACCCCTAGCTTCCCTGCGACAGAGGAAGCAGGATAATTTTTGGTACACCCTATTTCAGTTGTTTAGGGTTGTTTCTCCCTCCATTAGTCCTAGAGTGGGACTTATTTCTTCTGACATTGATATTTCCGGCTCCTGTGCCTGGCACTTCCCCTACTTGACGCCCCTGCTTGGGCTGACGCTTTTGGCTTCCCTCTGGGGATTTGGAGTGGGATTTCCTATAATCCCTTATGATGATGGCAGACAATGAGTACTGCGATGAGGAGGGTACTGCGTGCGACTACCAGGGCAATGATGATTACTACGGGGAAGAATCGATGGAGGATATCATTGATAAAAAGCTGGACGCCAAGCTGGATAAGGCTCTCTCCTCCGCCCTGCTCCCACTAGCCAAAAAGTTAGAGATGTTGGTCCCTGGTAAGACACTTCCCATTCCTGGTCATGATCCCTCTCGACCCCCCCCGCCTAAGAAAGTGGCCCTTGACCCCTCCTGGCCCCACGCCCTCTCCTATGAGAAGATTTACAAGTCCAAGGAGTCTTCTTCTGGTGACACTGCCTTGCCGGCCCGACCCCCTCCCTCCCCCCCTCTGCAAGACACCACCACTGACACTGATACGGGCACTGATTCTTCTGACGCCGCTCCCCGCAAACGCTCCAAGAAACGCAAGCATGCTTCTCCGGCTGGTACCCCTTCGCCCTTTTCTTTTGAACCTACAGAGATTGTGCATCCCAGATCCTCTGACTGGCTCCCTCCCCCGGCTGTAGCCGAATATCTAGAAGCTCACCTCCGGAAAGGTTTCGACAAGGAGGTGAGAGCCCGACTTAGATCTGAGTGCCCCCGTCCCGACCTGCCCCACAAAGTAGCCCTTACGCCCGACATTGACCCTTCTATGACAACTTTCCTGAAAAAGTATAAGAAAGACCCCAAGAAAGGGATTGATCGCGCGCTCAGAGCGTGCCAGGATAAGGTCCTTGACCTTTCAGGGCCGTTAGCAAAAATTCTAGAGCTTGCCCTCCAGGCTCAAGAGACTGGCGATGCTATCCATCCGGAAGTCTTGGCGGGCTGGGCTCAACGCGCCATCTGTATGTTGGGGAACGCCAACTGTGCGTTAGCGGCGGAAAGACGGAAGTCAGTCCTGCTCCGGATTGACCCTCAGTTGGTGGAGCTGGCCTCTTCTGAACCAGGTCCTTTGGCGGAAGGGCAGTTGTTTGGGGACAACTTTGTAAAGGACATTGCCAAGTTCGTTAACACTTTTGCATCTCTTGATAAGTCACAAGCCTCTTTGAAAAGAGTGTTGCACCAGGTCTCCAACAGGGCCGGGCGTGGTAGAGGACGCTCGACCGGCCGCTACTCGAATACCAGTCCTCAGAGAGGCTACGCCCCTAGACGGGGCAGAGGCTACACACAAGAGCCGGACCAGGCCGGTTTCTATCCATCAAGATCACGCGGCTTCCGGGGCCGATATAATCGAGGAGTCAACAGGGGTTACAAAAACTTCGACAATCAGTCCTCTGGTAAGTCAAATGTGTCCTTTGTTTCCTCTGGGAGGAAGGTTGCGTCATTTTGCAATGAACTGGTCAAATCTTACTACAGATGCTTGGGTCCTTCGGACCGTCAAGGGCTACGAGATAGAATTAGTGGAATGCCCCCTACAGCCATTCCCTCCCAGGCCTCTCCTTTTTTCCCTTCTCGAACAGAGTTTTATCGACTCAGAACTGGAGGAGCTTTTGTCGAAAGACGCGATTGCAGTCGGACCCTTCACTCCAGAGGGCTTCTGCAGCAACGTCTTTCTGGTACAAAAGAAGGGTGGCGGTCAACGCCTTGTGTTAAATCTCAGAGACTTCAACCCCTTTGTAACATACCGTCACTTCAAGATGGAGGGCATCCATCTTTTACGAGACCTTCTGTTGGTAAACGACTGGATGGTCAGATTAGATTTAAAGGATGCATACCTGACAGTCCCCATCTGCCCCTCTCATCAGAAATACTTGCAGTTCCCTTGGAAAGGGTGTTGGTATCGTTACAAAGTTCTTCCCTTCGGACTGTCCTCTGCCCCTTGGGTGTTCACCAAGCTTCTCAAACCGGCGATATCTCGTCTTCGAGAGATGGGAGTGCGTCTCATCATTTATTTAGACGACATGCTCATCCTAGCCCAAGATCAGTCCCTTCTCCTCTCCCACTTAGAGTGGACGACGTCCTTACTAGAGAATCTGGGTTTTGTGATCAATACCAAGAAATCGGTGATGATTCCGAATCAACAGATGGAGTTCCTGGGCTTCATGATAGACTCGGTCTCGGCCCAGTTGCTTCTTCCCCTTCCCAAGATCAGGTCAATCAAGAGGGAAATAACTTCCACCTTGGCCAAGGACAAGATATCCTTACGGGTGCTAGCGAGGATCGTGGGCCTTTTGGCTTCGTCGATCCAAGCTATTTTCCCCGGCCCTTTGCATTACAGGGCCCTGCAGAGGCTGAAAATCTTTTACTTACAGAGGAAGTTTCATTACGATCATCTTATCCCTCTTTCCCCCGAGGCGCGAGAGGAACTCCAGTGGTGGCTAGAGCACATGTCGGCCTGGAATGGTCGAGCCATCTTCGGGGCGGCCCCAGATGTGACCATAGAATCGGACGCCAGTCAATGGGGCTGGGGCGCTCGCTGTGGAGATTTTTCCACAGGAGGACGATGGTCAGCAGACGAACTGTCCTTACACATAAATTGTCTGGAGTTGTTGGCGGGGTCCTTTGCCATCAGGTCTATCTCACCGCTGAAGAGCAACTGCTGTATCCTCCTTCGGATGGACAATGTCTCGGCGGTGAGATACATCAACAGACTGGGGGGGACGAAGTCCCGAATGCTAGTCCTCATTGCGAAAGAATTCTGGCACTTCTGCCTGGATCGCAAGATCTCCGTAGTGGCGGAGTACCTCCCGGGCAAGTTCAATCAAGTGGCAGATTGGAACTCCCGTTTTCTTCAGGATTTCAGCGACTGGAGGCTTCACCCATCGCTGTTCTCGCAGATCATGACTATGCGAGGCCCCTGTCAGATGGACCTCTTTGCCTCTCGACTCAACTCCCATCTCCCTCTTTTCTACAGCTGGAGACCGGACCCAATGGCGGTGGGGACGGACGCGTTCCTTCACCATTGGGGGCATCGGAGGAATTATGCGTTTCCACCGTTTGCGATGGTTCCGAGAGTGGCGGCGCTGGTACGCCGGCAGAGGGCGACGGTAGTGTTGGTGACTCCGTTCTGGTCAACTCAGTCATGGTTTCCCGCACTGCTGGAGTTATCTGTGGATCTCCCCTTCCGGCTCCCAGTCTTCCCGACGCTTCTGCAGGACCCAGTGGGTGCATGCCACCCCTTGGTCCTGCAGAACCAGTTGACCTTAATGGTGTGGACGCTCTCGGGCGACATGAACGCCTTGCGGGCCTTTCACGAGAGGCTTCCAGCTTTATGCAGCAAGCGTGGGCTCCTTCCACCCGGAAACGATACTCTGCATCTTGGAAGAAGTGGGTGGGTTGGTGCCTTTCAAAACAGGTGGATCCCGTGGGATCAAATGTAACTGAGGTTCTAAATTTTTTATCCCTACAGGCGACCGCTGGTCTGGCTTACCGGTCGGTTAACAACTTCAGGTCTGCAATTTCTGCAGGTCACGACCACATAGATGGTAAGCCTGTGGGGATGCATCCCCTGGTTTGTACATTGCTTAAAGGTGTGCGGGTGGCCAACCCTCCTCGGCCCAGGTATTCCACAATGTGGGATGTTAATAAGGTGCTTAATTTGTTGGAATCCTGGCCCGATAATGGCGACTTGTCATTGAAGCAGCTCTCCGCCAAGCTCACTATGCTATTGTGCCTCATCTCATGCCGCAGGGTTTCAGATGTTAGGGCATTGGATCTAGCTGGTAGAATGTTTTCTCCGCAGGGTGTTTCATTTGTTATCTCACGACGGACTAAGACCATGTCTCGTTCAGTTGAGTATCCTGCTTTTCCGCATAACCGCAAATTGTGTGTGTTGCAATGTCTTAAATGTTATGAAGAATGTACTATTGCTCACAGGCTTGATCCTTTAGGTCAACTGTTGATCAGTGTTCGTAAACCCTTCAAGCCGGTCGCGGCTGCTACTTTAGCCAGGTGGGTTCGCTGGATCATGTCTGAGGCAGGCATTGATGTCTCTGCTTATGGGGCTCATTCAGCGAGAGGTGCGATGGCTTCCAAAGCCTATTTACTGGGTTCCCGATTGGAGGATATCCTCAAAGCAGCTGATTGGTCTTCGGATTCAATGTTTAAAGTGTTTTACTATAAACCTATTCCTCATGTTTCTGATGCTGTGATTGATGAGCTTACTTGATGAGCTTTGAACCAGCATAATCAGAAGCCTCCGGTCCTGCCATAGAATACAAAATTTTCTAGCTTTCGCGACAAGAATTTTAGATTCTATTAAGGACACGGAGGCGAGGATTATCCCACCCGTTGGGACAGTTTGATCACTGTAAAGTTGTTTTGCTATAATGTTGTTTAACAACTTTGTACCCACCCTGTGAGAAATGCAGTGGGTGAGCTTCTTTTCTCAGACTTCCTTTTTCTGTTTCAGGAAATGACTCTAGCAAGAGTTGATCGCCTTCTTTGGATGGTGCTGCCCTGCCTTCCTGTTGGAAGAGGATTCCCCGTGGTTATGGATCTTCTCTGTTGAGAATCCCCTTTGGAACTGTTCTCTCCGTTGAGAGTTAAGACTGTGTTTCACTTCATACAGACTGTTTGCGCAAAGAAAGAGGAGGCCAGATTAGTGTCTCTATTCCTTATATGCTTATGATTGCTGTGATTGGCTAATGTTACTGGAGGCGTGGTTCAAAGCCTCATGGGAAATGTTGTTTTTTCTTTACTGTTATTGTAATTTCATTGGCTGCTGTTTGTGCAGTAAAGAAATAGAGAAAGCATAATCCTCGCCTCCGTGTCCTTAATAGAATCTAAAATTCTTGTCGCGAAAGCTAGAAAATTTTGTATTCCTTTGTGTTCTACTGCAGCCTCCTAGAGTGTTCTAAAGAACAACTAGAGCGCTAACAGTCCTACTTATTACAAAGGTATGGCACACCTGAAGCCATCTTGATTGGAATAAAGTGGTAACTCTTAAAACATTTAATTTAAAAAGAAACAACATGAGGGGGTATATTTTGCCATAGAAAGTATGATTAGTGCTGCAGAATGAAAAATTAGGGCACATTTTGAGTGACTTCTCAAATCCTTTTCTATTTCATTAAAACATTCTGACATGCAGTCTCCCAAAATGGCCACCAGAGACAAAAGAGCCCAAATGTAGCCCAAATATCACCCAGATGTAGCCCAAGTATAGCCCAATGACAGAATGTCCCAGAGTGTTCTAAAGAACAACTAGAGCGCTAACAGTCCTACTTATTACAAAGGTATGGCACACCTGAAGCCATCTTGATTGGAATAAAGTGGTAACTCTTAAAACATTTAATTTAAAAAGAAACAACATGAGGGGGTATATTTTGCCATAGAAAGTATGATTAGTGCTGCAGAATGAAAAATTAGGGCACATTTTGAGTGACTTCTCAAATCCATTTCTATTTCATTAAAACATTCTGACATGCAGTCTCCCAAAATGGCCACCAGAGACAAAAGAGCCCAAATGTAGCCCAAATATCACCCAGATGTAGCCCAAGTATAGCCCAATGACAGAATGTCCCAGAGTGTTCTAAAGAACAACTAGAGCGCTAACAGTCCTACTTATTACAAAGGTATAGCACACCTGGAGCCATCGTGATGGGAATAAAGTGGTAACTCTTAAGACATTTAATTTAAAAAGGAACAAAATGAGGGGGTATATTATGCAATAGAAGGTATTATTAGTGCTGCAGAAAGAAAAATTAGGGCACATTTTGAGTGACTTTTCAAATCCTCTTCTATTTCATTAAAAAATTCTGACATGCAGTCTCCCAAAATGGCCACCAGAGACAAAAGAGCCCAAATGTAGCCCAAATATCACCCAGATGTAGCCCAAGTATAGCCCAATGACAGAATGTCCCAGAGTGTTCTAAAGAACAACTAGAGCGCTAACAGTCCTACTTATTACAAAGGTATGGCACACCTGAAGCCATCTTGATTGGAATAAAGTGGTAACTCTTAAAACATTTAATTTAAAAAGGAACAAAATGAGGGGGTATATTTTGCCATATGAATTATGATTAGTGCTGCCGAAAGAAAAATTAGGGCACATTTTGAGTGACTTCTCAAACCCTCTTCAATTTCATTAAAAAATTCTGACATAGTCTCGCAAGATGGCCACCAGAGACAAAAGAGCCTAAATGTAGCCCAAATATCACCCAGATGTACCCCAAGTATAGCCCAATGACAGAATGTCCCAGAGTGTTCTAAAGAACAACTAGAGCGCTAACAGTCTTACTTATGACAAAAGTATGGCACACCAGAAGCCATCTTGATTGGAATGAAGTGGTAAGTCTGAAAACACTCAATTTAAAAAGGAACAACATGAGGGGGTTAATTTTGCCATAGAAAGTATGATTAGTGCTTCAGAAAGAAAAATTAGGGATCATTTTGAGTGACTTCTCAAATCCTCTTCTATTTCATTAAAAAAAATTCTGACATGCAGACTGAAACATGCACTTTGAATACCAGCAGCAGACGTCCCTGGTGAGCAGTAGCTTTACTACAGTGATCTAATGTGCAACTAGAGTGCTAACATTCAGAATTTATGGCAAATGTGTGACACATCTGAATGCCTTCTTGATGGAACCAAAGTAAACAAGCATTGAAAATGCAATAGATCTCGCCCTCGTTTAAGTTAAAGCCATTCTGTTTGTAATGAGGTGGCTTTTTAGCTTTGCTTTTATTAGTGTTTTTTCAACTTTCATGTAAATAACGCACCGTTTTCACCAAATCGACTTTGCCCAAGCACACCCTTCCCTTCGGCCAACAAATCCCAAAAATTCGGCACACCTGCCGATCCACTCTCCCTACAGCTCACCCAAGCCCCGTCCCTCTAGCGCAACTGGAACACCCCAAATTCACCTTCTCCATGCGCACCAAAAACTCCCATTGAATAACATGACAATTCGCTACTCCGCACAAAAATTGCTCTTTAAAGCACTTCCACTGCTCCGATCCGCTTCAAACTTGGCTGGAGACTAGGTCCAGCGATTCCCTAACATCTCACCAAAATTCAGCCCAATCCATCCACTGGAACGGGGACGAATTTCAACCCGAATACGCGCCCCCCGCAAACACAAAAAAAGCCATATAACGGCCAAATCTTGACCAAAAACCGCCAAAATCCCTCAAAACCTTGCCAACACCAATACGCACGAAACTGAACCGGCCCCTCAGCCCTAGGCTCCGGGAACCCTACTTAATTGACCCAAAAGCCCTAAAAAAGCAACATAATACACACGAAAACGCCCTAACAACCCTAAAATGCATATAAGTATATGTATGCATGCATTTATGTTTGTATTTATATAGATATACAGATGATATATGTTTATATATGTATGTATATATATATATTCACTGAAAAAACCATAGGCTATAGACCATATATAGTTAGGAATTAGCATTTACAAAACCTTGAAAATTCACTGAAAAAACCATAGGTTATAGACCATATATAGTTAGGAATTAGCATTTACAAAACCTTGAAAATTCACTGAAAAAACCATAGGTTATAGACCATATATAGTTAGGAATTCGCATTTACAAAACCTTATTTTACTCACACAAAACCATTGAAATTCCATATATAGTTAGTTGCACTAACTATATATCGCGCACCCGCAATCCACTGCTGATGATGTCACATATTACATCATTCATGACATGGTCAGTGACATCACTGATGACATCACTGATGACATCTCAAATGACATCACTGATGACATCACTGATGACAACATCCAGTGACTGTATGTTTCTGTAAAGTTAAAATATGTCTTACATATTGAAGAATGAGTGGATGTATAAGTGTCTGGATGAAGGATTTAGTAGGTGCATGACTGACTGTATGAGTGAGTGATTAAATGTGTCTCACTGAGTGCATGGGTTAGTGACTAAACTGTCTTAATTTGTGCATCATTATGTCTGTTGTTCTGTAAACTGTTGCATGTGTTGATAAGTAGCTATATGAGTAACTATATGGGTTATTGATTGGTTGCCCAAGTATTTGTATGGGAGACTGAGTGTGTGTGTGGGTGGCTTGGAGGTGTATGACTCTGTGCATAGATGTGTGAGCAGTTGATTCACTAGATGTATGGTTTCAAAAGTGCATGTGGAAACAGCTGTATGGGTGGTTGACTGTGTGCATGAGTGTATTGGTGAGTGAATGGATATCTCAGTGCTACATGTCAAAGTAAGTACATATGTAAAACACAGTACATGTGAGAGTTGACATATATAAATAACTGTGCATAAGAGCCAGTGAATGTGTGAGTGGCTGTATGGATCATTGTGAACTTGTATCAGGGATTGTATAAGAGAGTTAATATGTGTTAGTATATGTTTGAATAAGTAAAGTTTGTATAACTGTATAGTTGAGGAAATGGAAGTGTGATTGATTCTTTGATTGACTGACTAGGTGTGTGAGTAACTCCATGGATGAGTGACAGTCTGTGAGTGTCTGTTTACACTGATTGTATCTAAGGTTATATTAGAGTCTGAAGAGGTTCATCGTATTATCACATGAATGATATCATCAGTGATGTGATCAGTAATGTCAAATGAGATGTCATCAGTGATGTCATCAGTGATGTCATTTGAGATGTCATCAGTGATGTCATTTGAGATGTCATCAGTGATGTCATCAGTGATGTCACTGACCATGTCATGAATGATGTAATATGTGACATCATCAGCAGTGGATTGCGGGTGCGCGATATATAGTTAGTGCAACTAACTATATATGGAATTTCAATGGTTTTGTGTGAGTAAAATAAGGTTTTGTAAATGCGAATTCCTAACTATATATGGTCTATAACCTATGGTTTTTTCAGTGAATATATATATATATATATATATATATATATATATATATATATATATATATATATATATATATATATATATTCACTGAAAAACCATAGGTTATAGACCATATATAGTTAGGGATTAGCATTTACAAAACCTTGAAAATTCACTGAAAAAACCAGAGGTTATAGACCATATATAGTTAGGGATTAGCATTTACAAAACCTTATTTTACTCGCACAAAACCATTGAAATTCGCATATATAGTTAGTTGCACTAACTATATATCGCGCACCCGCAATCCACTGCTGATCATGTCACATATTACATCATTCATGACATGGTCAGTGACATCACTGATGACATCACTGATGACATCTCAAATGACATCACTGATGACATCACATAACATCTCAAATGGCATCACTGATGACATCACTGATGACATCTCATTTGACATTACTGATCACATCATTGATGACATCATTCATGTGATAATACGATGAACCTCTTCAGACTCTAATATAACTTTAGATACACTCAGTGTAAACAGACACTCACAGACTGTCACTCATCCATGGAGTTACTCACACACCTAGTCAGTCATGCAAAGAATCAATCACACCTCCATTTCCTCAACTATACAGTTATACACACCTTACTTATTCAAACATACACTAACACATATTTACTCTCTTATACAATCCCTGTTACAAGTTCACAATGATCCATACAGCCACTCACACATTCACTGGCTCTTATGCACAGATTTTTATATATGTCAACTCTCACATGTACTGTGTTTTACATATGTACTTACTTTGACATGTAGCACTGAGATATCCATTCACTCACCAATACACTCATGCACACAGTCAACCGCCCATACAGCTGTTTCCACATGCACTTTTGAACCCATACATCTAGTGAATCAACTGCTCACACATCTATGCACAGAGTCATACACCTCCCAGCCACCCACACACACACTCAGTCTCCCATACAAATACTTGGGCAACCAATTAATAACCCATATAGTTACTCATATAGCTACTGATCAACACATGCAGCAGTTTACAGAACACCAGACATAATGATGCACAAATTAAGACAGTTTAGTCACTAACCCATACACTCAGTGAGACACATTTAATCACTCACTCATACAGTCAGTCATGCACCTACTAAATCCTTCATCCAGACACTTATACATCCACTCATTCTTCAATATGTAAGACATATTTTAACTTTACAGAAACATACAGTCACTGGATGTTGTCATCAGTGATGTCATCAGTGATGTCATTTGAGATGTCATCAGTGATGTCATCAGTGATGTCACTGACCATGTCATGAATGATGTAATATGTGACATGATCAGCAGTGGATTGCGGGTGCGCAATATATAGTTAGTGCAACTAACTATATATGCGAATTTCAATGGTTTTGTGCGAGTAAAATAATGTTTTGTAAATGCTAATCCCTAACTATATATGGTCTATAACCTATGGTTTTTTCAGTGAATATATATATATATATATATATATATATATATATATATATATATATATATATATATATATATATATATATATATATATATATATATATATATATGTATATATATATTACCCACTGGCGGTCGCCAGTAGGTAGTTATAGTTAGGATTTTTTTCAATGCCAAATCTCAACATACTATTGTGAATAACTTTGGCGCCGGTTGAGGAATCTGCCTGAATTTCCTCAAATTTGCCTCACGGCGCTCCGGTCCTTCCCTGAAAGTTTGGGGGGGATTCATCAAGCGGGGGCCGAGATAAAAGGGGGTCCCAAAATGTGTTTTCCCCATGTTAATTTCCATAGGGCGGTCAACCTCACTTTTAGCCCGAACAGCTGAATGGATTTCCACCAAACTTGGCAAAATTGTAGGGACTGTTAGCCCGATGTGCCTTTGCTATGTCTCAAGATATGTGCTCCAGTGGTTTTTGAGTAATTTAGGTTAAAAAATATATATATATCTATAGGCGCGCCCCGGTACGCGGACCGGGGAGCGCACCGGGCGCGCTACGCGACTTGTGCTCGGAAAGCTGATTGGCTCTCGGGTGTCTGTAAACATTCGAAACAGTCCGGAGCGGCCGCCATCTTGTGTCTCGGTAAGATTGAGACACAAGAGGTGGCGAAAACAAAGGGGGAAATGACCATAAGGGGGCAGAGTAGACCCCCGCTGACACCCTAGGTTTGATGTTTGGGCTATAAAAGGGCCCCACGGGACAAAAAATGTTTTATTTTTTTTTCGATTTGCGCGGGGGGAGCGCCTGGTACGCGCACCAGGGAGCGGACCGGGGAGCGTAGCATGGGGAAAACCCAGTTTATTCACTGCGTCATCTCTACGACCCTTTCTTGCGTCAATACGCCCCTTTTGCATACATTACACCCGATGTAGGAATAATGTGGCGCAGGGGTTTACCATGTGACGCATCTTCCTAGATGCGTCACTTTGTAAATATAACTCAATAAGGTGCATGTTTTACGCTGCTGATGAGTCACAAATAGTGACGTACCGGTGGCGTAAAAGTGACGCATGGCCTTATAAATGAGGTCTTCAGTCTTCTACTCATGCGTAATATTAAATATATGACGTATTATGTCGCAAGTACTTACAGATACGTCAGTATTTCAGACTTATCTGTAAGCGCAAAAGTGATGCATTGCTGGAGTGTGTCACAAAAATGATGCAACTCCAGCAATGCATCCTTTCACATGGGGCCAGGTCCATGTGAAAGGGCCTGCATCAGTCTTACGCCTGCTGTGAAACAGGCGCAAGATTTTGGCTCAACAGCGTCATAAAAGTGACGCAGTGATATCTCATAGATTTCACTGCGTCACCTCTTGCGTCAATATGTACCTTTTGCATACATTACACCTGACGTAGGTATAATGTGGCACAGGGGTTTACAAAGTGACGCATCTACCTAGATGCGTCACTTTGTAAATATGACTCAATAAGATGCATTTTTAACAGCACTGGTGCGTCACAAAAAGTGACGTACCGGTGGCGTAAAAGTGACGCATGGCCTTATAAATAAGGCCTTCAGTCTTCTACTCATGCGTCATATTAAATATATGACGTATTATGTCGCAAGTACTTACAGATACGTCAGTATTTCAGACGTATCTGTAAGCGCAAAAGTGATGCATTGCTGGAGTGTGTCACAAAAATGATGCAACTCCAGCAATGCATCCTTTCACATGCGGCCAGGCCCATGTGAAAGGGCCTGCATCAGTCTTACGCCTGCTGTGAAACAGGCGCAAGATTTTGACGCAACAGCGTTATAAAAGTGACGCGGTGATATCTCATAGATTTCACCGCGTCACCTCTTGCGTCAATATGTCCCTTTTGCATACATTACACCTGACGTAGGTATAATGTGGCACAGGGGTTTACAAAGTGACGCATCTACCTAGATGCGTCACTTTGTAAATATGACTCAACAAGGTGCATTTTTAACAGCACTGGTGCATCACAAAAAGTGACGTACCGGTGGCGTAAAAGTGACGCATGGCCTTATAAATGAAGCCTTCAGTCTTCTACTCATGCGTCATATTAAATATATGACGCATTATGTTGCAAGTACTTACAGATACGTCAATATTTCAGACGTATCTGTAAGCGCAAAAGTGATGCATTGCTGGAGTGCGTCACAAAAATTATGCAATCCAGCAATGCATCTTTTCTTACCCTTCCACACCCCTGTTCCTTTTCTACATTTTCTTTGAATATCCACATTCCCCATGTTCACTCTCCTTCTCCTTACTTTCCTTCCCAACACTCAACTTCTTTCAGTCCGCCTACTTCACTACCTTTCCCCTCTCATACCTTTCTGTTCTTTCTTACTCATTTTCCTTTCCTTTATCAATGCACTTCACTTCACTTACTCTTTTTCATTTTTTAAGAACATAGCTCTTTGTTGAGAATTGGAGGTAGTTCTGAAAAGAACTTTTTTTTCTCTTCTTTTTTCTTTTTTTAGAACAAAAACAAAAACAGGGAATGGAAACTGCTCAACAGGAGCAAAAAAAATAAATAAATTAGGGCTGAGAACGGCAGCGATGGTTCTTCAATGATCGAACCATGAGCAGAACACTTTGCTCTCCATAGCAAAGTAGCTGATCACAGTATCTGCATTTAAATGTTCGGAACCAGCTCTTGTGATCTCCCCCTCACCGATGTTGTTGGTCCTCCGGTGGATGTAAAGGCCCCATCACTGGGAACCTCTTTTGCCAGAGCCCTGACACTTTCCCGGGAAAAATTCTGGGGGTGCCTCCTCTCCACATGGCTTGTCATTGTGGAAAAGAATATTTTTTATTGGGGTCACCCCGTGACAGGACTGTGTGACAGATCCTGCACTCCACTTTTGGAGCATTTACCTTCTTTTGGTCTTCTGGTATGGAAAAAAAATTCCAGATGAAATGCTCTTTGACCTTCGTCTGAGTAGGCTCTTCATCAAGGAATTCATTGGAGTCATCTTCACTGCTGGATGGTCTGGCAGCCATGATAATCCAAGATATCCAGCAATGAACCGAGAGCAAAAAGGCAGGTCTTTCAGTAACAAAAGTGAAAGAAGAAGTGAAGGAAATGGGTGGGGATTTCATTCTTTGTAAAAAAAACTGTGAGCAACCAATGAAAAGTGTTATTTTAAGGTCACATGACTTGACGCGCTTACGCTGCGCGCACCGAAGCGCTTCCCGGGGCGCGAACGTAGGCGCTTCCGTCCCTCAGACAAGAACATAAACAGTGGCACACCATCCAGTTCAAATGGTACATACATATTGTATGTTAAGTCTTGTGCTTGTACACAATTCTCTCACATCAATACAAACATGATCATAGTCCTCATCATCACTATCTCTGTCTGTAATTGTCAAAAGTATTGCAAGATTCAGTGCATTGCATCTTCTGATTAAAATGTAAACAGCTGCACAAAATAGTCTGCTGGTGTTTGGTTAGACAACTGTTGCCAAATGCTGAGTTTATGCGCAGTTTGACAAAATCTCAACTGAACGTGGGGCTAACACTATAAGTGTGGACTCCAAAACAATCCCTTCATTTTGCTAAATTGCCAGACAAACTGCTGCCACTGACTTTAAGCTTCCAGGAAGTGCATCAGCAATGGGATTAAATTTGGTGGAGAAGTAAGCCATGGGCCTCTTAATCTCACCATGCTTTTAGGTCAAAATTAAAAACATATGCCCTTATTTTTCAAGACAGAATAAGTAAAAATCTTTCTCATAATTTGGGCTTCCAAATTATGAGAAAGGCGCATCCGGGGCGCATACACGGCGCGAACGAAGGCGCTTCCGGGGGCGCTTACGCGGCGCGCCTCAGTAACGTTTTGATAGTTTCACGGAAATGCAAAATCATTTTCATTTCCTTATTCAAAAAAACTGCTTTTATATGTATGGTACTAAATGTCTTGTGTTATTATTTACTTTTCATTTATATTTTTTTTCACAAACGCAAGTAGCGCTCTGGGTGCGCTTTCCGGAGAGCTTACCGGTGCGAGCACCCAGAGCGCCCCAGGAAAAAATTATAAAAAAAATATATATATTATAAAAAATCAAAATAATAATTAATACTTACACAAAACAGCAAATGTATAAAAAAATCGTAGGTTAGAAACTCGATATAGAAAGGAATTAGCTTTTTAAAAACCTTTGAAATTCACTGAAAAAAACATAGGTTTCACACCAGTTATAGTTAGGAATTAGCATTTAAAAAACTTATTAAATTCACTGAAAAAACCATAGGTTTCAAACCAGTTATAGTTAGCTGGAAATTTTACTGACATAAAACCATTGAAATTCCTACGTTATAGTTAGTTGGACTCACTATAACTTGCGCGCCTGCAATGCACTGCTGATGACGTCACATATTACATCACTCATGACATGGTCAGTGACATCACTCATGACATCACTGATGACACCATCCAGTGAATGTGTGTCTTTCTGAAAAATATGTTTTATGTGCTGTATTCAGACGCGTTTCGGCGAACGCAGTCGCCTTGCTCACTGGAACTATGTGTGTGTTATACATTCATACACCCCACCATGCACTCTTTTGTCATCATTTTGTTATTTCAGTTGTTATAAGTGATGTTGCGAGGGAAAAAGTTGTAGTTCCTTCAGTTAACTGTAGCTAGTGAATTACCACAGCTGTTCGTCTTTGAATGTTCTACTGATGGCTCCAAGAATGCACAGCAGTGTATCACCAGGCCAATCATAATATGTCAGTCCATATTCATGGGAGTTTGAGTGCTGGTGGCCTTTCCCGGTGTTCAATCTTTTCCAGACATTCACCAGCATGGAAAACAGGGTCTTACTGGTTTGTCCTTCTGCATAGTTTGTTGTTTATGCATCTCCTTTACCACAGCACTCCCTCTCGAGTACATGCACCCATACCACTTTTATTTTATTTTTTAAGACATGCCCTCAAGATAAGTTGGCTTGGTAATGTTGGGATTTGATTGGGTCAACAAATTGGAACAGTCTAGATTGGGCTCCTCTCCTTATTTTTATTTTCTTATGGATTTCCTTATATCTCGTCTCATATAATTCACACAAAAAGATAACAGTCCCACAAAACTAAGGACCAGATCTAGAGTTTGGTTTACAGTATTCCATCATCAGTGTAGCAGAGGACATAACAGCCACCACCCTGACGGACTACCGTCTATTATTTTTGCGCGTGAATCTGTTTATTGCTTTTTATGGTTACAGTTACAAATATTTAAGGAACACACTTCACAATGGTGACTTTGGTTAGCAATAGCACGTTATTTCTTGCAATAGCAACATGACAAATTAATGAGCTACCATCTATCATGGGGATTTCTGCCAAGGACAAAACCTTTGGTGGATAACTGCTGTCAGTTTTGAGGGCTGTCCACTTAACGTTTACAGATGTTTCTTTTTTCAAAAACAAACTTTCAAAGTTGGAGTTTGATATTAAAAGAAATACATTGACCTCCACACTCAGGGAGTGTTTTCCCCGGATGTGGGGGTCATTATCTGTTTTTTTTGTTGTCCCTCACCACCAGGCTTTACAAAAAATAAATTCACACCATCCACCCTAAATATGGTGGGCAGTTTAATGACCTTCCTCAATGGTCCCTAGTCTGTTTTACTGTGGAAAAAGTTGACACACCTCCAGATCCTAAAAAGGGTGTAAGAACCATCAGTTTGGCAGACAGAGTTTACCATCACCAAACAATAAACAACCCTCTAAGTCCACTCTCTTCTTTTCTAGATCTTCTCCTTGTGTAAGATTTTCCCCTGTGTCTGGGGCTACCATCCCAACAACTCATCACACTTGGGAAAGAACCAGTTAAGTGTTAGTGTCAGGGAACTAAATAATAAATATAAAAGAAAGAAAAGGAAAAAACATAACTTTTCAGTGATTCTTGCACTGTAAACTGTAATACTCAATACATTAGATGAACAGGATGCTATTGTAAGTGCAAATAATTCTGCTACTTGTGCTGAAATTACATAATCGAAGTATGATACTTCCATGATATTTGCTGTAGTGCAGACTGCATATGCTGCCCTCAATGTCCCATGATGGTCCCTCAGACAAGAACATAAACAGTGGCACACCATCCAGTTCAAATGGTACATACATATTGTATGTTAAGTCTTGTGCTTGTACACAATTCTCTCACATCAATACAAACATGATCATAGTCCTCATCATCACTATCTCTGTCTGTAATTGTCAAAAGTATTGCAAGATTCAGTGCATTGCATCTTCTGATTAAAATGTAAACAGCTGCACAAAATAGTCTGCTGGTGTTTGGTTAGACAACTGTTGCCAAATGCTGAGTTTATGCGCAGTTTGACAAAATCTCAACTGAACGTGGGGCTAACACTATAAGTGTGGACTCCAAAACAATCCCTTCATTTTGCTAAATTGCCAGACAAACTGCTGCCACTGACTTTAAGCTTCCAGGAAGTGCATCAGCAATGGGATTAAATTTGGTAGAGAAGTAAGCCATGGGCCTCTTAATCTGACCATGCTTTTAGGTCAAAATTAAAAACATATGCCCTTATTTTTCAAGACAGAATAAGTAAAAATCTTTCTCATAATTTGGCCTTCCTAGAGCAGGTGTGCTACATAGTTTGGGTCTGATTCACAATGGTAAACCTAGACCAAAAGTATAACTTTACTACTTTTTGGTATTCACAGAGGTAAGCTACTACTAGCTTTGGTCTAAGTTTACCTTTGTGAATACCGAAAAAAAGTAAAGTTAGACTTTTGGTCTAAGTTTAGATTTGTGAATACCTAAAAGTAGTAAACTTACACAAAAGTGTACATTTACCTTTGTTAATCGGGCCCTTAGTCTCTGAGATCAAGGAAGGCACTCATGCATTTGTCATCAAATGGAACCAGATCAGATACATCATTGTGGGTATGCATCAGTAAAGGCTTTGCAATCAAGGAAAAGTTTGAAATCTCCAGCAACCAACCAGTCCCAAACACATCTTCATTTCTCTTTGCGTATTTGGTGGATTCATTCTCAGGATTGCAGAAATACATTCTTTGTGCTAGTTTATCGCCACTTTTTCAACATGATGGCCCAAATAGATAATGTCTTTCATACATTACCCCATGTTTGAGGGAGTCAACAAATGTCCATAGTCAGAAAGATGGTTCAAGAGCACAATTATATCCAACTTGCAATCTTCTTTTGCTTTGGAGATGAAAATATGGTCATTTATATACTGCACCAGCACTGAATTACAGATAAACTGCAGACTTATTTTCCAAATTTTTCTTGAGAATCTGTCTAATGATCGAGGAGCTTCCAGTATAACCTTGTGGGATACAACACCACATGGGAACTTTATTTAAAAATCTGAAGGCAAAAAGATATTGACTAGCCTCATGAAGAGGAATGGAGAAGAACACTTGGCACAAGTCGATGTTTGTATACCATTCTGTATCCGCAGGATTCAAATACAAAATCACAGCAGAATTCGACACTGGACAGCATGGGACTATAATTAGATTAATTTTACAAGATTTTGGACTACCCACCATATTCTTCCCATTTTGTAAATTCCTATAACAGGTGTGGTCCATCATCTTTTCAATGACGGGCTTCCTGTCCTCCTCCGCTTCCTGTGTAAGCTTGCATTGAGGAGTTTTTCTTTAAACTTCTATTGGCTAAACTGTAATTTTCTCTGGCTCTGCGCTGTCAATCATCCCAATTTCTTCACCTTTAAAATCCTACAATTCATCTTTTGTTAGAACTGGGAATAAATTGACGTTTGACTTCTCAATTTTATTTTAAATTCAGATACCTCATCCTGCATCTGAATAGTCAGCCACGCCATCTGGTGTGCAATAAGTCACACAATTCATGTTGCAGAGAAAATCCCTAATTCATACGTTAATCAAATTGTGTCACATGGTATACATTTATGATCATTTTCCAGTGAGTCACTTTTTTTACAGGAACATTTTCTAAAACGTGATTAGTAAACTGTTTATTGCTTCTACCAAAAAATTTGACTAGTTTTCCATTAAGGGATAGGTTTGAAACCTCCATGGTATGGACTATGGAGCAGGTTGCACCAGAATCGATCATAAATAATACAGGGTGACCATTCACCTTACCATCTACATATGGCCCACTTTGTTCTACCTCTAGGACTGTACCGAGAATGCATTCACCCTTAGACACCGACATTGCAAATTTGTCGTAGTGGTGAAAAATGGTGGAATATCCTTATTATTCATTAAAGAACTTTGTTGGAAGATAGAATTCTATTGGAAATTGATATTTTGTTGCATCACTGGAGCTACAGGAATATTTACATTGAATTGGCCTTGATTTGCAAGTTCTGCACAGAAGCGAGTTGGGCTGGGTCAACTACAACTCGAGTAGTATTCTGTACTCTCTGATTTGCATTCTACTGAATTTGGGGAACAAAATCATTTTGAATTCGATTTGTGACAAGGAATGCTCTTCTTCAAAATGTTCATATGCACATTCATCTCATTTGAGTTATTCACATTGCCCCTACCGCTACCATAAGGACATAGTTCATAGTTTCAATACAATTTTTCTCTGTATATTTTCTCCTTGCTCTTTCAAATGTGTACCATCACAGAACCAGAATCAAAACATGCATCAAACACCTGATTTTTACAATTTTTCTGGAAATGCTAGTCTGCACAATCAGTAATTTTTCCTTCAATTTGTTATGCTTTGTGTTAAAGCAATCATCACAGTACTTTGTGTATTTAATTGATACTCTTAGTCTGCCAACACATCATGATTTGCTCTATATGAGTACTAAGGGCCAGATGTACGAAGCATTTTTCCAGTCACAAACAGCAAGATTTGCAGAATTCAGCTCCTTGCAAGTGGAAAATTACTTTTTCAAAAATACAAAATGTGATTCCGTAAATTGTTACTGAATCACATTTTGCATTTGTGGTTTGGTATTTGGAAGGGGCGTTTTTAGAACATCCCTTCTAAATACTGAATCGCTATGGTATGTATTACTGTTTTGCGACTGAATTCCAGTTGTAAAACAGAAATACTTTATTACCAGTTTAAAACTGGTGGTAACCCAATCACAAAGGGAAGGCATCCACAAGGGACCTCTTCCCCTTTGGGAATGTAAATAAAAATATTGTTAAGAGCAGGCAGTGGTCCCACAGACCACTGCCTGATCTTAAGAAATTTAACTTCAAGATTTCATTTTTTTCTATTTTATATGCATCCCGTTTTCCTTTAAGAAAAATTAGTGCATTCAAAAAAAAGAAAAAAGGTTGCTTTATGAAAAAGCAATCACAGACATGGTGGTATTCTGATGGCTGTGATTTCTAGTGAGTCACAAACTTCAACCTATGAGGTATGTTGATTTGTGACCCACAAGAAATCCCTAAATGTAACTCAACGAGTTTCATATATTAAGAATACCAATTTCCTAATTGCAATTCGGAAAGAATCGAGATTAGGAAATCAGTATTCCTAAACTTTTACATCTTTCCCAAAGCTCTGGATGCAAACCCAATACAAAACCTATTTGAATCGGCTAATGCGTTCTTTTGTCAGATCTTCAACTCCACAATACTTTCTGTATATCTGCATCAGCCTCTCATAATAAGCATGCACTGATTATTTTGGCTGCTGAGTACCTCTCATGAACTTCGACCAATTCACCTTTCTCTGGAACTTTCTATATCAAATGCACAATAACTTCCTTATACTTTTCCATAGCAAAAGCAGAAGGACCACTATAAGGAAGGGTTCTTGAAAGCTCCTGCATTGTCCATGTTACAGCTGCTTTGTGCTCAGCCCACAAATCCTTTGGGACAAAACGTTCAAACAGCATATTCACATCAATCCAAACAACGTTAGAAATGTTCTCTCTACTTCCATATACTCTTTACCCGGATCCTCCCTAAGCTTTGGAAAGCTTATTGTAAACACCAGGAAATCAGACCTCTTCCAAGGAACATGCACATTATCACATCCATATATGTCTCACAAAAGATATCCAGACACAACCAATCCAATTTCAGGCTCACTTTTACTTTATTTTGCTTCTTTTTCTGTCTCAGTCTTTTTCTTCTTTACTTTTCCATCCTCTTGCTTATTCTATTTATCTTTGTAGTTTCTTAAATTCGACCACTTTATAATGCTTTTAATTAGTTCTCTTGTATGCGCTTGTAGAGTTAAAAAAAATCATTCTATTCACTTCTTAATCACCTAGATACATTCTATAGTTTGTATGTCTTTTTTTTCTTTTATATAGATCAGTGTTATGCTCTTCTGCCAACTCTTCAACCCTACAATTTGCATCAAACACACACATCCAGCTGCTTCCTTGCTCAGGAATCTCAATTCATTCTCATTCTATCTAGTGAGTTTTTGTATGCTAATTGTGCCCTGCAACATTTCAGAAAATCAATATTTTAATTTGAGACTATTAATTTCACTTATTTTAAGTTCACTTGGTTGTATTGTAGTCACATTAGTAACCGTAGAAATATTTGAAGCAGCTGTATTAGTTGAAGGTATAACAAAATAAGTAGTAGCAGTCCCACTAGAACCAGCTTGTTCTTGGGCTGTGCAGTAGGTACTCCCAGTGTATATGAACTTGTACTCGTCTCTTCAGCTCCAATATTTTGAGGCAGTCTGGGTGCCTCTCAAACATTACATCCAGGGTTTGTTGAGCCTAATAATCATCTAAAAATCTGCATTCCTCATCTGAATCATTCTGTATTTTTTTCTTCTCTTTTTCTCTACTGTTTTTTATTTCATCATTCTCATTATCTGATTTCTACTTGTTAGCCTCATTGACAATTGCGGGAAGCAGACCCACTTCAAGCATTGAAGCTCAGAGTCACTTGAGCATCCGAAGGAGGGAGTGGGGATGCTGTTCAGCTCCTGGGTCTCCATGCTCTTTTCTGCATTCCTACGTAGAATCTAGCCAGTGACTCACAGCATTTTTAACTTGGCTCTTCATTTTTTTTTTTACCCTTCTCAATTGCGACTTGATCCCACTCATTCAGTGCTATGAACTGTAAAGATCTAGGTTGTGGTTTTCCCTCATACACCATACGCCTCAAGTACTCAACCTGTCTGACATTGAAAGTTCATTCCAAAGGAAATTACATGTTTTTGGCATCAGATTTGATCTCATTCTTTTAACCCTATATTTGTACGGATCCCGAACCCAACATCATTTCATAGACAGGAGAATCTTCTTAGGAATTTTTTTCTCCCTTAATCACAGGAACTTTAGACTCTTTCACTGCAGCACCCATTTTCATTTAATCAATTTCTACACAAAACCATGTGATAACAACAAAGATAATCAACCACCACAGCATAGTTATGGCAAGGACTAACCAATTGCAGTTCAACTTTGCTGCAGGCAGCATCCACCAACCTACCACAGAACGGCTCACTGCGGCTATTAATTAATTACAGTGCAACTCGATATGATGCAATACTATGACTCGGAAACCACAAACAACCAAACAATTCAGAACAAACCATCTTGACTGCTTTTACCTAAAATGAATAAAGAAGGACTACAGAATGAATATACAGGGAATGAATGGTCACCCAGCTTGAATTCTATAAATCAGGTCTCTGGGAGACCAGGATAAAAGTTTATTATTTCACAACCCTTCAAAAGTGGTACTGGACTAGAGCTAAACTAAAAAATGTAGGCAAAGTGCCTTGAAAAGCATCATATTTCAGAGCATCAATTCCCCTGAGCATGAAAAAACTATTTTTAACATTAAAAACTATAAAAAAATCCTGCATTAAATGGCAGTCTAAAAATTTCCAGCATAAATGGTTTTGAAATAAAAAAAACAAATGTATCAATGAAGGCAAAACATCCATTGAAAGGTTACATACTCAAAACGATTTCTAATCACAATCAAATATCTAATAAAATGTAAATCTGTACTGCCTGTGTCTGTCGTCGTTAATTTTGGAAAAAATTCCATTGCTAGCCGGTATTGTTTAATCCCTGTCTGATGCAACAAGGGAATCTAGAAAGTACTTCTTGGGCCTGAATATAGTGGACAAAATAGAATAAAATGACATGTGCTTTGTTCTATGGCATTATTACAGTGAAATGTGGGTAGGACATATTGCCATGCACACTGTGTCGGAAAAACAACTCTAAAATGGATTACATTTTAACTAAAATATGTTAAATAAATCCAATAATTTAGTCCATCCCAAATACAGTTCAATGGACTTAGCTATTGAAATTTACAAATAATACTCAACTGTTTTCATATTGAAAGTGCCCCATAACTTCTCCTTCAAACAGTAACCCATGTGGCGAGATTTCAAGATAATCTTAGCATTGGGTGAAATATGATTAGGGAACGTAAACATTTTTATAAAGCCTAGTTTGTGGAAACATGATTTTGCAAGCATCAGCCAGGGTATCTTACTCACATTATCTAGGAATAGACAGTCTGACATCTATGCTGTCACCAGATCTGCCTCTGGATTTTACCAACACTTGCTCTATAAAAGGAGTTTTGTGATATTTATCTGGTCACCTATATGAGGTAGGCCCAACTCCTCATGAAATATAAAATGTGCAGTATTCTTTGGGACTGCAAGCATCCAGCGTGTAAATCCGTTTTCTAGGTGTTGGAGCATGTCCACTTTTTGATACCCCTGACCCGTATAGGGGGGCAGAGATGCATTTAGACCTGTACAAGGCTATCATCTCTGGCAAAGGTTTATGTTTAAGAGTCCTTGCAAAGCAGAAAATGGCCTCCACATTCCTTCTCATTTGTTGTGACTTCATATGGATGTATGATTTCAGTTTTAGGGATAAGCTAAAAACAATTCCTAAATAGCTAAAATCATTTGTTCTTTTTAAAAGTGTATCCCCATTCAAAATGGCTTGTGTTTCGTGCATAATGGCCCACTTGTCATGGAAAATGATTTTTAATAGTTTACTTTCAAATCCAGGCTCTCCATATACCCTGAAAAATAATCTAACATCTTCTGCAGTGCCTTTGGGATGTGAGCAATCAAAACCGCATCATCTGCATATAAGATTATGGACAGAGATTAACCTCCTATCTTTGGGACATCCAGGCCCACTTATAATAAGTTTTCTGTAAGGCCATTAATATAAACCAAGAACAAGAAAGGGGCTAAATTTCATCCCTGTCTTACACCTCTCAGGGACTAAATTTTAGTTGATAATTCCCCTGGTGGACCATATCGGACTGAAGCTTTGAGCTTTGAGCTTCCCCCACGTCTCTAGTCTGGATATAATCACCCGTCCCAAGATTTTTGCAGTTGCATCCATTAAAGAGATTGGCTGGGGCTAATTTGTCTCACTTTTTAGGTCGACTTATGCATGGCATTCGCTGATCTGTGGCATGCTGTATTTGAGTATGGAATAGAAGACCCGCCCACTCCCCGCCCATATTTGTCATCGGCTTCTGTCATGGCCCTTCGTAAATACTGGTTAATAGGCTTGTTAGTCCCTCCTTAGTACCGCCTTGTCTTCATTTGTAAACTCCCATGAGGACTGTCCCTTTTACTTCTGCTGTAACACAGTAGGTTTTGTTTAGTCTGCAAGCAGTATTTTCTTTAATGTGTTTCTCCTACTGCAGGCACAACATGCTTTCCTGCAACATTCAGCGTGCCATGCGCGCTTTGACTTTCCGAGCAGCCGGGGACAATGCTTGCGATTCCTTTATTTGCAATTGAATTTAAGGAATCGCAAATTTAGTAATTTTTTTAATGCAATGTATGAAGCAAAAAAATGCAAATTGTCCTTAAGGAATTGCAAATTACCACCAACTTCAAGTTGGTGGTAATTTGCGAATTCTTTAAAAAAAAATGCCCATTTTTGCGTTTTTCAAAGTGCCATGTGACGCACATACATGCCCTTAGGGCATGTATGTGCGCCACATATGCACCCATGCTTATTTCAGGGGTGCAACAGGGTGTCCTTTGGACACCCCTGCACCCTTGAAATTATTCTCAATTTTCGAATCTCAAATTGTGAATCGCAAATTGAGAATAACTTCCCATTCATTCCTATGGGCCTCCTGGCCCATTGAAATGAATGGGAAAGTATTCCTTAATTGCGATTCCCAATTTGCTAATCACAATTATGGAATACTAACAATTCGCAAAAAAATTGCGAATTTGTACATACATCCCTATTTGCAATTCTGAAATAGCGTTTCCTACAAAATCCCTATTTCAGAATCGCAAATCAGGTTGATGATACATATGGCCCTAAGTGATTTGCCCAGAATCACGGGACCAAAGTCGGCAGACTATCCCACGGACAACATCCTCTCCGCTAAAGGAAAGGAACCCCCTTTCACTTTCACCCATTTCAGTGGAGACTGTTGAGTGGGGTGCTCAGTCAGTACGCCCTTTGTTGTCTCTCTGCCTGTGTCCATAATACAGCGCCAGTGCAGAGGCAAATTGGCAGATTTATGTTAACTGGCGCATCCCCAGGGATGCGCCAGTTAACGTGCGCCACAGTGCGCCACAGCTCCGCCACCCATGATGCGCCGCATTTATAATGCGGCGCCCCATGGTACAAAAACGGCACAGATGCGTGACGCATCTGTGCCGGAAATGTGGCGCATTGCTGGAGTTGCGTCGCAAGCGCGACGCAGCTCCAGCAAGGCTCGGGGGTGCCCCATCTACACAATGCTGCATCAAGACCTACGCCTGCTTCAAGCAGGCGCAGGGTTTTGACGCAGCATTGGCCTGAAAGTGACTGAGTGAAATCTCATAGATTTCACTAAGCCACTTTCAGGAGGCGTTCCTGCGCAGGAACGCCTCCTTAAGGCGCAGGGCTTTACAACGTGACGCATCTCCTAGATGCGTCACATTGTAAATAGGGCGCATTGTTTGCGCCGTAGTTGCGTCAAATAAAGTGACGCAATTGCGGCGCAAGGTCATCATAAATCTGCCCCAAAGTGTTTACCTCATATCCAAGGAGCCAAGCCATATGCAAATGAGGGAATGTCCTTTAAGGATTATGCCTGCGCTATGTGTATCACTACTATCTGCATTACGGAAGTGCCCCCTTCTGTAATACCAAAGTTCCCTGGTGCGCAGAAAGGAGACACACACACTCATGTTACCCTTCAGGAGCACATTAGGTGATACAGCTTCTTGTCTCCATTCCTTGACGATGATGAGTGAATGAGGGGTTCATAGGAGAGTGGTTCCCCAATAGCAGTATTGGTATTGGACCGTTGGACCGTTGGTATGAAGGACACATCGTGCAATTTGAAACGTCGAACAACGGGGTTTGGTTGCTAGCTTCCCCGATCCATGGATACCTGAAAGAGACCCTCGGAAATCGGTGTCTCGAATGAATAAATGAACGAATGAATGGATGGATGGATGTTTGAAGAACTAACGCAATTGTCGTGGCCGGTCAGTTCAAACAGTACAGCGGTAAGTTATTTATATCTCCCTGTTAGCCTCTGCGATGTCCCCATCACCTACTTTAAAGGATATTTACTGTTTAAGCTTGTAATCAAATCTGTAAAATGTGTTCTTTTGATTTCTTCTTGCGAACAAAGTCCTCCAATAAAAAACCAAGAGAATTACACAAACAATCAGTCGCTGGTCATCTGACTAATGAATATAGATGGAGTGATGCCGCCATCTTGTGGTGTTTTGAGGAACTTCAACAGAGTTATAAAATACGTATACTAACATCTTTGATGTAAGGCACCTTAGCAAATTTGAGATGTAAAGTTAGTCAGTTCAGAGGACTCTGGTAAGAAGCATGCACTGCATGATAAAATGCCTACACTGGGGATACAGCGTAAATATGTGCAGCAGGTAAAGAAAGGTGATAGGTGAATGACTGCTAAATGAGGATCTTGAAATTTAAATGTGATTGGACCTTTTTTTATGAAATACAGGTTAGTTAATGAACCAACACTGACATTCAACAATTATAGTTTTTCACGTTTTCTCCTAAAGCAAAATATGGTGCAATTAAATGTATTCAAACATAACACGTTCCCATAGAACTTATTGGTGAGAGGTAAAAAAATGGTTAAAACCATTCTTTGCCCTTATTCTTTGGAGTATTTGACATGGGGTAGCGTGAGCTATATTCCGTGTCGTATAGAAGTTTTATGAATATACTGATCAGTAAAATGGCACGGGGTTTAATTAGGATTAGCACTTTGGAATGCTGGGAGTTCAACTGAAAAGAATGAAGTGGCTCAGGGCCAATAATGGCTGACATATACCTTCTGCTCCAACATGTCTATGCTTACCTTTGTTTCTCCCTTTTTTAATTCAGAATATTCTACCCTCAGTGTGTGGAATGTACTCATAGCTTTATATCCCTTGTGCCTCAGCAATGCCAGTTGTTAAAGCCCATAGTTATAGGGCCTTTAACAACCGTATAGCCCTTGGCAGTGGGCTGTAGGGTTAAATTGGTGCCTCAGGATCCATAATGGCTAGAACAGTGGTTCCCAAACTTTTCACTCCTGAGGACCCCCATTGAGTCATTACGGGAAGCCGGGGACCCCCAAGCAATTTGTATGATTTAAATGTCAAACATAAAAACTGTAATTCAAAAAAACATAAACACACACATGTGCACATCAAATAAAAACTAGACTTGAATTACTAAACATTTTAGTATTTTAATATGAAAAATATTTGTAAAAATCTTAATGAGAAGGTTGATGCTGCATCTCGCGACTAACTTTTCATTGTTTTGTTTTATTTCGCTGCCCGAGGCTCCTGCTCATGCCAAGGCTGAACTGAAAACCTAAAGCTGCTCTGGCAAATGTTGTCAGACCAGTCCCTGTACAGTGATGGAGCGATATTACAAGCTTGGGGTATTTCTAAAACACCATACTCACCTGGGACCATAAAACATTCATACAATAAGCTGGCAATCCTCCGCTGTGGATCAGGACTTAGTCTACCTTGAAATATAATTTACCTTTTTCTTACCAAACTTTAACACCTTAGTGCTTGATTTCCTCTGATCGATAGATCAGGTTGTTAGCATAATAGGCATAAAATAACGTTTACTCTTTTCTTTGAATGACCACAGACTCGGGAGAGTTTTAAAATCTTTATCTATACAATATTATGTGAGTCAAATACCAACACATGTCAGTCACCAACTTTTCAAGGGGAAAAATAATGATCAAACAAAAATCTTTAAAGACTTAGTAAAATCTATAGACATTGGTACCTGGGAAGGGTGGAAAAGGAAATCGGTACAAGGGCATACCACACAGATTTATATTTACCTAGAATGGTGCGAGGACCACCCCCTGGCCAAGGGCTGGAAAAAGGGGCTCCCGAGTTTTCAGGAACCAGCAGTTCAGCACAGGTGCAGGACAGGACAGATAACCTCTTCTAAGAGCAATACACCCCTCTCTGGTGATACTCTCTTTCCCCTTCTAGATGGACAGATTCCTCTCCATCAGCAATATCCCGATTCTTCTTTCAGAGTGCTCGATGAGCCCTCTGAGCTCTGTGGCGTCCGCCGTCTTTCTCTGCAGGGTTGGGTCAGTCACAGGTCTATGAGAAGTTGGACAAACTAACTAACTGAGTCTACCTTAGTTATACTATTGTCGGTTTCAATATTTTTGTATTCCCTTCATTTGATTGGTCAATGGTCATCACACCATACTAATGTGAAGTCATCTTCTTTGGTTTATTTGTTCTAAGTTCCCGCCCTTAATTTTACTTTCCCATACTTTATTCCTCCCAGCAACATTCACATTACTTCATGTACAATCTCCAATTCTTCCTCCCCTCTCCGGGTTAAGAGGTGAAGTTCTCAGGCGCATCGCTTGTGAGACAGTCTTTGGCTGTGGTTCAATGTCATTGACACAGGAGTTTCATGATTCCAGTGTGCATGTGTAGAGTTTAGACAAGATGGAGAATTCAGTCCCCCTCCAGGCCCAAATCCGAACTAATAATAAAGTTAAAGAAGAACATGTTAGAATACGAAAATCAATGAATGCACTGTGTACCACTTATTCCTACTCTAATCGCATCCTTTTATTTTAACTATTGCATTAGCAGATTAGCAAGACATGCAAAGTTTAGTTTAAGCATAGCCATATGCATTTGCATGTGAGGTTCGAAGCAGCCAATTCCCACCAAAAGCGAAGCCTCTTCTGTTTCATTAAGAGATGTTTTCCACTTCTTTTCAGGAGGCCCTTGCCAGATTATTATATCTGTCTCAATTTTGTCACTGCCATTGTCGGTGTAACCCATATCGTCCTCTGTATCATGTAAGTAAATTAAGTGTATAGGTAGCTGAATTTTATTAGGCAAATTCTCAGCCTCTGAGATGGATCTAAGTAAAAAAAACAGGTATCACATAATCATGCAATGGTAATAGTTGTTATGCACTGTTAAGTCACAAACCTGAGCCATTAGGAATTGCCGTATGTCCCTACTTATGCTTACATTTAAACAATAACACACCTAGGTATATCAGTCATACTGTATGAGGAAGCCTCAAATACATTTTGTGACATGCTTCATCCTTGGCAACATTATTCCACCCTGGCAAGGCTACCAAGGAGGACTCAACCTCATTGAGAAGTAGTTTTAAAAAAAGGTATAATGGATAAAGAAGGGCTCCAGATGACTTAAAATACCTTGAAGTAAACATTAGGGTGTATCTTTATTGTTGGGTATCTAAGGTATGTTTAAAACCAAAACAGGATGGATGATGATTAGGTTCAATGTCTTATTCATCTGTGTCGAGTCAACTTGTCTCTCCCCTCTCTAGTACCAATTCAGGTCAGGGTCATTGGTAAGGACAAATGGGATTCCTGTCTCTAAATCTAGTTTTTTCTACCTAGAAGAAAAAGTGCATAGTTGTCATAAAAGATGCTCCTACATGGAAAACAGGCATGAGTTAGTGTTCCTAAAACAAAATGAAGTAATACGAAATTATTATTTTACTTAGGAAACATACAATGCTGGCAGTAGGAGTTGGTGAAAATCATGGAATGTGGAAACAACTAACAATAAGGAGCTGATTATGATGTCGTTAGGAAAGGCTCCGGATGGGATTCGGTATTGCAGAATCCGTTTCGGAACCTTTGTTTCCCACCGAATCGTACAGATTTCCCAATTACGATGCCCGGTAACCGTCCGAGCAGACTGAATCGGTAGTGAAAGACATCAGGACAGTGCAAGTCTTTCAGAGCTGATTCGTACAGCTCTATTGTCACGGTTTCTGGACGAGTGATTAAGATGACAAATTCAGACAGGTGTTATGATTTGGAATCTGTCTTTGGGAGCTCGTTGCGGACCCCCCTTCATACTGAGACTTACGAATGTAGCCCGTGAGGGTACCCAAGGGACCCCTCTTCCCAACCATGCCCAATGTGGCAGGCAACACAGGGTGCAGTGTTTTCCCCAACCACCCCTTTTTTCAATGGGAGCCTGTGTTCCTCTTCGGAACATAGGATCCCATTGAAGTCAATGGGAGTCCATCAGAACTATGTTTGGAAGTGTCGTAATCGGTCGTCCAGACTCACAGGATCCGATTTGTTTGGAAACTTTTCCAGAACTGATTAGTTCGGGACAGTTTCCTAACAACATCGTAATCGGGCCCTAAGTTGTAATAATGCATGTGTGACACTAAACTGGAAACACAGGCGAAACACACATATGAGGTGAAATGTTCTCTTACATTATTTCTGACTACTGCTTACCCTGATTAAGGGGGAACCTCCAGTGCCATTAGCGAGCCTTGCTGACTCTTACCTGCCTGCTAAGACCTCTCTCCCCTTTTCCGGACCCGCTGCTCCTGCTTGCCCCCCTCCGCCGCCGCAACCTTGCAATATCCTTGTGCGGCCGCCGAGTGGGGGGTCTTGTGTGCGTGGACTACTGGTCCCAGCCTGCACCGCAGCCAGAAGCTGCCACCCGGTATTTCGCGCCAGGAGGCGCTAAAGAAACGGCGTCATCACCCTCGGCACGGGAGCGTCCCGAGAGAAGCCCGGGACAAGGGCGGGACCATCTGTGGCCATCCGGGGCCAGCCAGGGCCGGGACAGGCCCAGTCCCTTTATTGGCCATCACTAAGACTTATTGTTAGACTCTACAGTAAGGATTTTTCATTTTATTTTTGGTGTCATATTTGGCTAAGCACAGACTGTTATTCCTGCCCCCTAGTTAGAGGCGAGTTTATTTGACACAAGTGTTTTACTATCATTATGTCTACTTGCCTCTCTAAAGTTAGGCCCTCTCTAGTGGGAGGGTCAGTTAGAGGCACTTTGGATAACTTTATCACCAGAGCTTCATCTGTCCTAGAAAAGGAAATAGCCCTAGCGGAAAGACGGTTCTCTGACGAACTTCTTAACAAAAAGTGCTTGTCACTGGGCTCACTTCAGCAGGCAACTACACCAGACTTTAGACGGGAAGTTGACAGCTTACTCACAACAAATAATAATAGTATTCCTTTACTCCTGCAAGACAGGTCCTTATCAACTGGTACATATAGCGACCAAGCTATGGACGATTCTGGTTCCCCTTCAAAAGTGAACTCGGCTGTGGTAGTCATATCAGGAGATTCCACACAACTGACAATGACTCCACAAGTTGAGACCCATAAACCAAAAAATAAAATACCAGTAAAAGGCCCCCCGCCGAAGAAAAGGAAGAGGGGGGATCATCTCTGCGACCACAGTAAAATACAAAAAACACGACGGGACCTATAATAGATTTACACACACTGTCCAGATCCGTGCAAACTGAACAAAACTCAGTAACAGATTTAATTACCAAGGTCTTATTGGGAAGCATAGAACAACTAATGAGGTCACTATAACTACCATTAATTGAGAGAACGAGAAGAGTAGCGGAACAATTGGAGACACTCGAAAAGGCAACTGTTAATAACACTAGCCTAATAAAGAAACTTCTAACATCAACCCCGTCCAACCCCCAGTGTAATTCCTATCACAACAGACACCCACATAGTACCTCTCCCTTGCAAGAAAGACAGTAACCCAAAAGACCCTGCCACTGCTGATAACGTGACCCCGGCTCAGAGGCAGAAAGAAACAAAGGGGCCATATATGAAAGGGCTAGAGGCTGGTGAACAACTCAGCGACTTAAACCCTCCTCAGAGAAATAAACTTAAAAACCCTCTCCATGGAAGGCCAGATTGAGAAAAAAAGGTACAAAGAGACTTACCTTCAGAAGCAGTGCCCTTTGCCGTCATACTTACAGGGGTCGCAGTCCTAGAGAATGAGACGAAAGATGGCTACCACCAGCTAAAAAATAAAGTCGTATTTTGGCTACGACAAAATAGACCACTACCACCAAATATCAACTGTGAAATCTTAAATGTGCTGCAGGTAGATTGGGTCGGTCAAAGACCAAAAAATGTTACGGGAGACTTAATCATCATCAATTTCAGAGACCACAGGGCAGTCTCACATATTACAGATTGGTTAAAACCGAAAGGAAGCAGTGGCATTACACCACATGACCTGACATACTTCTACCCCAGAGCTTTGTTAAATAATTCTCTGATTCATAGGGTCCCATCCTTATTTAATACGCAAGGGCACAATGTTAACATTCCAACTCATAATCGCTTTGTTCCTCTTTCAGAATTGGAGGGAGTGGATTGACCCATTTCCCAAAAGGCTGGGTTTGGAACCACACATAGTAACCCCAGAGAAACAGATATCAATGACTCCAAATTTCCCTTAGAAAAAAACATTGGTTGTCCTAAACCCATCCGCCCATTAGAACGCAATAGAGATCCACCAGAGGGGGAAATAGAAAAGCTCAGTAATTACTTTAATGCACCATCTAACACAAATACGGGTCCCCCCCAAGAACTTAGATGAGCAAGAGCAAGACATTAATTTACTGGACGGGGACTCAGGGGAACTTTTGCCACCCCCCTATCTGGGGTTGCCACCTGTATCTAACCCTGAACCGGCTCCAACACTATCAACAAATACAGAGGGGTGTAACACTGAGGGTATTAATTCTCAATTGGATGTCCTATTTTGGAACATTGCAGGCCAGCGTTCTAAAATAACAAATGAGGTTTGGCTTAATTTCACCCATAGGTTTAGATTATAATGCTTTCAGGAAACCTGGGCGGTAGAAGAGATACACATGGAAGGTTACAAAACCTACTTTTCGCCAGCACAAAGGAGCCCCTCTGGGAGAGCTAAGGGAGGTTTGACAATATATATATAAAATCTTTTACACATAGTTGAAATTAAACCTGTTAAATTGGAATCCAATTTTCAGGTTTTGGATATACGTTTAAATAAAACAGACAGCCTCCTTCTGGTAAATTTTTATAATAACCTCCAGGAGGGTGAATCAGTGAATGTAATATCCCTTATCAACCAAAATAAAGAGGTCGTCAACAAAGGCTACAACGATGTGGGGCGGAGATTTTAACTTGGGCCCGTGCCAGGACAGTAACAAAAATATTTGTGGCATCCAAGACGAGACTAATAATCCCATCCTACCTTTTAGACATACTACTCTAGGGACTCAATTAAATGAAATCATGTTTGAATTGGACCTTGCAGTAGCAAATAAATTTACCACCACAGATTTTGTGATGCCTTTCACTTTCCACGGGCAGGGTCTTCAGAGCACAATGGACTATATTCTTGTTTCTAACGCAGTGAGAAATATAGATTCATTACTCACCATACATTCAACTGCGTTGAGTGATCATTACCCCATTAGCGTTAGCCTGCCGACGATTCAAAATTCAAAATTTACCCTTTCTAGTATTTTAACACAAAATAATCTGTCGTTGGATAGGCTTAACGGATGCTCGCTCGTAACAAAAATATTTGTGGCATCCCTGACGAGACTAATAATCCCATCCTACATTTTAGACATACTACTCTAGGGACTCGATTAAATGAAATCATGTTTGAATTGGACCTTGCAGTAGCGAATAAATTTACCACCACAGATTTAGTGATGCCTTTCACTTTCCACTGGCGGGGTCTTCAGAGCACAATAGACTATATTCTTGTTTCTAACGCAGTGAGAAATATAGATTCATTACTCAATAATACATTCAACTGCGTTGAGTGATCATTACCCCATTAGCGTTAGCCTGCCGACGATTCAAAATTCACAATTTACCCTTTCTAGTATTTTAACACAAAATAATTTGACGTTAGATAGGCTTAACGGATACTCGCTAAAGTGGGGAAATATAGACCTTCTGGAAATAACTAAAACAGTTATCACAAGTACTTGTCTCCCCATCCAGAAATTCCTGGATATGGCTACACCAGACAGTGAGGTCCTCGCCAACTTTGGAATAATAGTAAAAGCCATAAATAATGTATTATGGGTAAAAGTAAAACAACAATCAAATAAAAGGAAGGGCTGGTTCGATCATAACTGCACAGCAGCATATTCGAACCTATAACAGGCTCTGCGGAGGACAAATAGGGTTCCTTACGATATTATTGCCTTTAGGAAAGCATATAACGCTGCATTAAAGAAAAGAAAAACTGAGCTAAAACAACAACTCTGGGAGCAGTTACAGGAGAGTTCCACCCAAAAAAATTCCGCTGCCTTTTGGTTAGTGGTAAAGTCCCCCTTTTTTAATAGAGATGCGGATTCAACAAGAATAGAAGTCGCTATTGATGAAAAAGAATGGGTCGAGCATTTTTCTAAGATCTTTTCCAATGTTAATGGGGCTACAAATACCTATGAACAGAATCCCCAGGCCAAAGCACCTAACTCCTATCCTTTTAATTTGGTGTTCACATTAAATCAGGTTGAACACGCCTTGAAAGCTAACAAAAGTGGGAAGGCCCCTGGCCCCGACGGGGTTCCTGTAGATTTCTTTAAATCCCAGATGGAACTCTGGACCCCTCTCTTGACTAGGGTCTTGAACGCATCATGTGCAGTAGGACTCATGGAGTCTTGGTCAAAGTCAATACTGGTGCCGATTTTCAAAAAAGGGCATCGGGGAACAGTAACATGTTATCGCCCAATTTCCCTTTTAGACTCCCTGGGTAAAGTGGCAGGCCGCATAATCCTCGAGCATCTACAGGACTGGGCAGATGAGGGTAGGATTGTATCCGATCTTCAATATGGGTTCCGGAAGGGGCTGGGGACCATTGATCAAGCCCTTAACTAGTCACTCCTGATAGATAAATAAGTGAACATCAAAGAAGGAGTCCTCTACCTGGTCTACGTGGATTTATCTGCCGCATTCGACTGTGTCTCCCACGCTAAACTGTGGACTGTTCTTGTAGAGATGGGGGCCAAACACATCATCACAGACATTGTTGCGAAATACCCAGGCAGCACGCACAACGCTTTCATCTTCCGTCAAAGTGGGATACACCGTAGACTCACAAGTGGGGAATTTGGTGAGGGATATTTACTAGAGAAATGCATTTGAACAGAGGCCACACTTGTTAAGACTAGCATGTGCAGGACAGTGTTTAACCATATCCATCCCACCCCACAGGTGACAGTGAGTATGCGGTCCGGGACTTCATACTGACGCCCTACCTGAATCCTGCCAACGCTGGGGATTGGCGATACAAATGCGCACACATAGCAACCAGAGGCATCATTGAGCGCACATTCAGGATACTCAGAAGCAGATTCAGATGCCTACATAAGAGCGGAGGGGCACTACAATACAGCCCCCAGACCAGTTGCAAGATAGTGGTAGCATGTGCCATGCTGCACAACATCGCCACCAGGAAAGGCACACCGGTGGAGGTAAGTGCATCGGATTCATCAGATAAGGAGGGTCCTGCCCCAGGACGTATGCCAGCCGGTGTAGCTGGTGCAGGTGCTGGGCGCCAGAGGCGAGATAAGTTTACATGCAACTATTTCTAGGTAAGAAAATATGAAACAATGCTAGATATCGTTTGTGCGACTATGTTTTATTCCTTAACTGCAGGATTAATTATGTCACACAGCCTGAATGACACCCAATGTCTCTCCCAACATCCAGCACATGTTATTGTCACAGTGCAAGTCTGTAAACACGAGCAAAAGTACAAGTCAAGTGGGTAGCTGCACCCATCCAGTGGTCACATTCGCTGCACCTCAAATGCAGCGCTGTCGTGAGGAAGCCCCTGTTTGGGGTTGCACAGTTCCCGCCTCACTTGGGCCACTAGGACTACTGGTACCGCCACTACAGTGCCTATCCATGGTGGGCAGGGGGTGATGCTTCTCCTTCCTGACTGTGCATCCTCATCTGTGGGAGTCAGGACTCCAGGCCCAGTAGTGCGAACTGCCCGTAGCTCATCTACTGCTGATGTAATTTGAACCAGTGCCCTAGCAACGTCCTGGCTGTTGTGTGCCACCTCGCGCTGCATGCAGATGCTGCACCTTGATAGAGCATTGGTGGCAGAGGACAGGCGGTTCACCGCCCATGTGTACAGGTCCAGGCGCTGCATCTCTCTGCGCCTCGCAGCACGGTCAGCCTTGAGTTCTTCACAGAGTGCCTCCAGGGCACCTGTCATGCCCCTGAAGCCTGCCCTCACTTCCCTCTGTAACACGTTGATATTTTTTGATTGCAGGTGCTGTACCTGCAGCATGTGCATCTCCAGGACACCAAAGACTGTTTCCTCCCCTGGATCTGCAGCACTGCTGAATGTGCGAGACCTGCACCTAGTTGTGACTGGTGGGATTGGGTCAGCACGTGCACGTTGTTGTCGCTGTGGCTGTGTTGACTCAGGGTGGACATTGACATCGCTGTCCTGGCCCTCGTCCTCCAATGGGGGTAGTGGTGGGACTACATGTCTCCTGCGGCACTTTGGAGGGTTGACGGGGCTGTCCTCCTCCTCTGTGTCCTCCTCTTGCCCTGCTGCTTCTATGTTTGGGGAATCGGCCTGTCTCCCACTGCCTGTATGCTGTGTTCCAGATGGTGCTGTGGACGTAAATGCACACATTTATTAACTGTTCTGACTTGCACTTGACAATTATTAAATATCACTGTTTGGGATTACATGTGTCTTGTATTTGCCTTTCCTGAAGTGCACATGCTATTGGGGACTGGCTGGGTGTAAATGCTCCACTGTAATGTGCATATGACTACATCTCCCAGGATGCATTGCAGTGTATGCTTGTGTACCTGCTCTGGACTACTAATTTTGTCCTGCCCCTAGGTTGCTGCTAGGGGGTGTCAGGGGTGTGATGGCATTCTTCTTACCTGGTCCTAGTACCGGGTGCTCCGAGCTGTCTAGGTCAGCCACACCCTTAACACTTTCAGGTAGCAGGGGACCCTCCAAAAGTTCCTCAAGAGGTGTGGAGTCAGTGGCTGTGGAGGTCCCTCCACCGATCTTCCTGGACTGCTCCAGCCTGGCAGCAACCTTCTCCTTAAAGCGCTGGCGCATGTCGTACCATTGCTTTCTTAAATCTTCGACACTCCTGTGTGTCACCCCAACAGCATTAACTTTCTGCTGAATTTCAGCCCATATGCGCCGCTTGCGCGTCTCAGGCACCCAGAGTGATTTTTTTCCAAATAGGTGCTCATGGCTGACCACCATTTCTTGGATTAGCATCTCCAACTCTGCCTCAGAAACATTTTGCTTTCTCTTCTCTGGCCTTCCCCCTGCAGCTGCTGCTCTGTTTCCTGGCTGGCCATGTCTCCAGTGTCTGCCATTCTGTTCACCACTGCAGTGTTCTCTCTCCACCACTCCTTCTCTCTAACTGTGAATCAGCAACTTAGGTGCAGCATGGGTAGTCTCACTTCCTGGTTGTGATGTCATCAAGCTGCACCTGAGTTTCCGATTAGCAGATTTGCGAAAATCGCTAATTTGCGATTTTTCCCGTTAAGGCATCGCAAAATTGCAATTTTTTTACGTTAACAAATTGCTATTGGGGGTATCGCAATGTAAATAGTGATTTTTACAACATCGCTATTTTATTGGGATTTCTTACATTTATACCATTTTGTGATTCTGATTTTGCGATTCGCAAAAGGGTAGTTTGATACATATGGACCCACGTTATTATGCTTAGTAACAATAAAAGGATCAACAAAAAGGTTGTGGGCTATCGGGATGGAACTTAAGGTGGTGGAAATAGTAATGAAAGCAGAAATGTATTTCAGATGTGCGTAGGCTGCTTTAGGGGAAAGTAAAGAAAGCAAAGAAGTGTGTGTGGTGTGTGAATGGGAAAGAACTGTAAAACATATATAAAAAACAGTGGAAGGTGGAAAAGGGCCAGAAAAGAAGGATCAAAAGACTTTTACCATGTCTGTGAAATATTTTAGTAAGGTGGAGGGGTAAGGGGGGTTTGTGTGTTTACAGATGTGGAAGTCGGGAACATTTGGCAAACAGCAAGAAATGCAGTGCTAGAGACAAGAAGTGTTCAACATGTGGATTGATAGGGCACTATATATGCTTCTGAGGAAGAAGGGATAGAAGAGGAAGTGTACAGTGTGTGTTGGAGTCTCAGAGAAAGTCTACATTGGATGATGAACAGTAAGGGGGTTGTATTTTCATGGTGAAGGATTTGGTTTTTGGATATTGACAACAGTGGTAGGAACAAACCCAGATGTGAAATAGAAGTGGCAGGCATGCCAGTGATTCTGGCAGCAGACGCAGGATCGCTTTTCAACATAATGAACTTGGACATGTGGAAGGGAAAGTTTGGAAGGGTAATAGGTGAGGAGTTAGGGAAATCTGATATAACTCCAGAGACCTTTACAGGAGATAAAAAATACCATTGGTGGGTTGCAGAGATGTTTCTTTTCAATTTAAAGGTCAAAAGGCATAAGGCAGGGTGTATGTTACAGAGTACTGTGTGTACTAGGTTGGAGAGACCAGGGAAGTATGGAAATGATTCTAAATCCCAATACTGAAGTGCAATTGCTAGAGATGAATGCGGGGGACAGTGTGAGGGAGAGAATACAAAAGGAATACAGTGGGATCGCTTCTGGGAAGATTAGATTGTTGAGAGGGTTTACACATAGTATTATACTTAAGGAAAAGGTTGTACCAGTAAATTGCAAAGTGAGGAATGTTCGGTTTGTGGTGAAGAATGAAATGGAGAAAGAAGTGTCCAGATTGGAGAAGGCAGGAATAATAGAACGTACAGAGTATTCGGAATGGATGTCTCTAGTAGTTGTGGCCAGGAAGTCCGATGGCAAGATCAAACTATGTGTAGAGTTTTCAAATTCAAGTAGACAAATTCCTGTTACCCAGAATTAGTGAATTATTCGCCAAGACAAAGAACATGAAATGGTTATTAACTGTGGATGTATCATCGGTGTACCACCAGGTTCCACTACATGAACAAAGCAGGAAAATAACAGAGTTCATCACACAGTATGGATGTTTTCAGCACGTGATAATACCATATGGGCTGGTGTCTGCTGCCTCACTTTTTCAGAGGTTTATGGGTGAAATTTTAAGGAATATTGAGTGGGTTCTGTATTTTCAGGATGTTGTTGTGGGCAAGAACAGAAGGGAACATGATGAAAGGTTGTTTGAGGTCATGAATGTGTTGAAATTGAAGGCACTGACTGCTGAGTTCCCAAAAATGTTTGTTTGCACAAAACCAATTTACATATTTGGGTCATATGATTGGAAAAAGAAGATATTTCATTGTAAAAAGTGTTGTTTGAGGAGTTAAGGGAAGTTCCAAAGCCAGGGAATAAAGAGGAACGGCGCTTTTTTCTTGGACTTGCAGAGTTCTATTTGAAAATTGTAAACAGTGTAAAGACATATCAAGGTTCTTTTTTCGATCTACAGAAATATCGAGTTTTAAATATCGGAGGGACAGAATATCAACATCAAGAATATCGGTGACCAGAATATCGACCTGAAGGTAAGAAATATCGTTTTTGTTAATATCAAAGTTAGTAATATCGTTTCCAAAATATTGTTGATATAAATATCGAGGTTTATATTAGTGATATGTATTTTAGTATGTATTTTATATGTATGTGTTCCACATTAATTGTTATCTTTTGTATTTTTTTTTAAATATATGTAATACATGTTTAGAAGTTAGTAACTTTTTTAGAGTAAATTTTGCATTTAGTACTGTTGTGGGTTTATGGGGGAATTGGGTGGGAAGTAATTTAATTATAGTCAATTAAATAATACATTTTAGAAATAATGAATTATTTTGAATTATATTTTGCGTTTTGGTTCTGTAGCGGATTGTGGGTTTATAGGGGAATAGGGTGTGAAGTAATGCAATTATAATGAAGTAATTATTATGTATTGGTTTTGGCAATTAATATTTGTTGTTGATAAATAATTTTTATTAATTTATAATTATATTAATTGTGTTAATTTTATTAGGAAGAGGGTTGTGAGTTTATAGGGGAAAAGGGTGGGAAGTAATTTATTTATGTGATAAATTAATTTTTATTTTATTTTTTGGTATTGATAATTAATGTATTGTTAATTATTAATTGGTAATTAATTTGTTTTAATTGATTAATTGATAATTATATTAATTGTGAGAAAGAAATTGGGAGCAGGTTGTGGGTTTATGGGGGGATAGGGTGGGAAGTAATTTAATTATAATAAATGAATTAATAATTTTAGTTTTTTGGTATTGTAAATCAATGTATGTTTCTGAATTATTAATCTGTAAATATTTTTATTATTTGATCAATTGATAAATATATTATTTTTTTAACATTATTTTAGGAGTGGGTTGTGGGTTTATAGGAGACTAGGGTAGGAAGTAATTTAATGTTCTTAAAGTAATTCATGATTTTAATGTATTGGTATTCATAATTAATTTAATTGATAAGCATGTTAATTGTAACCCTCAGCTAGCCAACACTTTCCCTACCGTTATTCTCTCTGGAGTGGGAATAGTAATTTTTAACCCTACGGTATCCAACACTTTCCCTATTGTTGCACTCTCTGGAGTTGGAATAGTAATGTTTACCCCTTCCCTATCCAACACTTTCCCTACTATTCAACTCTCTAGAGTCTGAATAGTAATTTTTACCACTTCACTATCCAACACTTTTCCAACTGTTGCACTCTCTGGAGTTGGAATAGTAATTTTAACCCCTTTGCTATCAAACATTTTCCCTACTGTTGCACTTTCTGGAGTTGGGAATAGTAATTTAACCCTTTCGCTATTCAACACTTTCCCTACTGTTACACTCTCTGGAGTGGGAATAGTAATTTTAACCCCTACACTATCCAACACTTTCCCTTCCGTTGCACTCTCTGGAGTTGGAATAGTAAGTTTTACCCCTTCGCTATCTCACACTTTCCCTACTGTTGCACTTTTTGGAGTTGGAATAGGAATTGTAACTCTTATGCTATCCAACACTTTCCCTACTGTTGCACTCTCTGGGGTGGGAATAGCAATTTTAACCCTTTCGCTATCCAACACTTTCCCTACAGTAGCATTCTCTGGAGTGGGAATAGTAATGTTAACCACTACGCTATGCAACACTTTCCCTCTCTGTTGCACTCTCTGGAGTTGGAATAGTAATTTTTACCCCTTTGCTATCCAACACTTTCCATACTGTTGCACGTTCTGGAGTTGTAATTTAGAATTGTTATCCTTACGCTATCCAAGACTTTCTCTACTTTTGCACTATCTGGAGCTGGAATAGGAATTGTATTCCCTCTGCTATGCAATATTTTCTCTACTGTTTTAGTTTATGTAGTGTATTTTTTTTTAAAGATAAAAAATATTGTAATTTTTCAATTTGTTACATATATTATTTGTATTTATATTATTGTTGCATGTGTATATATGCATTTATTATTTATCAAATATTATTTTAACAATTTTAAATTATTAAAATAAATATGTATGAATATTATTAACTGTATATATATATTATATTATATGTATATATATTTAAACATTTACATTTTTTTTAACTATGTTTCTTTTAATTATATGTATTATTTACATTATTTTACATTCTTTTTTTAACACTAAAAAATAACAATATTTTTAACAACAATTTTTTTGTACTTACCATGATGTAGTTAGGACGTTGATATTTTTGATTTCGATATTGTTGTCACTATATTTCTGTACCTCGATATTGTGGTAGTCGTTTTTTTGTCAGTGATTCCTTGTAAACAACCTTGCAGAGAAGTCTTACGAACTAAGGGGCATATTAGCAAGAAGCTTGTTAAAATTATCGCTGTTTTAGCGGCAGGAAACTGCCGATAAAATGGCAATAATGGGCTTTCTAATATGCGTTATAGAATTCCAATAGAAGCCCAGGTTAGATGTCCTGCACATCTAACCTGGGCTTCTATTGGAATTCTATAATGCATATTAGCAATCCCATTATCGCCGTTTTAGCAGCAGTTTCCTGCCGCTAAAACAGCGATAATTTTAACGAGCTTCTTTCTAATATGGCCCTAAAACATTTGTTGAAGGTGCAAAGCAAGTGTGAGTGGGGGAGAACAGTGTGAGAGCATTCCAGAACATAAAGAATGGCATATGTGATACAGCACCCATTCAGCGATTTAATCCACATTTAAGCAGCATACTTACTGTGGATGTCAGTGAAAAGGGTTTGGGTGTGGTACTCATGCAAAAGAGGAAGGAGAACGAGAGGTTGTAATTGGGTTTGCATCAAGAATCCTTACACCCACAGAAGAAGCGGATTCTGTAATGGAGAGAGAGAGACACTTGCATGTGTGTGGGGTATGGAGGATTCCCGGGTATTTGTGTGGGCTACTGCGTTTGTTGTTAGAACAGACCACAAACTGCTGTTAACTCTGCGTACAACAGAAGGGTTTGTGAAGGCATCTACAAGAATTGCCAGGATCTCCATGGAGTTACAAGATTATAATTATCCAATCAAATATGTGCCAGGTGTACAGAACAAAGTCGCTGATTGTTTAAGCCATATGTGGTTGCCCATTAGATAACTGCCAAAAAAGTGAGTGGGATGATTACCAGGCATGGACTCCATTGAAAAAGAGGAGTGGAAGGCTGCATACGAGAAGGATGTTACTAGAGAGAGTGAAACCTCTTAGGCGGTTGGGGGCTAAGAAGAGTGAACAGACAGATTTGAAAGGTTTTTGGGAGGTAAGGAATGAGATTGGGGTGGAGTCAGGTTTTGGTTTGAGAGGAAAAAGAATTGTGCCACTGCAAAGTCTCAGGGAGATGGTGTTTTATTTATGTCGCGAAGGACATTTCAGAATTGTAAGGATGAAAAGAAGGGTACAGTTCTCGTATTGGTGGCCATGTGTAGATTTAGAGGTTGAGAGAAGAGTGAGGGGTTGTGAGCAGTGTGTAAATTCAGACAACAGTTTACATACCATGAGACCACCTCTGATGTCTGTAGAGTGCCCATAGATGGTGTGGGACATATTGGTGGCGGATTTTGTGGATCCTGTGCAGACTATGTTGGGTGAAAGCATGTATGTCATTGTCTTAGTTGACTATTTTAGCAAATGGGTGGAGTTGATTGTGGTGCAGAAGGTGAATGCGGACACAATGGTGACACTTTTGTAAGCAGTATTTTTAAGAGAAGGGCTGTCGAGAAGACTTTTTAGTGATAATGGTGCGCAGTTTACAGCTCCTAAGGTTGAATAGATTTTTAAAAGAAACGAGGTGAAGCATGTCAATACTTCAGTATATCAACCAGTAGGGAATTGAGCAGTGGAGTGATTTAATTGAGTAATCAAAAGGTATCATCCAAATAGCTTGTGAAAATAAGACGAGATGGAAGGTGGAGCTGAAGAAATTGTTGTGGCCATATAGATTGACACCTTTCTTTACTGGGTACAGCCCTTTTGTGCTGAAGCAGAGTAGGGAGCCATTCACCAGAGAAAATAAGTGGTGGATGGACTGTGCTAGACGTGTTGAGAGTTCACCAGAAATGATTAAGAGTAACTTTGTTAAGGCACAGAGTGCTTATAAAAAGCATTATGATGTAAAGAATGCCACTAAAGAAGAGACGCTGCAGTAAAGAGTTTGGGTGAAGGTGAAAAAGGTGGAGTGAATACCAAATGGGCAGTGTTGTTTATACTGAACCATTAGGGTGATAGAATGTTTTAAAAACTCAGCAAGATTGAGTGACAATTTTGTGTGGCACATGGGTCTAATAGCCAAGGGTAAAGCAGTTGGAAAAGGAAAAGGATGAGTTCTTGGGCATAAAACCTCACAGGATGATTAGTTATGGGAAGATGAGGTGGAAATGGATCAAGGAGATATGCAAGGTGAATTTGAGACTTTCGATGAAGTGGTAGAGACTAGAGAGAATTATGAGGTTGGTACAATAAGATTGGGCAGGTTGGGAAGGATCATTCACACTCCTACTAGACTCAACGATTTTGTGTTTAGCTAATTGAAGTTCTGTTTTGGACCATTTGCTGTAACCTGTTGATTGTAGTCCTCTGGACTCATTGGGGTTGTGGAATTAATTGTATATATGCTTTGAGGTAAAGTTATTTTATGTAAATTAGATTTCTGTGGTCAATTGTTTGTTGTATTTTTCAGAATATGCAGAGGGAGGTGTATGGTGTTGCTGCACTCTGGTTTGGAATGTGCAGGGCAACAGTGAGGTATGAATGAATGGGGAGCTTGAGTGTACTGGGGGTGCAGTTCAAGGGAATGCTTGGAATGATGCATACCATAATGCAGAGTTGAGAAAAGGAGAAACTATCGACACAGGTTTTTGTGTTTTGTTTCACTACACAATCTTTATAAATAAAGTGTTGAAAATGATCATTATCTAAAAGTCAAAACTTTTATGCCATCGCTTTTCCTCTCTTGTTCTTTTTAATTCCTCTTTTAGATTTCGCCTGCACAGTGCTTGCGCTGTGCTTGTGAATTCTATTGTATTGAATATATCTTAAAAGGAGCCTCCTTGCTTTCCTTGCTTTTCATTGGTTCCTGTGTTTGCCTCCCTTTCTATTGGCTGTAGCGTACTGTTTCCTGTTGTTCCTGTGTTGTTCCCCGAGTGCTTTTCTTATTAGTTTCCCATTGCTGAAGTACTATTTCCATCTGCCTTTGTAGAACAATTTTTTTAAGTTTTGCATGCACAGCACTTGTTCTATTTTGCTTTCTGTTCAGGATCTATTTTTTACATACAGCTCTTCACATATGAGTTTGCATGCCTTTGTACCACTGCTTCTTGTCTGCCGCCCAGCTGCAGTGCTGAGCGGCCCTCGTGCCCCTCCCTATTTACTTAAGAGTGTCTGCTTTACTCAGAAATGGCTGGCAGTCCATCTCATCCACAAAAACATTGACATTCCTTTATAGTGCTGTTAATCCTTTCTTGTGAATTTATTTAAGTTGTTCCTTTTCTATTCTTTAGCACCTTTTTAATCCGAGTTTCGCATCTCGCAAATCCACGCCTTGCCATGAGCCACTGGCATTGCTGTTGCCAGGAGACACTTTATTCCCATAAATACTGACTGCGCCCAAAAATGAGTACTGACAGTGAACGGTTCCCAGTCCGATCAGCATCTTGAAAAACCGAGCTCTGTAGTTCTCGTATGGGTTGTCTTCTCAGCACATCTTGTCTCATTATTATTGTTGTGCTGTCAGCAGCAAAGAGTTTTGGACATTGACTCTTTCTCTACGCTCCGTTCCAGAGTTCAGTGGCCTCGTTCTGTAAGTTTCAAGAGCAACTCTCTGTAGTTGGGCTTAGCTGGAACCCATGAACAGCATGTTAAGAATTGTGAGCGCGATCTTTTTGATTTAAATGAAGTGCGTTACAAACAGAATGTTACAAGTTGCTTCTTTCCCAATGCTATTGGGTTGCATGCTTGGAGGCACTCCAGTCTTTAAGGGTTTATATATTATTGCAAACTCATTACTTTAATATTACATCCCCTTTACCTAAAGAGGAGAGATTTTTCCAGTTTGGGGTAAGAAACATATCAATAAAGCACAAGCTTTCTATTCAATTATATCCTTCAACAAAAAGCTTGTTTCTTTTTCTGTTTTATGGGCATTTAGACTACAGAAACTAAGCAGGAATCTTGGCACACCTAATGAGAGGATGGACTTTCATGCTAAAGAGCACTGGTACGATCCCACAGAGCTCTATACTTTTGACCTTTACAATGTAGATTTTCCTAGTAATTTATTATGGAAAGTCTTAATTTTATTAAAGGCACAGAGGCGAGTATTATGCTTTTCTAATCTTGCATTATTCAGTAGCAGCCAAAATAAAAAATAAAAAACTACAGTTCCCAGAAGGCCAAGAGATCAAAAGGCCAATGGGGAAACGTGGAATCCAACACAACAACCAATGAACAGTCAGACCCGAGTATAATGCTTGCCCTGACTGCGATCAGCCCTCTTTTCTTCGGCGAGCAGACTAGGACTTAAACAAAGGAAAAATTGAGAGAACAACACCAAAGGCTAGAGTCCAAAAAGAAAACTCTCCACAAAAGTCCAGGAAAGTGATTCTTGAAGCTGGAACTGGGATCGAAGTACCAGGAATGCAAGCTGGAGCTGGACGGTGCAGATCAGAAACCTTGAGCGGATGGTGTCCCCGGTCAGGAAGAAACTGGTGGAAGAGCTGGAGCCGCTAAGGAAGGGAGAAGAACACATATTAAAAGTGATGCGGTGGAATAATACTCGGCTCCGTGTCTTTAATTAAATTAAGACTTTCCGTCATAAATTAGTAGGAAAATCTACATTTTATGACAAGACCGGAGGCTCCTACTATGCTTGTTCAAAGGATATCAACAACTAAAGAAGCAGCAGTAATAACAGGTTTACAATAAAAAATATGAAACACTTTATCATTAGACCAATAAGCCGATCTCAGTATGTCCTCCAATCTGGAGCCCGCCCAAAAAGCCTTGGAGGCCATCTCTACCCTGGTAGAATGGGCACCAAAGATATAAACAACAATACCAGCAAGGGACATAGCCCAGCGAACCCAACGGGCAAGGGTGGCAGAGAAAACAGGCATATGGGGCTTGCCGAAGGAAATGAGAAGTTGGGAATGGGAGGACGTTCTGAGATCAAAGGTCAGTTGCTCGTACACCTTGAGGCATTGACCTACACATAATTTAGGCTGAGAAGGAAAATAAGGATAAAAAACAGAATTCAAGTTTGTTTTTGTACGTTTGTTTATGTGAACCATCTATAGCTTTAACATCAGAAAAACATTTGATAGAAACCAAGCACAATGGCATATTAATTTTGGCTGAAAGCATCTTCAAAGAAAGAGCAGTGTTATCTGGCCAATCAGAAAAAAGTTGGAGAACCAGATTCACGTCCCATAATTTAGGGTACTTTGCTAATGGAGGTGATGGAGCGAGCTTTAGAAATAATTTTATTCTAGCTCGTGATGTCATACTCTCATAACTTGAATTAATATATTAATGAGTTTTTGCATGACTTGTTATAACTAAACCAACCTAGAGTAAAATTCCACATCATTACATGGGACCAATGTGCTTTATGTTGCATTTGCAAGTTTGTTTAATAATTCGTAACTAATGTTGTTTTGTCTGTCCTATTGTCTTTGTCAACATTAATGCGGCTTTAATGGCCTGTGCTTTTATTATGTGTGCTTATGTGTTTGTCTATGTTGTGTCTGTTTATCCATGTTTTGTTTGTCTATCTTTTTACTCTTTCAGATATATGAAGAATCCTGCTGGACACTATGAAGAATGGTAGATTTTAAATGTGCTGCTTTTCTGTGTGCTTCTGCTAGGTGACTTATACTAATGGGTTAACATTAGCTATGAAGGTTGGACACAGAATGACTTTCATTACCTGAATTAATTATTGTTTTGTGTTTGTTTAAATAATAGTTTTCTGAAAAAGTGACGTGAGCTAAAAGTGGCGCAGTGACGCAAGCAAAAGTGGCACAGAAAATTGACGCTTTCTGAAAAGAGGCCTGCTGATGAAAAGCCACATGAGAAAAACTTATTTTGAAAAGGATGAGAAGCCTATGAACTTTTATTGTGAAAAGTTTTTGAAAAGAACTGCAAAAGGCACTCTGTGGAGAGGTTTGCTAATGTGCCACGAGAAGCTCAGAACTGACAGGCTCAAGGCCAGGATGTGAGTCGCGGCATTTTTGTGCACTACATGAACAATCTTTGCTACAAAATGTAGCAGCCTAAGGAAGTGCTGCCAGGACTCTGTGCATGAACAATGGCTTTGTGTAAAAGCCTGGACTTGAGGTGGAAGATGTCATAATTTACTGTGGCGTGAGGTGGTTCAGCCAATGGGGAGTCAGAATTCAGCTGATGGTATGTGAAGTTAGTTCGTTTAGCCATAGTTTTAGGGTATAAGAATAGGCTCTAGGAGCAGATTTTTGGCTTACGCTTCTTGATTCCAGAGGAACGTGTTCTGCTGTCCGATGAATACACGTAAGGAAAGCTGATTTTAAAAGACTTTGTTTTCAGGCGATGAGGGTAAGAGAGTTAGTTAGGGTTTGGAAATGCTCTTTTTCACCTATTTCTGCTAATGAATAATATTTTCTTGAATTAAGCTCTCTTCATAAATGCTGAATAAAACTTTCTTATGACTTTTTAAAATGCTTGCTTAATAAAGTTCCAAAATCTAAGTTTTCCTGAATATGTTTGAATAAACTTTTAAAATGACAAGCTGGTCTTGATTATTGAAGATAGTTTAAACAACATATCAGATCCATTCGCCTCATGATTCAGCTGCTCTGTTATTTCTATGGACCTGGTATTGATTGGTAAGTATGGTGGTAGATGGTGACATCATTTATGCAGAATTTTAGTAAGAGCGCTGGATCAGTTTTTGGTAGCATTCGTACGGTTATATGTTGTTTTTGACATACATGCTACATACATGATACATATATGTTGGTATATACATCGGATCAATGTTTAACATATGTTGAGTTTTGATTTTGTCAGATTGTTATATGTAGTTGTAAGGGTTTTTCCAGCAGTGTAAAAAATTCCTGGTTTGCCATGGCAAGAGTAGTGTGACTAGAAAAGTTACACAGTGCATTTGTTCTGCTTCAAAAGGTGATATCGCCGCATATCACGTGTTGTGGACGTACAAAACAAGTTTAGGGACATTAGATTGACTGGTTAAATGTATAGTGAGGATTGCCTATGAAATCGTAGCATTGAGCATAGGTACCTGGTGAGCCTGTTTTAAAACTCTCTGTGAAAAGAGTAATAGGATTTATCTAAGCTATTCTTATTAACGTTTGGCGTTTTCTGTGGTTGGTTCAAGTCCTGCCAAGATTTTGTGTGTGTATGATTAGGGTTTTCTTGTTTGAAAGTGCGTGAATGATTTGTAATATCAATTGGGTTAAATTTTGAATTGCTAAATGTATCTGCATTCAATTAGAGACACGATTGGTTATTATCTGTTAGAAGGGTAGGGTAAGAATTACTCTATTGGCGATTGAGACTATTCTGTGAGAATAGCGTTGTCTATTCCACGCTGAGAATACTTGAACGAATGTATAAAACTATCTCTTTGTTTAGAGAAGCAGACAAATGGTTTCTTTTGTGTAGTTACTAAAATGTCCCAAATGTAATTGTAAAGCGTTTTAAAGTCTTCAGGGTAAAGTAAAAGCATTGTAACGTGCTCAGCGCTATTTAAATACATTTAAAAGTATTGCGCGCTATTTAAAACCATTGAAAAGTGTCCCGATCGAAAATTCTGAAGGGAGGGGCTGTTTACCGAGTGAGGAGCGGAGAGCTGCCAGCTGCAGCGGCTGTCTACGTCATAGCTGCCGCGCTCTCATTGGTCAGGGTGGCGCAGCGTCATAGCAGGGCCGCGCCCTGATTGGTTGAAGTGTCGTAGCGTCAGAGCAGGGCTGCGCTGTGATTCGTTAACAAGCGTTTCTGTGTTTAGAGTGGTTGCGCTCAAATTAGCAAATGCGTCACTACTGCCTGTAAATTTAACATTTATCGTCAGGTAATGAAGAAATAGGTTTCCGCTTTGGTTTCCCCTGCTACAGTCGCGCAGTTGTTTTCAAAAGAAAAGCGTGTTGTAGCTGATGCGAGCGAGCGATTGCGCGCTGTATTAAAATTACATTTCCTAAAGGAGAGACTGTTTAGAGCGCGAGGGAAGAAGCGCTCTGATTTGCTAAGGCGCCCGGAGTGTCAGAGCAAAGCAGCGCTCTGATTGGCTAAAGTATTGTTAACAGCGCTATGATAGGCTGAGCCGATTTGCCACTTCGAAAATAGATATTTACATTTTGTGAGTGTTCCCAATCTGATTTCTGTCCTAGTTTCAGTCGCGCAAATTAGTTTAGAAAAGAAAAGAAGTGTGTCACAGCTGAATTGTTGCATGACACAGCTGATTTGTGTATAGCAACCGGCGAGTGTTGTATGCTGTGTTAGAGCTGATGGCTCATTGTTGTGAATAGATGTGCTCCTCATTTCAAGTTTTGTAAGCTTATTTCATAAAGGAGAGGCTGTTTGTAACGCGAGGCGAGAGGATAAAGTCTGCAGCAGAATACAATGTTGTAACTACGCTGTGTTTGACTGGAGTGTTACTAAGGGTGCTGTGATTGGCTGAGCTCGCGAAAGCAGCGCTCTGATTGGCTGGAGCGCCGTGCTGTGATTGGCCGAGGCATTTGCAGCCGCGCTGTGATTGGCTGAAGCGCTGCGCTTGCTGTCTGCCGAAATTGTTTACATTTTTACAAATATCCCAGGTTTGGTTTTCTTTTCTGCTACAGCTACGTTATTACTTAAAAAGCGTGTGTCACAGCTGATATGTGGTAAGAGCCTGCAGCCTAATTTGAAAGTGAACCTGTTCGGCCAAGCGTGAAGGGAAGCCTATTGTTTCTTCTGTTGATTGTCTCCCTTTGGCTTGCTCAGTTGGGCGTGAGGGGAAGGACATTGTTTTTGTGTATCGCGCTTCGTGTTCCGCATTGTGGTTGAGAGCGCAGGCTGCTTGGGGTGCGAGGGTGCGAGGGGAGACTGCAGCAGCAGCATACACGTCACAGCAAAAGCCTCACTGTGATTGGCTAGGCGTCGCGAAAACGGTGATTGGCTGAAGCATTGCCAACAGGGCTGTAATTGGCTGAGCGTCATGATAGTCGCGCGCTGTAATTGGATAAGGGATTTGTGACGCTGTGATTGGTCGAGGAGTTGTTTACCTTTGCCGAGTGTTTGGGCTTTTGAATTCTTTAACGCTAGTGCCCAGAGCTTCGTTTTGAAGCGGATTGCGTCGTGGGAGTGGTGCTTGACGAATGCTCGGGGATTGAGGAAGCGACCTGTATTTTGTTTTGAGGTTGGCACAAGCTGTTGCCGGGCTTCACTAAGTGTTCTTTGCAGGCTACTCTTCAGCCCTGTCTGGCTGCTGGTTGTGGCTCATCTTGCACAGGAGTTTGTTCAAAGCTAAATTAAGTTCAAGGGAGAATGCTTTTAGAGTGAGTTGACAGTAGGGAGAACAAGGATTATGTAGAGTAATTAAATTAAATAAATAAATATTATTGAGCCTTACCCACAGCTGATATTTTGTGTGTGTGCAAATAAGCATTTTTAAACACCCAGTCAATTGTAGGTGTTTCTACTCCTGCCAGTCTAAATATTTTTATCGCTACTTTTCACAAAGCACATTTTTCTGCCCCAATTAAAAAGTGTATGCAGGTAAATTACAAGATATATTAATTTAAGTAGGAAGTTCTGTTTATTTGTTGCGTACAATTTTAATTAGGTAAGTATTTGAAATCATGGATAATTATTATCCAAAGAAGAAGAAAACGTTTTTCAGCTATCAGAAAATGAAAAATGTGTTTAAAAAGGTTAAAAAGGTTGTTGGTACATGTGAGAGTAAATTAATGAATAAACAGGCGAATAATAAGCATACTGATAAGAAAAATGCAGCTTTAAAAGACATATATTGTGAAAGAATACCACCTCCCCCAAAAGAAATAATTTTGAATGAAAATCCAATTCCCGAATCAGCAAATGTAAATAATAAACTGGTCAGAGTAGAGTTTATTGATCATTGTAAAAATGATGTTGTAAATACAGATCAGGACAGAAATTCAAGCAGAACGCCAGAACAGATTAATGTGACGCCAAGAGTCCCAGTTCAGATTAATAGAGTCCCAGCCCAGACCCCTTCTCAAGGTGTCACGACAGAAAGGTATGATGAGATGCCTAGTACTTCTGGAATTAATATTCCTGATCATGTAAATTCTACAAATGATTTAATTGAGCAGTTAACCAGAAACATGGAAGCAGTGACAGTTCCTGTGACAATTGGACCTGTACCCCCAGTGCTTAAAAAGATGAAACTAGTCCCACAGCTTAACGGTCCCATTGAATTGTGAAATTCAAAAGTTTGCTGAAAAACTTTATTCTAATGTACCTGAAAATGAGCTAATAATGATTCCAACTCAGCAAGAGAGAGTGATGACTTTAGTTTCACCTAGTGAAAACTCTGACGTTGACCTGATTGACCTGACACAGCCTGATGAGTACAAATTACTGGATAATACAATCAGTACAGACAGATTAAAAACATATCAGGATGATGAGGACATTGAAGGCTTGAACAATACAGGTAGGATTGCCCCTGCTCATATAAAAGATTTAATTTGGACTTTGAGAAAAAGGGGTAGTCTGAATAAATGGAAAACAAAATGGACAAAGAAAAAGGAGAAGGAAAAAGTGACTTTAGCTTTTGTAAGAGAGTGTAAAAATTCAAAGATGCAGAATGAGATAAATGAGCAGCAACAGCTGCTGAATAAACAGCTACAAATACAGCGACAGGAGGTGATTCAGCAGAATGAGATACCTTCGCCGCCATTTCCAAATTATGTTAATGAGCAGAAATACAATACAGATACAGGAGTCAGTGGAGACCAGGAAAACAGACCAAATCCAGTTAATATTGCAAACAAGCAGGGAAACTCATTTCCTAATGTTCCACAGTACAAGATGAAGTCAGAAACAATTGAAGGAGTTATTCCTGTTATTAAAAAATTCGTTAAGCAGGGTGTCCTAAAAGAAATTGAGAACAGTCTTTGTAACTCACCAGATATGGGTATTAGAAAGCCAGATGAAACGTACAGAATAGTACAGGACCCTTGTTGTCCTATTGTGCCCAAACAAGTAGAGATCCTTTGTCAGATACCACATGATGATGAGTGGTATTGGGTCCCCATGCACCCAGAGAGTAAAATAATTTTTGCTTTCAGGTTCCAAGAGAGAATTCCCAGTCAGGTAACTATTGAGAGAATTACAATGATTCAGGCAATGGATTGCCCAAAGACGCAAAAACAGGTAAGAATGTTCCTAGGCATGGTTGGTTACTGTTGCCAATGGATTAGTGGTTTCTCATTAATTATGAGGCCATTGCAAAGACTGACAAAAATAGATATAAGAGACCGAATTGTCCTGACAGAAATTGAGCTCGAAGCCACTGAGCAATTTAAAAAGAGTTTGAGTGAAGCTCCTGTTCTGGGCATGCCAGACTTTAACAAAGGAATTGAGCTTCTTGACAAAATAGCAGTGATAAAATGTGCTGCAAATGGAGAGAAAAATAATTATGTCTCAAAAGGCAATGAGCACGCAGGTACCATTGTTAAGTTTTGTGCTCAGGAGTGGGTTGCAATCAATGGGGAAAAATTCAATGAACATGTTTCAAGCATCCTCATACTAATGTTTGCAATTCAGACATGCCAAGAATTAAAACAATTATAAGATGAGGCAAATGATGAGGAGAAAAACACATGGCTCAAAGAAGGTTTCAGACAGCAAGAGGAAGATGAAATTTGGGTTTACAAAGATGACAGACATGTTATGCCCATTTGCATGATTGCTGACATGGCACGGATGTACTATGGTCCAATTGAGAGTTTGGGAACCATAGGCCGGGAGGGTGGTTCATTTACAAATATTCAAATAGATCTTTTTGAAATGCCCCAACATAACAAACTGAGATATGTCCTAGTCATCATTTGTTTATTTTCAAAACGGGTAGAAGCTTTTCCAACAAGAAAAAATGACACGAATGCAGTGGGAACAAATGCAATTTTAAAGGAAAAGGAGCAGGCTCATGATCTATTGCCAAGAGACTGGGTCAGAACCAAGGTTTATCGGAGGAGAAACTGTTTAGTACCCAGGAGGCAAAAAGCAAAACAGGTGATATCATTCACAACAAATTCTGTGAAGTGCAGGGGTCTGAAAAGGTGGGTGCATGCAAGACATATCCTTTGTGTACCTGCACCTGATAGCCCTGATGAAGATAGTGAAGACACTGCAACTGATTCAGACTCTGAAGAAGAAAATCCAGATCTTGAAGATCGACATGGTGGTCGACATCTGGATGATGATGTCAATGTGAATGAAACATTGAATGAAAAAGATCTAGAGATTGTGATTCTAGATTCAGAAAATGATGAAAATCTGATAGAAAAAGAATCTCAAGAAAAAGAAGATTCAGAAGCAGAAAATTCTGAGCAAGACAAAAATGTAATCCAGGAGAGTATTGAAAGGCAAAGAAGTAGCTCTGTGTGCAGGAGCAAGAATCCTGAAACTGGGAAGCTAGAGGTGATCCTTGAGGAAGAGGAAGAATTACCAAGTACCAGCTGTAAGGATGATGATTCTAATGGAGTGAAGCTGCAGAGTAAAGAAGTTCCTAGGTACAGATTTGAAGTCTCAGGAACAGATACAGATGGGAGTGATGAAGAGTCTGAAATACGAAAATTCTGAAAAAGAACTTGGAAAGCTGTATATAATAAAGTCAAGCCTGAGAAGAAACTCTTGAGAAAAGGGGATGTCTGGCCTAAAGAAGATTTGAAGTTCAAATTCATGAATGAAATGAAAGAACAAGTCAAAGAAGTGTCAAATCAGAAGAGTGATTCAGACAAAAAAGAGCAAGCTGAAGAAAAAATTGAAATGATTACCAGGAAAAGAAAAAGACCATTGAGACCAAATGTAAAATATAAGTCTCCAGAATGGGCCTACATAAATATCGCTCCAGTGCGCAGTAGCCGTCAGGAGGACTTGAAAAAAAATAGTGACAATGACTAGGTTTTTTAGTTGAGGTTTATTTTTGGCATAAGGCTGAAGAAATTGTGTTAGGGTGACACAAGGTCGAAGAAATTGTGTTAGCTGGAAACACTTTTATGTAAGACGCAAGGTCGAAGAAAACATGTTTTAGAATTAAAAAAAAAACAAAAAAGAGGGGGTATATATACTATGTACTCATTTTTTACTCATTTTTCAAAAAAAAATTCAAAAATTGACTTCTTGTTTTTTGTTTTGTTTTATAATACTCAGATTGATATTTGTTTTGTTGGTGTAATTCAAAATGTAGCTATGCAATTTAAAACTTAGTTACCTATGAATTCATTGGGGGTTGGGGATTCAAAGGTGGAAAGGATCCAACTTAGCTGAATAAAGAAAGGGTAAAGGATATAGAATTAGTAGGATGTAAGACTCAATACTCATTATGAGAGTTGCAGAAATATAGATGAAATTAGAGTTTAAATACTAATCCTGAGTAAGCCTGAAACATGTTCAATAGATAAAAATTTTAAGTAACATTTTTGGGTGTTGTTTGGTGATTTTGAAATCACCAGATGAGGGAGTTGATGGAGCGAGCTTTAGAAATAATTTTATTCTAGCTCGTGATGTCATACTCTCATAACTTGAATTAATATATTAATGAGTTTTTGCATGACTTGTTATAACTAAACCAACCTAGAGTAAAATTCCACATCATTACATGGGACTAATGTGCTTTATGTTGCATTTGCAAGTTTGTTTAATAATTCATAACTAATGTTGTTTTGTCTGTCCTATTGTCTTTGTCAACATTAATGCGGCTTTAATGGCATGTGCTTTTATTATGTGTGCTTATGTGTTTGTCTATGTAGTGTCTGTTTATCCATGTTTTGTTTGTCTATCTTTTTACTCTTTCAGATATATGAAGAATCCTGCTGGACACTATGAAGAATGGTAGATTTTAAATGTGCTGCTTTTCTGTGTGCTTCTGCTAGGTGACTTATACTAATGGGTTAACATTAGCTATGAAGGTTGGAAACAGAATGACTTTCATTACCTAAATTAATTATTGTTTTGTGTTTGTTTAAATAATAGTTTTCTGAAAAAGTGACGTGAGCTAAAAGTGGCGCAGTGACGCAAGCAAAAGTGGCGCAGAAAATTGACGCTTTCTGAAAAGAGGCCTGCTGATGAAAAGCCACATGAGAAAAACTTATTTTGAAAAGGATGAGAAGCCTATGAACTTTTATTGTGAAAAGTTGTTGAAAAGAACTGCAAAAGGCACTCTGTGGAGAGGTTTGCTAATGTGCCACGAGAAGCTCAGAACGGACAGGCTCAAGGCCAGGATGTGAGTCGCGGCATTTTTGTGCACTACATGAACAATCTTTGCTACAAAATGTAGCAGCCTAAGGAAGTGCTGCCAGGACTCTGTGCATGAACAATGGCTTTGTGTAAAAGCCTGGACTTGAGGTGGAAGATGTCACAATTTACTGTGGCGTGAGGTGGTTCAGCATTCAGCTGATGGTATGTGAAATTAGTTAGTTTAGCCATAGTTTTAGGGTATAAGAATAGGCTCTAGGAGCAGATTTTTGGCTTACGCTTCTTGATTCCAGAGGGACGTGTTCTGCTGTCTGATGAATACACGTAAGGAAAGCTGATTTTAAAAGACTTTGTTTTCAGGCGATGAGGGTAGAGACAGAGAGTTAGTTAGGGTTTGGAAATGCTCTTTTTCACTTATTTCTGCTAATGAATATTATTTTCTTGAATTAAGCTCTCTTTATAAATGCTGAATAAAACTTTCTTATGACTTTTTAAAATGCTTGCTTAATAAAGTTCCAAAACCTAAGTTTTCCTGAATATGTTTGAATAAACTTTTAAAATGACAAGCTGGTCTTGATTATTGTAGATAGTTTAGACATCATATCAGATCCATTCGCCGCATGATTCAGCTGCTCTGTTATTTCTATGGGCCTGGTATTGATTGGTAAGTGTGGTGGTAGATGGTGACATCATTTATGCAGAATTTTAGTAGGAGCGCTGGATCAGAGGCTTGGAAAACTTTACTCCCCAAAGGAAACGACAAACCAGGGGATTTTCACCCACTGGTTTACCGTCCACCGTATTGTGATTGAGGGAGATTGCCGATCTGTATAGATTAACTGTTCTGTAAGACTTACCTGAACTGACTTCAGACGCCAGAAAATTGACAACGTAAGTTAAATGTGCTGAAAAGGGATCGACATGTTTTCCCACACACCAGCTTGTCCATAAAGACCATGCTGGTGTGTAAGCTTTTGTTGTGCCTGGAGCCCAGGCTCTGCTAATGAAGACAGAAGCTTCTTGCAAAATGCAATGGTCAAGGTGGTTAGGCCCGAGACTTTCCACTTAGACAGAGTCAGAGAGTTGTCTAGAATGAGAATGTGAGGTCTACCCAAAGGATCCAGCAAAAGATTGTTGTAAGAAGGAAGAAGAATAGGCAAGTCCACCGCCATCTCCAGAAGAGATGGGAACCAAATCTGAGTTTGCCAGAAGTGGACTATAAGCACCAGAGATGCGTGTTGGCGTCTGGACTGGGCAAAGACTCTGTTGATCATGGGGGAAAGACGTAGTTGAGATGAAGAGACAAATCTTGGAGGGAAGCGTCCATGGCGAGAGCCAACGGATCCAGATGCCCAAATGAAGAAGTGAGGAAGCTGGGAATTGAGGCAAGAGGTGAAGAGATCGATATGCAAAAGGCGCCCCATTTTTGGGACAGAGATTGAAAGACGGATGGAAGAAGCTTCCAATCGCTGGTGTCCCGTAGGTAACAAGAGTGCCAGTCTGCGATGGAATTGAGATTGCCTAGAAGATATTCAGCTCTGACTGAAATCTTGCTGAGAAGGCAAAATTCCCAAAGACTCTGCGCTAACTCCGTAAGAGGTTTTGATTTTTTGCCACCGAGATGGTTTATGAAAAGGACCACAGAAACATTGCCCATACGAAGAAGGATAGCACAGCGAACTCTGTCTTTTGTGAGGCTTCTAATCGCAAAGGAACCTGCCAGCATCTCTAAACAGTTGATGTACAATCTTGACTCCTCTAGCGACCATGTACTGCCAGTCGAGATTGTGCCACATCGGCACTAGCCCGACAGACTTGCATCTGATTCTAATACAAGATCTGGGGTTAAGGCAAAGATTGTCCTGCAGTTCCACCCATCTAAATGGTCTATCCACCATTGGAGCTCTAAATGAGATTCTGGATCTAAGGAAATCAGATCTGAATAAGTCAGATCTTGATGAGTGTGGCGTATTTTTAGGCGCTGAAGCACTCGGTAGTGCAGAGGTCCTGGAAAGATTGCCTGAATGGAGGCGGACAAAAGACCTACGATTCTTGCCAGAGATCTGAGAGAAATCGAGGAACTTTGAAGAACTTGGGAAATTTCCAATTTTTTGGCTGACACCTTTGTCTGAGGCAGATGAAGAGAAGTGGTGGAAGAATCTACCAGAAAACTGAGGAATTTGATCTGTTAAAAAGGAATGAGCATGGATTTTTCAGGATTTCGAAGAAAGCCCAGTTCTGAAAGAAGGGACCAAGTAATGTCCAACTGATACAACAGGGTCTGTTTGTCTGATTTCATAATCAGAATGTTGTCAAGGTATATAAGTAATCTGACCCCAAGAGACCTGGGATAAGTCACCACCGGTTTCATGATCTTTTCACCATGGTGCTGACGATAGACCGAAGGGGAGGGAGCAAAAGTGATAAGTCACTCTGCCAGTTTTTGGCAGGCAGAAGGGTACCGGCTATCATGTTCGCCGACGATACTCTCCTGCTTTCCAAATCCCTGATGGGGATCCAAAGGATTCTAGACGGATTTGGCCTTTTCTGTAGACAACACGATCTAGAGATCAATACAGAAAAGACCAAATTCATGATATTCAACCCCTCCCCTAAAATGAGACCCAACCCATCATTGGGTTCTGCAAAACTGGAAAGGGTTTAAACTTTCCAGTATTTGGGTGTAACCCTACATGAGAATTTATCTTGGGAACCCCAAATAGCAAGATCCAGGCTAAAGCTGTCCCAACTGTCGGGGGCAATCTTGAAGGTCGCAAACACTTCTACTTTTAAACCCATTAGCCCGGCTGTAGAAATTTATAAAACCCAAGCTAAAGCGGCCGCATCTTATGGTAGTGAGCTATGGGGGTATAAAGCAGGGTCAGAACTTGTTAGTGTAGAAAATAATTTCCTCAGACGCCTCCTAGCCCTCCCCCGTGGCACGCCTCTGCTCCCTCTGAGACTAGATGTAGGTCTCCCCTCCATAGCTGATGATCTGGATCTGGATTTAAAGCCACTAAGATTCTGGACCACAAGCGAGCCCGCACACTATAGGCAAGACCTCATTCATGTAATGAACTTGAACCCGCGTGACCGAATTCCCTGGTTGGCCTTCATAAAGAAAGAACTGTACCGCTTGAGAATCCCCGAGTTATGGGAGGTTCCTGAACAAGGCTGCCAAATGGTTTCCCGTAAAAGACTTGTGGAAATATACAAGGAGAAAAGTTTAGCTACTCTGGTATCTGCACCCAATAATGGCATTTTACCTGACCGATTCTTGGATTCCAAAAATTCCTACCAATTTGAAGGTTTTATGGACATTATTTTTCCTGTTTTACCTGTAGATGGACACAGAGGGATGATAAAATCTGTCCAGGGTGCAATAATCATGACGAGGAGGAAATTCATGTTCTGTTCTTCTGCCCAGCCTACAATAGACCAAGGAAATATTGGCTTGTGCCACTATGTAGGAACTTGGGCATAAGGAGCCATCAGTATTCGTACAGAATATTGAAAACAAGTACTCTGCCCCACATAGTCTTTGCAGTTGCCAAATTCATAATGGCCATGTGGCAGATAAGGAAAAAACTACTAAAAGACTGAACATTTTTATGAACTGCAATGTTACTCCCACTCATGAATAGACTCCTAAGGAAATGTATTTTTATGAAATGTTTTTATACAAGTGAATGTCTTTTAATGTTGTATGTTTTAATTGCATCTTTTATGGTCTAAATGACCGAAATAAAGAATTTTTGGATTGGATTGGATAAGTCACTCCTAGCCAC